>NC_052156.1:102895179-103195179 GCF_902713615.1 Scyliorhinus canicula | reverse complement strand
TGCTGAGATGGTAAATAGCCTCCATTATCACCACAGGAGATTCAGTTCAGTATTGTGCATTACAATTCTTACTTTGAAGTTGCTCTGTGTGAAAAAGGTGTAACATTCAGTTCTCTTGGTCAAGTGTAATTCACAATGGAATGTTCCAGAAAGTGACAAATTTACAAGGAAATTAGACGAACAAGAATTATAAAGTAGTTGTAATGGAGGACTTTATCCAAAATAAGAATCATAGAATAAAATTTACAGTGCAGAAGGAGGCCATTCGGCCCATCGAGTCTGCACCGGCTCTTGGAAAGAGCACCCTACCCAAGCCCACACCCCCCATAACCCAGTAACCCCACATAACACTAAGGGCAATTTTGGACACTAAGGGCAATTTAGCATGGACAATCCACCTAACCTGCACATCTTTGGACTGTGGGAGGAAACCGGAGCACCCGGAGGAAACCCACACACACACGGGGAGAACGTGCAGACTCCGCACAGACAGTGACCCAGCCGGGAATCGAACCTGGGACCCTGGAGCTGTGAAGCAATTGTGCTATCCACAATGCTACCGTGCTGCCCTAAGACTGGAACAGTAGTATTTTAAAGGGCAGAGAGAGGCAAGAGTGTATTCAGGAGAACTTTCTGCAGCAATATGTTTCCAGTTCAATAAGCACTGTTAGACCTGATTCTTCTAAATGAGGTGGTCCAAGCGGCCCAAGTATCAGTAGAGAACATTTAGGGGACAGAGATCATTGTCTCATAATGTTTAAGATGGCAATGGTAAAGGACAAGGAATGATCCAGAATAAAAATACTTAACTGGTGGAAAGCCAATTTCAATGCGGTAAGAAAGGATCTAATCCAGATAAATTGGAATCAATGGTTGGCAGGCAAGGTAATAAATGAACAATGGGCTATCTTTAAAGTAAAGATAGTTTGGGCACAATCAAGATATGTTCCCACAAAGGGGTACGGTAGGGCAAGCCTATCCAGAGCTCCCTGAATTACATAAAATATATGGATTAAGGTGAAGAAGAAAAAAGGTGCTTATGACCGATCTCGGGTAGATAATGCAACTGAAAACCAGGCTAAATATAGAGGATTTTAAGGAGAAATTAAAAAAGCAAATGAGAGAGCATGAAAAGAGACTGGCAGCTAATATAAAAGGGAATCCTGAAGTCTTTGATAGGCATATAAATCGTAAAAGGAATAGGGCCGACTAGGGACCTCCAGTGATTTACACATCGAGGAAGGGGTCATGGCTGGTGTATAAAATGAATACTTTACATCTGTCTTTACCAAAGAAGAAAATGCTGTGCAGATCATGGTGAGAAAAAGAGGTAATTCAGACACTTGAAGGGTTTAAAATTGATGAGCAGGAATTTGATAGGCTGGTTGTCTGTACTGTAAGTTGATGACGTATGAGGACTGGATAAGATATATCCAAGGATACTGAGGGAAGTGAGAGTGGACATTGCGAGGCACTTATAATATTTCAGCCTTCCTTAGACTCAGGGATGCTGCCAGAGGACTGGAGTATTGCAAATTTTATAGCCTTGTTCAAAAAGGGATGTAAAGATAAACCCAGGAACTACAGGCCAGTCAATTTAACCTCAGTGGTGAGGAAGCTTTTAGAAATGATTAATCTGAGACAAAATTAATGGTCACTTGGGTACATATGGGTTAATTAAGGAAAGCCAATGCAGATTTGTTAAAGGCAATTGTGGTTAACAAACTTGGTGAAATGTTTTGATGAGGTAACAGACGGTTGGTGAGAACAATGCTGTTGCTGTGATGTACTTGATCTTGCAAAAGGCACTTGACTTTGTGCTGCACACAGACTAGTAAGCAAAGTTATAGCTCCTGGAATGAAGGGGCTCTGACAATATTCCAGTAATAGTACTGAAGACTTGTACTCCAGAACTTACTGCACCCTTACCCAAGCTGGTATCAACCCAGCAATATGGAAAATTGCCCAGGTGTGTCCTGTACACTAACACCAGGACAAATCCAATCCAACCAATTATCACCCCATCAGTCTACTCTTTTTTTTTTTTTCTTTTTTTTTTTCTTAATAAATTTAGAGTACCCAATTATTTTTTTTCAATTAAGGGGCAATTTAGCGTGGCCAATCCACCTATCCTGCACATCTTTGGGTTGTGGGGGTGAAACCCACGCAGACACGGGGAGAATGTGCAAACTCCTCACAGACAGTGACCCAGAGCCGGGATTCGAACCTGGGTCCTCAGCGCCGTAGGCAGCAATGCTAACCACTGTGCCACCGTGCTGCCCCCCATCAGTCTACTCTTAATCATCAGTAAAGCGATGGAAGAGGCCATTAATAGTGCTATCAGGCAGCACTTACTTAACAATAACTTGCTCATGCATATTCAGTTTGGGTTCCGCTGGAATCACTCCAACATGGACAAAAGGGCCAAACTCCAGCAGTGAGGTGAGACTGGCCGCCTTTGACATCAAGGTCGCACTTGAGCAAGTATGGCATCAAGGAACCCTAGGAAAACTGGAGTCAATGGGAATCAGGGGGCAAACCATCCGCTGATTGGAGTCATACCTGGCACAAAAAAGATGTTTCTGGTTGCAGTCAATCATCTCAGCTCTCGGACATCACTGCAGGAGTTCCTCAGGATAGTGTCGAGGTCCAACCACCTTCAGCTGCTTCATCTATGACCTTCTATCATAAAGTCAGAAGTATTGATTTTTGTTGATGACTGAACAATGTTCGGCACTATTCACAATACTTAAGAAGTGGATGTCCAAATGCAGCAAGACCTGGCTGACAAGTGACATCACGCCACACAAGTGTCAGACAATGACCATCTTCTCTGAAGCCCCAAAAATAGTGACCCAACACTTGGGCCCACTGAAAAGCAGATCAGTACCACATGTTAAAAAGCCTAAGGGAATATACAAGTTCCCCTTACTACTAAACCCACCTTGTATTTATATTGTTTATACAGCACCTTGAGATGTTCACTCAGTGAGGTCTTGTAGCCTTAGTTTCACTTTCACTTTGTTTTGGGACAACAAATCGATATGTGTTTTCCACATCAACTTGCATTTATGCATCATCTACAACATGGGAAAATATCCCGAGGTGCGGAGTCAGAGAGTAACCAGACAATCGTTGCCAATGGAGGAGATATCAAGAGCAACAAAAAAATGTTTAATCAAAAAGGTAGATTTTAAATAGGGCCTTAAAGGAGAGATTTCATCATCCGATGTCACAGCCAAATATTCCAATGCTAAGAGCCCAACTTATTTGCAGAGCTGGCATCCTAGAAATTTTAAATGTGTGTTGTTCCAACAAAACACATTCCAACAAAATATTTTGATTGATGCTTTTGACAAAGTACCATGCTTAGTAATTCATCTGGAACACCCATGTTTCCAAATTTTCCATGAGGTGAGTTATAGCAAGTCTTCATCCATAACATGTAATGATCCAGTTTTACCAAACCAGGAAGCCTGTTATTTCTTTTTCTTTGTCATTCTTGCTGCTGTGCTGATAGATGTGAATTTAATAATAGCATCAGTATTCTTCCTTTATTATTACTGCCTTTGTATCTGTCATTTAAGTTTTTAACTGCTCTTCTGCAGTTGGCTCAAGCTGGATTTGAGATATGAAATAATTTAAAATAAAAAGCAGCATACAGTGCGAGAGGTGTTAACTAGATCTTGTTAAACTAGATTCAATGTAGCTTGCATAGCAATTTAGTTACTGGAATTAAAGTTACTATAATTATATGTAGATGCACAAACCTGTGAATTAGGAGTAGTAGGCCATTAAACCCCTCAAGCCTACTCCGCTCACTAAGATCATGGCTGATGATCAACTCCACATTCCTGCCAAGCCCCAATAACCTCTGTCTCCCTCGATAGTCAGGAATCTATCTACCTCTGTCTTAAAAATACTCACTGACCCTGGCTTCACCATTTTTTGGGGAAGAGAGTGCCAAAGATTTAAGACCCTCGGGGAAAATATTGTCCTCGTCAGCATCTGAAATGGAAAATCCCTTGTTTTTAAACGGTGTCCCCGAGTTCTAGTCTCTCCAACGAGAGGAAACATTCTTTCACCATCCACCCTGTCAAGTCCCCTCAGGATCTTATATATTTCGATAATATCACCTCTCGATCTTCTAAACTCCAATAGATATAGGTGCAGCCTGCCCAAACTTCTCTCATAACATAACACCCTTTCCCACCCAATCCCAGGTATCAGTCAAGTGAACCTTAATTGAACTGCTTGTAATTCCCTTGTATCCTTTCTTAAATGTGGAGACCAAAACTATCCACAGTACTCCAGATGTGGCCTCACCAACGCCCTGTGCAACTATAGCAAAATATCCTTACTTATATTCTGTTCCCTTTGCAATAAACAACAACATTCCATTTTCCATTTGGGATAAAAATCATAGGCGCGATCTAGCAAACTACAAATTAAGTCTGCTGTCAGGCATGTTTAGCGGGGTGTTTCTCGGAGGCTGCAGTGCTAAGAAACACCCTGCTATTGAATACCACTTTGCCCTTTTTTTGGCCTCGGGGAGTTCCTCTGCGCTGTCGTGAAAAGGAGATATTATGAACTTGAGTCCCGAAATGTGGTCCAAGATGAAGCAAGCAATTTATGGGGTAAAAAGACTGCTAGCAACAATTAGAGGGATACGCCTACAGCCTGAGTTACCTTCTTCCATTCAGACTTAACCTCATTAAGTCTGAGAATGCACAAGACATCCCAGTTCATCCAGGATGATCCACTAAAGATCCATTGTCATTCGGGGCAACCTTGTTTGACCAGCCATCAGCCCATCATAGTATCTGATGACCTATTTGTCCATCAATGGAAGGTTAGTTGCATATGACTAGCATAGCTCTGTTCTTTTGTATAAACAGGAGTGAGCAATCAAATAAGGGACCCAAGTCTGTCCACCTCGGGGGAGAACCTTTGTTTGAGGGGGTGGGTGGAGCTTAGAGCGAGAGAAAGAAAGAAATGCTTTTTTTGAATAATTACAGCAGAAGACTGTCAAGGTCACCACGAGAGATCATGAAGGAAGCTGCTCCTGATGCAGACTTTCGAAAAGGATTCTAAAGGAACTTGACTTACAGCAGAGAATTGCTTTGTAAATACAAGTATCATCTTTGCCTGTCTATATAAGTGGAACGAGAGCTGTATGTTTATTAGATGTGTTGTCTAACAGAAACTAATGTGCTAAGGTGAAGAAACTGCATGTCATCTGTTAGAGTTAGAACTGCAATAAAGGTTTAAATATTGTTTTCTTTACTTTTATTTATAAAATAGCCAAGCCTCATTTTTGGAAAAAATCGATCTATCTGCACCGCCTTAAAACTTAAAAAAGCATGGCATCAGGTCCAGCCCCTTAGCCTCTGTTGAGAGTTGGCCAGGCATCCGTAACACCGCCGAGGGCGCACTTAGAGGCTGAATGCAGATTGCAATGCCATCTTGATCAACTACCCAGATCTCTCTCCCCCACACTTTCATGACTACCCCCTTCCAAGTAGCAACAAACAGATCCCCAAATCTCTCGGTCCCTGCCCGCTGCCACCTCCGAATCCCCCCATCCAGCCCCCCCCCCCCCCCGGGGCGAACCGGTGGTTATCACATATCAGTGTCCACATCAATGGCTCTTCCAACCCCATGTGCTGCCTCCACAGTCCCTGCACCCTCAGGGCTGCCACTACCACCGGACTTGTGGAGTATCGAGCCGACGAGAACAGCAGAGGTGCAGTTAACAATGCCCCCAAACTTGTGTCCTGACATGAGGCCGCCTCCACCCGCTCCCGTACCATCCCCTTCCCCACAACCCACTTCCTGACCATCGCAATATTCACCACCCAGTAATAATTAGTGAAATTTGGAAGAGCCAGCGCCCCCTCCCCCACCCTGCTTCAGCAGCCTCCATTGCAGGCACTGGACCCCCCCCCCCCCTTGTTCACTCATAGGTCTACCCAGTGCGCGTCCGACACCAGTGTTGGTGAGTATTCAACATCCACCACCCCTGCCAACAACATCTTATCGACCACAAAGAAATCTATTTGGGAGCACATGGGAGTAAAACTTTCACCCTCGGCCTCCCAAATCTCCACAGATCCACCCTTCACCATGTGCTCCATGAACCCTCAAAGCTCCTTAGCTATCGCCGACACCCTCAAGCTTGACAGGTCCAGCCTCGGATCTAGGACCGTATTAAAGTCCGCCCCTCATAATCAGCCGATGAGATTTAAGGTCAGGAATCCTCCCCCGTAACCGCCTCATAAATTCCACATCGTCCCAGTTCGGGGCACAGATGTTTACTAACACAACCGGCATCCCCTCCAGTTTCCCACTTCTAATACCTTTCCCCAGAGTCAGCCGCTATATTACCCACCTCTAATGCCACCCGCTTATTGACCAAGCTCGCTACCCCCTTTGTTTTAAAGTCCAATCCTAAATTAAATACTTGCCCAACCCCCACCTTCAGATGAGTCTCTTGTAGCATAGGCACATCTGCCTTCAATCGCTTTAAGTATGCAAACACACGGGCCTTCTTGACTGGCCCATTCAATCCTCCCATGTTCCACGTGACCAACCTGTTCGGGGGGCACCCTACCATGCTCATGCCCCCCCCCCGTCGATCAACCATAGTCCCTCTTGGGCTGGCCCATGTCCCGCACATTCCCATACCCGCCCTCAGGCGCCCCCATCATCTATCCTCTCTTTACACTTTAAAAGTCCTACCCTTGTCAGCAGTACGTCCAACCTCCCCAATCCCCCACAAACAGTCCCTACCACCACTGACCTTCCACCCATCCCCATTGCGTTTCCATGAACTAGCCCGCCCAGCTAGCCTGGCGGCCCCCGCCCTTGGAGCCTAAAATCCCATGGTTCCCTCCCCCCCCCCCTCCCCCAACTCGAACATTAGTGCAAACAAGCAAAAACAACCCCTTCACAAGCCCAAACAAAGAGATAACGTAGGTCACCCACAGACGCGCCGGGTACTGTCCTTGTGCCTTGACAGCTTTGACCTTGTTGTAACTTGCTCTCTTGGCCAGCTCTGCGCCCAGGTCCTGGTACACTCAGATTTCACTGCCCTTCCAGCTGCAGCACCTGGCCCACCTAAGAATTTGCTCCTTGTCCAGGAACCGGTACAATTGCACCACCATCACCCTTGGCTGCTCATTCTCCTGGGGCTTCCTCATTAGCGCCCTGTGCGCTCGGTCCACCTCCAAAGGCCGTGAAAACGCAACATCTCCAAGCAGCTTCTCCAGCTACCTTCCCACATAAGCACCAGCATCGGCTCCTTCACTCCCCTCCTACAGGCCCATGGTCCTTGGGTGGGATTCTCTGAGCCCGCGGCAGTGGGCAGAATCCCCGTTCCTGCCGGTTTTTGCACAACGCCGGTCCGACGCCGTTTTGCGATTCTCCCAACATGCCCAAACGGCGTAGTCGTGATCGGTGGTGAGCGGCCCGGAGAATCGCTGGAGGGGGTCCGTTTAGCGATTCTCCGGGACCCCAGCGATTCTGCAGGCCGAATTCCCAATGGCATAACCCCAGGTCACACCGACGCCGTTCTAACCTGCCTTTCAAAATTGTGAGCCAGTCCGGAAGCAGGAAGTGAGGTGCTCGGCGTGGGGGGAACTCCGGGTGGCGGCATAGGCATGGGGCGTGACAGGGGGAGGGCCTCCAGGTTCAGAGGGTGGCATGAGCACCGCCGGCCGGAAACGGGCCGCCATGGCAGGGCAGTGCCTAAGCCACATCTGGCATTACGTCGGCCAGGCTGATGGGCACCGACTCTGGGCACTGGTTGAGCGCGAGCCCCCGGTCGTGCGGATGGGTGCCGGACCCCCCTCGGGGGGCGCACCCAGCTGTTGGCAGCCCCCAGTGAGGGCAGTGCCATCCATCGGTGGCACCATCATGAGGGACGTGCAACAGGAGTCAGGGTACAGAGGGTGCGGCCAGGGCTGTGTGTGGCTCAAGCATGGTGCAATCGGCCAACGAGGGCGGCCATGAAGCCCATGGCAAATGGTTGTGGAGGGGGCCATGCGCCATGGTCAAACCTGTTGTCTACACCCCCACCCCCTGCAGATCATAATGTTTTGGCACCAGCCAGCGATATTGGCCGCCGTGGCGGGGGCCGCTGTCCTGCATGCAGCCCTGTGGCTGCGTCAGCGCAGGCGGCTCAAGGAGGCGGCGGCTGCAGCAGAGGGACGGGCTGCAGGGAGCCAGGTGGCACCCGCTCAGGCTGCAGGGCTGCCCAGCCGGCAGGTGGAGGAGGAGGAGGACAACGACGGGGGGAAGGCACAGGATGAGGATACTGATGTGGATGGTGGGGGGGGGGGGGGGGGGGGGGAGGAGGTGCCATGGCGCCGGAGGCGGCCGATGAGGCCTCGTGTCTACCAGCACCGCATGTCCTTCGAGGACCTGCCGGACAGGGCATGCACGAGGAGACTCCGGATGAGCCGGGAGACCGTTGCCCATATCTGCCACCTGATGGCACACGTGGCACTGCGTGGAACAGGGGGAGGACATGCTATCCCGGTGGCCATCAAGATTACGGTGGCCCTGAACTTCTTCGCGACAGGGTCATTCCAGTCGCCGAGTGGGGATCTGTCCAGCATCTCCCAGGCATCAGTGTAGCGGTGCATCCAGGCAGTGACTGACGCCCTGTACGACATCGCAGCCCGCTACACCCAGTTCCCTGTGGTCCGGGCCCACCAGAAAGCCCAGGCAGTGGGATTCGCAGCCATGGCCAGGATACCCATGGTCTAGGGGGTGATTGATGGGGTCCACATCGTCATGTAGCCACCAGTGGTTAACAGGGACGTTCATGAACAGGAAGGGGACCTACTCCATGAACATTCAGGTGGTCTGCGACCACCAGATGAAGATCCTGCATGTTTGCGCCGGTACCCGGGCAGTGTACATGATGCGTTTATCCTGGCACAATCCTTCATCCCCGCCCCGGCTGAGGGGCTGGTTGCTCGCCCAACCTGTCCAAATCTTGCTGTAGGATCCCTGTATCCTCGTCACAATTCACATTAATATATATTGTAAATAGCACCAATCCCTGTGGTACCCCACTGGTTACTGCCTGCCAATTTGAGAAGTACCCATTAATCCCTACTCTTTGTTTCCTCTCTGCCAATCAGTTTTCTATCCACCTCAATACATTTCCCCCAATCCCATGTGCTTTAATTTTGCACAATAATCTCTTATGCAGGAATTTGTCAAACGCCTTCTGAAAGTACAAATATACCACATCGACTGGCGCCCCCTTGTCGACTGTGCTGGTTTCCTCTTCAAAGAATTCCAACAGATTTGTCGAGCATGACTTTCCCGTCATAAATCCATGCTCTGACTGAACCTGTCACTGCTTTCCAAATGTTCCACTACAAAGTCCTTGATAATGGATTCAAGCATTTTCCCCACGGCCGATGTTAGGTGCAGTGGGGCATGGTGAGCTGGGTGGAAACAGGCGGGGGGTCTTACTTGCTGTTTCACCTCCGACCTGACAGCCGACGACATCCCAGTCCTCGGCTCCGTCTAGGAGGTCCAATGCCCTCTGGTCATGGACGGTGAGCGGGTGCAGTATGGGTGGACCCCCCACCGGTTCTCTCTCACTCCCTGTGGTTGTGGGCAGTCTTCCATTGGGGGCGTGTCCAGGTCGTGGTCCCTGAACCTTGGGGTGGCACGGCGGGCGGCAGCCATCTTGTGGACAGGTCCTGGGCAGGGTTAATTCCTCCTCATCATGTGTCAGGCTCAGTCCTATTCAATTTAAGGTGGTCCACCGAGCACACATGACGGCAGCGAGAATGAGCAAGTTTTTTTGGGTAGAAGACAGTTGTATGAGGTGCAAGGGCAGCCTGCAAACCATGGCCACATGTTTTGGGCATGCCCAGAGCTTAAGAGAGTTCTGGCAAGGGTTTGCGAGGGCAATGTCCAAGGTGCTTAACACACGGGTGGTGCCGAGTCCAGAGATAGCGATCTTTGGAATGTCATAAGACCCGGGAGTTCAGGGGGCGAAAGAGGCCGTGTCTTGGCCTAGTAGTCCGGAGACGGATTTTATTAATGTGGAGGGACTCGAAGCCCCCAAGTCCAGAGACTTGGGTTACCGACATGGCTGGGTTTCTCAGCCTCGAAGAAAATAAAGTTTGCCTTAAGAGGGTCTACGCTAGGGTTCTCTCGGTGGTGGCAGCCATTCGTCGACTTTCTCGGGGAAAATGTTTTTAAATTATAAATTTAGAGTGCCCAATTAATTTTTTCCAATTAAGGGGCAATTTAGAGTGGCCAATTCACCTACCCTGCACATCTTTGGGTTGTGGGGGTGAAACCCATGCAAACACGGGGAGAATGTGCAAACTCCACACGGACAGTGACCCAGAGCCAGGATAGAACCTGGGACCTCGGTGCCGTGAGGCAGCACTGCTAACCACTGCGCCATGGTGCTGCCCTTCTCAGGGAAAATTAAAACGTAAACAGCAGCAGCAGCAATCCGTGGGGGGGGGGGGGGGGGGGGGGGAGTGCTTCATTGGGATGGTATGGGAAGACTGGGTCGCGTGGGGTAGTGTCTATTTAATTGTTATTGTATAGTCTCTTTTTGCACTATGTTAATGTTCACTCTATTTTGTTTTGTTATTATTGTTACTACTGTTTTATTATGAAAAATTCTGCAAAACCTTAATAAAAATATTTTTTTTTTAAAAAAGAAAGCTAACAGATGTAATTTAACACAGGGATGAGAAGTGGTACATTTTGGTATGAAGAACGCGGAAGAAACTTCACTGCAATTTTAAAGGGGGTGCAGGAACAGAGAGATCTGGGGGTCTACAGCAGCCAATAGAGAAGTGTAGGAAAGGAATTCCAGAATTTAGGGCCTTGGCACAATCACCAATGGTGAAATGATTCAAATCGGGGATACTTCAAGAGGCCAGAATTGGAGGAGTGCAGAAATCAAAGGGGGGCTGTCAGGCCTGAAATAGTTCATAGAGATAGGGAGAGGTGAGAACATGGAGGGATTTGGAAACAATGATGAAAATGTTTTAATTGAGGTGTTGTTTAACTGGGAAAGCGCAAGGTGATGGGTGAATGGGGCGGTGTGAGTAAGTGGAGCTTTAAATAGAGTTTTATGGAAGATGGGATTCTACCCAGTACGGTTTTTGAATAGTCAAGTCGAGAGATAGCAAAGATATGAATCGGAGTTTCTGTAACAGATGAGCTGAGGCAGGGTTGGAGTCAGGCAATGTTACAGCGATGGAACTGGGTAGTTTTAGTGATGGTACAGTCTGAGGACATTGGGAGGGATTATATGAATGCAAATTCTTTCTTTTCAGTTGATGTGCTAATCTGCTTCTGGATGACATTGCTTTGAGTTAGTGTGTAGTTAATGAAGAGCAGGAGGCCAACAATGATACAAAAAAAATACTGCAGATGCTGAAAATCTGAAATAATAACAGAAAATACTGGAAATTCTCAGAAAACCAGGCAGCTTCGGTGGAGTCAATAACTTCATTAGTACTGGGAAAAGTTAGCAATGCCCTTGGTTTTAAGCTAGTGAAAGGGGGGCAAATGGTAAAAGGAACAGGAAGAGATAAAATGAAAATGTGTTGGTGGCGCAAGGCCAAAGACAGTGGTAATGGGTTAAGTAAAGAAACAAAAGATGCGTCTCGAAGGAGGTGCAAATGGCAGAATAACTAACAGCTGCTGTCAGAAAGCAAAAAAAAAGTAACATCAAGAACTACTAAAAAAGGGAAACCATTTTACAAAGTTTACATTCTGAAAGTATTGAACTGTGTTGGGTCCAGAAGACTGCGAAGTGCCAAATCAAAAGATTAGGTAATGATGTGGAGATGCCGGCGTTGGACTGGGAATGGGCACAATAAGAAGTCTTACAACACCAGGTTAAAGTCCAACAGGTTTGTTTTGAATCACTAGCTTTCGGAGCGCAGCTCCTTCATCAGGTGATAAAGATTAGGTGCAGGTGATGTTTCTTGAGCATAAATTGAGTTACAGAACAGGAATCCGAGGACAGAGAGGGCAGAATGGAAGTGGGGTAGAGTATTAAGATGGTAACTGGAAACTCAGGGTCACGCTTGCGAACTGCAAAGCAGCCACCCAGTCTGCGTTTGGTCTCCTTACTGTCGGGGACCAAGTCTCGAGCAACATATATAGTAGACTGGATGGATAATAATGGCAGCCAACAGAGGAAGAGAAGCCATTTGTAGTGTAAGGCAGGAAGAGAGTGCGGTTGACTATGTCAGAGGCAGAGGTGAGATGGAGGCAGGATGGTGAGTGTCAGGCGCATCATCAGTGTCTTTACACTTTGTGGTTTTAATGCTGTGATGAGAAGAAAACCTGAAAGTGAGAGTATGACGTGAGACAAATATGTTCCAGGACTGTCATAGGGATAATTGGATTTAGCAGATTGCATTATGACTATGGAAGTAATTTGGCATGTATTAATGTAGAATAAAACAGTATACATGTACATGCCCGTACCAAGAATCCTAGAGTGGCCATTAATGGTTTGTGCCAAAGTTCAGTGAAATGCATTGCTCGAACACCAATGTATTCTGAATTAAAGCTGCAGAAATCCAAATGTATCTTTAATCACAGTCCTTGGGTGAATGTATCTTAAGTGACGATCAGTAGGCAAATGCATTTTTAATGCCGGTTCTCAGGCAGTCCCTGGAAAAGCCAACTTTAGCTGCTCCCTCAGTTCCTGGATTTTGAATGTGGTCATAGCAATCTTGAAAGCATTTGAAAGTATAACATGATCCTTTCTTACAGCTATTTTCTTACAGCTATATTTGGTCATTACTAACAATGTTATACAGTGGCTTTCATCAGCTGTAGAAATTACATTAGCATGTCATATTCTATCTACAATATACAATATACACTACTCCTGCCCCTTGTGGCTATCAGTCAGGTTTCGGGGCACAGCCTTTCACAAGAGTTTCCAAAGATACAAATTCCGCTTGATTTATGTTTTTGGTACAACAGGCATTTCTTTGGGACAAGCTAAATGCGATGTATTCCTGAATGGTCGCAGCTCTGGAAAAGAAAGTAAAGATTGTGTCTTATTCTGGGCCATTACTGCACACTCTTGTTACTACCAGTCACCCATCTATCTTGAACAACTAACTCGGAGTACAGGGTACCCTTTTTTGTTTTGATTTATTATTATCACGTATTAATATACAGTTAAAATTATTGTTTCTTGCATGCTGTACAAACAATGCATACCGTACATAGGGAAGGAAGGAGAGACTGCAGAATATAATGTTACAGTTACAGCAAGGTGTAAAGAAACGATCAACTTAACAAGAGGTAGGTCCATTCAAAAGTCTGATGGCAGTAGGGAAGAAGCAGTTCTTGAGTCGGTTGGTACATGACCTCAAACTTTGGTATCATTTTCCTGACGGACGAAGGTGGAAGAGAGTATGTCCGGGGTGCGTGGGGTCCTTAATTATGCTGGCTGCCTTTCTGAGGCAGCGGGAATTATAGATAGAGTCAATGGATGAGAGGATGGTTTGCGTGATGGACTGGGCTACATTCACGCCTTTTTGTAGTTTCCTGCGGTCTTGGGCAGAGCAGGCTCCATACCAAGCTGTGATGCAACCAGAAAGAATGCTTTCTATGGTGCATCTGTAGAAGTTGGTGAGGGGTCGTAGCTGACATGCCAAATTTCCTTAGTCTTCTGAGAAAGTAGTCGTTGGTGGGATTTCTTTTTTTAAAATTTAGAGTACCCGATTATTTTTTCCAATTAAGGGGCAATTTAGCGTGGCCAATCCACCTATCCTCCACATCTTTTGGGTTGTGGGGGCGCAACCCACGCAGACACAGGGAGAATGTGCAAACTCCACACGACAGTGACCCAGGGCCGGGATTCGAATCCGGGTCCTCAGCGCCATAGGCAACAATGCTAACCACTGTGCCACCATGCTGCCCTGGTTGGTGGGCTTTCTTAACTATAGTGTCGGCATGGGGGGACCAGGTCAGGCTGTTGGTGATCTGTACACCTAAAAACTTGAAGCTCGCAACCCTTTCTACTTAGTTCCCATTGATGTAGACAGGGGCATGTTCTCCACTACGCTTCCTGAAGTCGATGACAATCTCCTTCGTTTTGTTGACGTTGAGGGAGAGATTACTGTCATCGCACCAGTTCACCAGATTCTCTATCTCATTCCTATACTCTGTCTCGTCGTTGTTTGAAATCCGACCCACTATGGTGGTGTCATCAGCAAATTTGAAAATCGAGTTGGAGGAGAATTTGGCCACACAGTCATAGGTGTATAAGGAGTATAGTAGGGGGCTGAGGACACAGCCTTGTGGGGCACCAGTGTTGAGGATGATCATGGAGGAGATGTTGTTGCCTATCTTTACAGATTGTGGTTGTGAGTTAGAAAGTTCAGGATCCAGTTGCAGAGGGAGGAGCCAAGGCCAAGGCCATGGAGTTTGGAGATGAGTTTCGTAGGGATGATGGTGTTGAAGGCTAAGCTGTAGTCGATAGATAGGAGTCTGACATAGGTGTATTTGTTATCTAGGTGTTCCAGGGTAGAGTGTTGGGCCATGGAGATGGCGTCTGCTGTGAACCTGTTGCAGCGGTAGGTGAACTGTCGTGGATCAAGGCAATCCGGGAGGCTGGAGTTGATTCGTGCCATGACTAACCTTTCGAAGCACTTCATGATGATGGATGTCAGAGCCACTGTACGATAGTCATTAAGGTACCCAACTTGACGTTTTTTGGTACAGGGATGATGGTCATCTTCTTGAAGCAGATAGGGACCTCAGATTGTTGTAAAGAGAGGTTGAAGATGTCTGCGAATACCCCAGCCAGCTGATCCGTGCAAAACCTGAGTGCTCGTCCGGGTACCCCATCCGGGCTAGTGGCTTTCCGTGGGTTGACCTTTGAGAAGGCTGCTCTGACATCTGCAGTGGTGATCTCAGATACATAGAACATAGAACGATACAGCGCAGTACAGGCCCTTCGGCTCACGATGTTGCACCGACATGGGAAGTCAAAAACTAAAGGCCATCTAACCTACACTATGCCATTATCATCCATATGCTTATCCAATAAACTTTTAAATGCCCTTAATGTTGGCGAGTTCACTACTGTTGCAGGTAGGGCATTCCACGGCCTCACCACTCTTTGCGTAAAAAACCCACCTCTGACCTCTGTCCTATATCTATTACCCCTCAATTTAAGGCTATGTCCCCTCGTGCTAGCCACCTCCATCCGCGGGAGAAGGCTCTCACTGTCCACCCTATCTAACCCTCTGATCATTTTGTATGCCTCTATTAAGTCACCTCTTAACCTTCTTCTCTCTAACGAAAACAACCTCAAGTCCAACAGCCTTTCCTCATAAGATTTTCCCTCCATACCAGGCAACATCCTGGTAAATCTCCTCTGCACCCGTTCCAAAGCTTCCACGTCCTTCCTATAATGAGGCGACCAGAACTGTACGCAATACTCCAAATGCGGCCATACATACAAGTTCATCCGCGGCTTCTGGGGTGGAGGGCTCGCTCTCGCTGACCTCTTGTTCAAAGTGGGCATAGAATGTGTTGAGCTCATCAGGGAGGGGTGCATTAGAGCTGACGATCCACTTGTCATCGATGGGGATGGAGGATGGATAGGGGGTTGGGGCAAGACTATCTCTGTACTCACCTGGTAACAACACACACACTTCCTCTTCCCTATCCCATGGCAGATACCCATTGGAACCACTAGTCCAAGTCCATATTTGCTCATGGAGCAAAGCACGGATTAAGCCCCCAAGCTGCCTAATTGGCATGGACTACCTGAAAAGATAAACCTGATGCATCTTGTAACATTCTCACAGAAGTCTCAGGATTGGGAAGCCAAACTCACCAAGCCTCCTGAGGTAGCACATTCCAAACCTACAACCACTACCATCTGGAAGGACAGAGGTAGCAGAAACCAGGGGCGGGATTCTCCGACCCCCCGCCGGGTTGGAGAATTGCCCGGGGCCGGCGTCAATCCCGCCCCCGCCGTGTCCCGAATTCTCCACCACCCGAGATTAGGCAGGGGCGGGAATTGCGCTGCACCAGTCGGCGGGTCCCCCGCGGCGATTCTCCGGCCCGCAATGGGCCGAAGTCCCGCCGCTGACAAGCCTGTCCCACCGGCATGGATTAAACCACCTACCGGCGGGGTTGGCGGCACGGGCGGGCGCCGGGGTCCTGGGGGAGGGGGCGCGGGGCGATCTGACCCCGCAGGGTGCCCCCACGGTGGCCTGGCCCGCGATCGGGGCCCACCGATCGGCGGGCGGGCCTGTGCCGTGGGGGCACACTTTTTCTTCCGCCTTCGCCATGGTCTTCACCATGGCGGAGACAGAAGAAACCCCCTCCCCTGTGCATGCGCTGGTATGATGTCAGCAGTCGCTGACGCTCCGGCACATGCGCGGACTTACGCCGGCCGACGAAGTCCTTTCGGCGCCAGCTGGCATGGCGCCAAAGGCCGTTCGCACCAGCCGGCCAAATGGGAACCACTCCGGCGTGGGCCTAGCCCCTCAATGTGAGGGCTTGGCCCCTAAAGGTGTGGAGACTAAAGGGCGGCCCGACGCTGGAGTGATCCCGGCCCTGGACTTTCCCCTCCAAGACACTCACCATCCTGACTTGGAAATATATCATTATTCCTTCACCGTCACTGAGTCAAAATACTGGACCACACTCCCTAACCATGTGTACCTACACCACATGCACTGCAGCGGTCCAAGGAAGCAACTAACCGCCTTCTCAAGGAAAACTGGAGGTGGGAAAGCCAGTGACTCCAATATCCCATAAATGAATAGAAAAAAGGCGGCACAGTGGTTAACACTGCTGCCTCACGGCACCGAGGACTCGGGTCAATCCTGGCCCTGGGTCACTGTCCATGTGGAGTTTGCACATTCTCCCTGTGTCTGCATGGGTCTCACCCCCACAATCCAAAGATGTGCAGGGTAGATGGATTGCCCATGCTAAATTGCCCCTTGGTTGGATAAGAGAAAGAATTGGGCATTCTAAATTGATTTAAAAATACATTTTTAAAATAAGCAAATAGAAAAAACGAGGATGGGAGAAGGAATGGGCAGGGAAGTCAGCAGTATGTAGAACATTTCAATTGTTTGCAAGGGTGGATTATAAGGATAAAATTTCCCCAATTTATCCTCCCAAAGTGCAAGAGCACTTTGATACTTTTTCCCCACTTTATAAGTAAATTAATGCAAAATATAGGTTAGATCGCAGTTACAGCACAGCAGTTTGGTGCACTTGATTATAGAAAGGACAAAAAAGCCACTGCAGACGGTACAGCATCAATTAACTATAATTTCAGGGATGGAAGCTATTGTTATGAGGAGAGACCTGAGATACTGGGGTTACTCCTAATAGAGCACAGACATCTCAGGAAATGTAAGAAATATTTCTAAAATCATTTCAAAATATTTCGGACTGAGTTCAGAGTGAAATGTTATATCCTGTGGTTGGGATGTACGTAACAAAGGTGATATCAGGTTATAATTCTTACTGTGCGTGAAGAAAGAGGGTTATGTGGAGGGTTGTTGGGCCTGGGAGTCTTTGCTGCAGTGAACTGGTGAGGCGGATTCATAAAATCCCTACAGTGCAGAAGGAGGCCATTCGGCCCATCGGGTCTGCACCGACCATCGGAAAGAGCAGCCTACCCAGGCCCATTTCCCCACCCTATCCCCGTAGCCCCACCTAACTTGCACATCTTTGGACTGTGGGAGGAAACCAGAGCACCTGGAGGAAACTCAAACAGACACTGGGAGAGGGTGGAAACTCCACACAGACAGTCACCCAAGGCCATAATTGAACCTGGGTCCCTGTCGCTGTGGGGCAGGACCATAGTGAGAATGCAGAGCAATGGGATTGGTTTTGAATTGTGCTGGAAAAGAGCCTGCACATGATGAGTCAATGGTCTCCCTTTTTGCTGTAAATCTCTGGTTCTATTTTCCACGTAGGCTGTCAAAGTCATTAGGTGGCCAACAGTCAGGGAACGTCATGATCTTTCCCTTGGTGAGCATAAGGTAATGAAACTAATTACGTTGAACCTCGCGATTAATCTCCATAGCTGACATAACTAATTGAGGAGACCAGGAACCAATGCTGAGACCGACCTGCCACGCTCAGTACTGCAGCAGGTAGTGTGTTTACATATTGACCTACTCCTTGGTTTTGTTCTCCTCACCTGTTGGAAGACTTAACGATGCATGTGCCCGGCTGAATAGAGGCTTCAGATTTGGGTCTCGCACTCCACTCAGGTAGACTTTTCCAGGACCTCTCACCCTGCGCAGTACTTGGCAGCTCGGATTCAAGGGAACTGGGGAAAGTAGAAAGGCTTTTCAATAATTTGAAACAGGTTAATGAATTGATTCAGCAAGTCTTTGAAAAAGTGGTGCCATATTTCATGTTACAAATAATAAACTGACATTCTTCTCAGTTAATTTAAGACTGGTTGAACAATTAATTAATGCCATGTGAACTATTATTCTGAATTGTGAAAAAAATTGCAGAAGGATTTATAAATGTTAAAACACTTAACATCTTTGTTTTCCCAATTGTAATGCTGATAGTAACTGATTAACTCTAATGTGTTACCATTGGCTATACCATCAGAAAAACCAGCCCCAAATTTCAGAATTGATTCTGAATTCTGATCAATCACATACCTTATGGATTGGTCATTCTACCCGTTCAGTGGCAGTTTCACAATAGATTAAACAGATATTTCTCTCATCGATACCACTTGTCACATAGTGTGTCAGCTGGAGTTCACGTTAGTCGCATTCGCATCTCTGATTTAAACGGTTGTGGGTTCAAGTCCCACTTGATGACTAAATCTAGGATGACACGTCAGTGCAGGACTGAGGGAGTTCTGCGCTGTCAGTGGTGCCATCATTTGGATGGGATGTTAAACCCCGTCTGCCTCCTCAGCAAATAATTCCCTCTTATTAAATATATAATGTTGACATCCTCTAACTAACCAGATGGGAGGAATTGATGATGTTGTACAGTCAGGGACTATGTGAGGGTCTCTCACATCAGTTGATAGCTGTGAGTGTGAGCTCTTCAATGTCTGATCTTCTATTAAATATCTCCTCTGTGTTCCTATTCCTTTGCCCAGTTGTTTGTTTGATGCTTTCAAAAATTCCTCCTTTGCCCCTTCCTCCTGCTTTGTTCAGTGTTACTGCCTGAGAAATTCATCTTCACATTGGTTGATTAACATAAGGCCAAAATGAGCCAGTTTTCCACTGTTCCGCAATTGGATAGCTCCCAAGTCCCTTCTCTGTCTGGATTGTCATTTTGCCATTGCTCCCAGCTTGTCTTCCTCTCAACTCCACATCTTCCAGGGTTTTGACACTTATTTTGGGCGCGTTGTTCGTTATCATTACAGAGACTTGTATAGTTGATATCCTGAGTGCTGCCAACTTTAAGAGCAGTTGCTTGTGCTTACAGAATGTTAAGAACCCAGTCAAAGAGCTGTCAAGAGAGTCAACGATCTAAAAGTCATTGTTGAGCCATGCTGGTTGATTCTTAGTTGTAGTATTAAGGAGCACTGCATGGTGGGGAAACGTTCCAAAATGGGCAAAGACGAACCTGTCTAGATCAGTTTTACACTGCATAAGGGAACCCCTTCATGACACCAGTCTTGGAGCAACATTAACGACAACTGTTGCAATTGAGTACATGACATCTGAAGTGATTCAGGCAAAGTCCCACACAATTGATGTACTTTGACTCACAAAAACCATCTGATAGAGTTCCATACATAAAACTCTACAAGGGTCCAAGCAACATCCCTAATTTCAATCGCTTTGCCATTGGTGGCTGCGCCTTAGGCTAGAGAAGTCCGAAGCTCTGGAATTCCCTACCTAAATCACTCCTCCTCGCTACCTTGCGTTCTTCCTTAATGTCCCTTCCAGAAATCTACCTGTTTGGCCAACCTAATCTTTTGTGGTTCACTTTCAAATTGTGTTGTTTGATGGTCACTCCTGTGAAGCACCTTTAGACATTTTACTGCATTAATGGGCTAAATAAATATGTTGTTGTTGCTGTGGATAGCAAATGAATGAATGATTGAAATGAAAGTCGCCATAGTCCCCATGGACAATAGGCTGCCCTCTCCTTTTTGAGAGCGAGAGCTGACCGGTGGTAATTTAACCTGAGGGTCACCACACCTCAGGCAGGGGAGAAAGGTTGAGAAGGCGGTGCCTTCATGAATAACCTCAACTGGTACTGGAACCCAGACTGATGACATGGCTCCGCATCACGAACCCATGAGCTAACCAACGTAACAGACTTCAGAGGACGAGAGAGCCTGGGGCAGATGAAATTTAATGTATAATGTAAGGTATTTTGGATTTAAGAATGAGGTGGAGCAATATAATCAAAATGGTTGTTGGTAATACAGAGTATTGCTGAAAAAAGAGATCAGCTATCAAAGCTTTCATTCTTGCACTCATCAGATTGCTCACAAGAAATTACTAACTGTAGCATGGTAACAACAATTATGCTGCATAAGAGACTGCTGATTGGTTGGCAAGTGGACTCTGATGGCAGTATTGTCATGGAGAAAGCAGCATGGAACAGTGACTGCCCAGCTTTGTTCAAATTCAAACCGGGCAAGTTGACTGGTCACGATGGCCCGGTAACACAGTGGTTAGAACAGTTGCTTCACAGCTCCAGGGTCCCAGGTTCGATTCCCGGCTTGGATCACTGTCTGTGCGGAGGCTGCACGTTCTCCCTGTGCCTGTGTGGGTTTCCTCCAGGTGCTCTGGTTTCCACCCACAGTCCAAAGATGTGCAGGTTAGTTGGATTGGCCATGATAAATTGCCCTTAGTGTCCAAAAAGGTTAGATGGGGTTACTGGGTTCTAGAATAGGGTGGAGATGTGGGCTTAGATAGGGTGATCTTTCCATGGGCTGGTGCAGACTCGATGGGCCGAATGGCCTCCTCCTGCACTGTAAATTCTATGCTCTATGAAGTCATTCCCCACCGGAATAAACCAGAATGACTGTTCACTCAGCTTTGGTTCAGTTGTAAAAGGGGCAATGAGTAGACATGAGAGTAGATGGGAAGAAACTGTTCTCCCTCGTACAAGGATTAAGAACGAGAGGGCACAGATTTAAAGTGGAGTCCAAAATAAGCAAATGTGATGTGAGAAAAAACTTATTCACACAGTGAGTGGTTTGGGAAATGTGGTGGAGACTGCTAAAAGACAAGCACCAACGTTCCTGGATGTTGACATTGGACACATGCTGGACACTGTTGAAGAGAGGAGAGACACCCTCTTCCCTTGGATGGGCTGGAGATACAAACCCGCAATACTGAATGAGGGCTAGAATGAGGTGGCACACGAGGCGAGGCTGGTTGTCCAGGGTCGCTGTCCCCCATCCAGACCCTCAGAACACCCGGGCACCGACGTCTCAGTACTGCTTTCACCTGCACCATCTACCATCACAGAGACTATCATCTCGGTGCATAATGTTAGCGAACAGGCTCTTGGGTCACCCTCTAGTGAGCACCACACACATGCTGAAGTACATCAAGTGGAGGCAGAGACTCTAAAGATGAGCAGACGGTCAGAGGCCAGCCGATCCCTGGAGACAGCTGTTGCCCAGTCAGATGTTGCGTTTCTGGAAAAGATGTGCAGATACAGAGGCAGAGCCAGACGGGGTGGAAAGGCTGAGGAAGAGAGGTTCAGAGGAAGGTGGATTTTGGGTGGGGGGAGTTGGGTGTTTAAGTGGGGGGAGTGCACGACCATCTGGCACAGGGGGCGCAAGGTCTCTCTGGTGAGCCAAAGTTGATGTGGTCTGGCAGCTCCTTGAAGGACTTGTGCTATGCACGTGGCCTGATGTGGCGCCACCATCTTCCTCGGCCTGGTGGACATACAGCACTCGAGCCTCACCGGCTGGCCCCTGTTGTTCATGGGCAGGCTCCTCTTGTGCAGGGTGCTTCCTGGGTTGGCCCTGGTGCTCTTGCCTTGTCCATCTGGAACAGCAGCAGCGGCCACATAGATAATGAGCACTGCTGGGTGTAATCCGAAATCCATGGCTCTGCGGAGGGGAGGGGCGGAGAGACAGGGCGGGATTCTCCCATCCACCAGCCGCGTTTACCGACATGTCGCGCCCCTGCCAGCAGTGGGATTCTCCGTTCCCGCAGCCGGCCAGTGGGGTTTTGTATTGGGCCACCTCACGCTGTCTGGAAACCCGTGGGTGTTGGTGCACTGCTGGAGGAACGGAGGATCCCACCTACGGTGAATTCCGTGGCGGGAATGTCAGTAAGGTGAGGATTCCCTTGACCATTCAAGGCCCTCAGGTTACATGGGCACCCTGAGTTGTACAGTTGCGCCACCCTTTCCCCGTCCCCCAGCCCTTCGAGATGAAGTATCTGATGCAAGGTCTGATCTATAATAGAACCATTCAAATCTTGAAGGTGGTGCAGACCAATATACTCATCCTTAAATGTCATACAAATAAATTGCGAGGAAAATACTGGAGAAATGTGACTATTTCAGTCCTGATTTTAGAGACATTGCTGAGATTATACAGAATGGAAAATGGTAAAGATAAGATATCCGAACATGACTTCAAAACAACAGAGACTGTAGGGATTCTGGGTAGTTAAAGGCACACGTAGAAGGAAGTGTTGCAAGGAATAACCGACACATGGGATTGTCAGGTCAGGGCTGGGAGGACCAATCCTGTTCCTCCTCACTCAGAAATGTCATTGTGCAAACGTGCCTTGCCTATTCTGTTAAGTCAGCTTCTCCCGTTGGTTTTGGATGTGCATCCAGCTCCAGGCCAGACACCCTCCTGCACCATGTTAGAATCATGCTGACAGCAGTGGCCACCTGCTCTATACTGGAGGCTCAGCTGAGCAGATGAAATGGAACGACAGGGAAGGGGATGGGGAGGCACAGGGAGCAGAGTGACCTCAGGCTAGAATTAACATTCACCACTCACATCACCACCCCCGACCTAGCCACTCAACCTCGCCCACCCCTTTGACCCCCCCAACCTCACCATCCCATCTCCCGACCCCACCTCATCCCCCCCACCCCCCACCTCACCTCGCGATACCCGTCTGGTCTCTCCATCAGGCTGATTGTGTTCCCACTGAATTCTGGTGAAGGTTTAAATCACATTTCCAACTTTCGGTAAAAGAACTAAAGTGAGAACCTCCATCTAAAGAACAGCCAGTGAGTGTGTTAGAGAGCAGTGCTGTATCACTAAGACCGCTGGAACAGCCAGTGAGTGTGTTAGAGAGCAGCACTGTGTCACTGGGACTGCTGGAACAGCCAGTGAGTGTGTTAGAGAGCAGCACTGTGTCACTGGGACCCCTGAAGCAGCCAGTGAGTGTGTTAGAGAGCAGTGCTGTATCACTGGGACCCCTGGAACAGCCAGTAAGTGGGTTAGAGAGCAGCACTGTGTCACTGGGACCCCTGGAACAGCCAGTGAGTGTGTTAGAGAGCAGCACTGTGTCACTGGGACCCCTGGATCAGCCAGTGAGTGTGTTAGAGAGCAGTGCTGTATCACTGGGACCCCTGGAACAGCCAGTAAGTGGGTTAGAGAGCAGCACTGTATCACTGGGACCCCTGGATCAGCCAGTGAGTGTGTTAGAGAGCAGTGCTGTATCACTGGGACCACTGGATCAGCCAGTGAATGTGTTAGAGAGCAGTGCTGTATCACTAAGACCGCTGGAACAGCCAGTGTGTCAGAGAGCAGTGCTGTATCACTGGGACCGCTGGATCAGCCAGTGAGTGTGTTAGAGAGCAGTGCTGTATCACTGGGACCCCTGGAACAGCCAGTGAGTGTGTTAGAGAGCAGCACTGTATCACTGGGACTGCTGGAACAGCCGGTGAGTGTGTTAGAGAGCAGCACTGTATCACTGGGACTGCTGGAACAGCCGGTGAGTGTGTTAGTGAGCAGCACTGTATAAGGCGGGAACTGAAGAACATAGATTGAGGATAAATCAACATCTGACATGTGGGAGGCTTTCAAATGTCAGTTGAAAGGAATTCAGGACCGGCATGTCCCTGTGAGGAAGAAGGATAAATATGGCAAATTTCACGATCCTTGGATAACAAGGGATATTGTAGGCCTCGTCAAAAAGAAAAATGAGGCATTTGTCAAGGCTAGAAGGCTTGTGGAATATAAGGAAAGTAGGAAGGAACTTAAGCAAGGAGTCAGGAGAGCCAAAAGGGGTCACGAAAAGTCATTGGCAAATAGGGTTAAGGAAAATCCCAAGGCTTTTTACACGTACATAAAAAGCAAGAGGGTAGCCAGGGAAAGGATTGGCCCACTGAAGGACAGGGGAGGGAATCAATGTGTGGAGCCAGAGGAAATGGGCGAGGTACTAAATGAATACTTTGCATCAGTATTCACCAAAGAAATGGAATTGGTGGATGTTGAATCTGGCGAAGGGTGTGTAGATAGCCTGAGTCACATTGAGATCCAAGTAGGGCGTCTTGAAAAATATTAAGATGGATAAGTTCCGAGGGCCTGATGGGATCTTTCCCAGAATACTGAACGAGGCAAGAGAGGAAATTGCTGAGGCCTTGACAGAAATCTTTGGATCCTCACTGTCTTCAGGTGATGTCCCGGAGGACTGGAGAATAGCCAAAGTTGCTCCTTTGTTTAAGAAGGGTAGCAAGGAGAATCAGGGAACTACAGGCCGGTGAGCCTTACGTCAGTGGTAATTACTGGAGGGAATTCCTCGAGACAGGATCTACTCCCATTTGGAAGCAAGGGATCATATTAGCGAGAGGCAGCACGGTTTTGTGAAGGGGAGGTCGTGTCTCGCTAACTTGATAAGACTTTGTTGAGGAGGTCACAAAGATGATTGATGCAAGTAGGGCAGTGGATATTGTCTATGTGGACTTCAGTAAGGCCTTTGACAAGGTCCCTCATGGCAGACTGGTACAAAAGGTGAAGTCACACGGGATCAGAGGTGAGCTGGCAAGATGGATACAAAACTGGCTAGGTCATAGAACAGTACGAAGTCTTACAACACCAGGTTAAAGTCCAACAGGTTTGTTTCAAACACTAGCTTTCAGAGCACCTCTCCTTCTTCAGGCTCCTTGCACCTGAGAAAGGAGCAGTGCTCCAAAAGCTACTGTTTGAAACAAACTTGTTGGACTTTAACCTGGTGTTGTAAGACTTCTTGCCGTGCTCACCCCAGTCCAACGCCAGCATCTCTACATCATAGGTCATAGAAGGCAGAGAGTAGCAATGGAAGGGTCTTTTTCTGATTGGAGGGCTATGACTAGTGATGTTCCGCAGGGATCATGTGCTGGGATCTTTGCTGTTCGTAGTATACACAAAGGTTGGAATTGCAGATAGCGATGAGGACTGTCAGAGGATACAGCAGGATTTAGATCATTTGGAGACTTTGGAGGCGAGATGGCAGATGGAGTTTAATTTGGACAAATGTGAGGTGATGCATTTTGGAAGGTCTAATACAGGTAGGGAATATACAGTGAATGGTAGAACCCTCAAGAGTATTGACAGTCAGAGAGATCTTGGTGTACAGGTCCACAGGTCACTGAAAGTGGCAACACAGTTGGAGAAGGTAGTCAAGAAGGCATACAGCATGCTTGCCTTCACTGGCCGAGGCATTGAGTATAAGAATTGGCAAGTCATGTAGCAGCTGTATTGAACCTTAGTTAGGCCACAATTGGAGTATAGTGTTCAATTCTGGTCGCCACACTACCAGAAGGATGTGGAGGCTTTAGAGAGGGTGCAGAAGAGATTTACCAGGATGTTGTCTGGTATGGAAGGCATTAGCTATGAGGAGAGGTTGAATAAACTTGGTTTGTTCTCACTGGAATGACAGAGGTTGAGGGACGACCTGATAGAGGTCTACAAAATTATGAGGGGCATAGACAGAATGGATAGTCAGAGACTTTTTCCCAGGGTAGAAGGGTCAATTACTAGGGGCCATAGGTTTAAGGTGTGAGGGGCAAGGTTTAGAGATGTGCGAGGCAACTGTTTTACACAGAGGGTAGTGGGTGGAACTCGTTGCCGGAGGAGGTGGTGTGTGGCAGTATGACTAGAGGTACTACGGTACCTGGGAGCCGACGGTACAGTGCCCAGGACCGGACCTTCATCAGGTCCAAGGTCCAATGGCTTATGAAGGAAGGGGTCATCGAGGCTAGTAACAGCCCCTGGCGAGCACAAGTTCTGGTGGTAAAGACCGGGGAGACGAATAGGATGGTCATAGACTACAGTCAGACCATCAACAGGTTTACGCAGCTGGACGCGTACCCTCTCCCACGTATCTCCGACCTGGTCAACAGGATCGCACAGTACAAGGCCTTCTCCACGGTGGACCTCAAGTCCGCCTATCACAGCTGCCCATCCGCGCGAGTGATCGCAAGTACACTGCGTTCGAAGCGGACGGGCGGCTCTACCACTTTTTAAGGGTTCCCTTCGGTGTCACAAACGGGGTCTCAGTCTTCCAAAGGGAGATGGACCCAATGGTTGACTGATACAGTTTAAGGGCAACCTTCCCGTATCTCGATAATGTCACCATCTGCGGCCACGATCTGCAGAACCACGACACCAATCTCCGAAAATTCCTCCAAACCGCAAAGCTCCTGAATCTGACTTACAACAAGGACAAATGCGTGTTTAGCACCGACCGTCTAGCCATCCTCGGCTACGTAGTGCAAAATGGAGTTATAGGTCCCGACCTTGCGCCCCCTGATGGAGCTCCCCCTCCCCCACCGCCCCAAGGCCCTGAAGCGCTGCCTCGGCTTCTTCTCATATTACGCCCAGGGGGTCCCCAACTACGCCGACAAAGCCCGTCCCCTCATCCAAACTGCCACGTTCCCCCTGTCGACGGAGGCCCGCCAGGCCTTCAGCCACATCAAAGCGGATATCGCAAAGGCCACGATGTGCGCTATCGACGAGTTCCCCCCCCCCCTTCCTGGTCGAGAGCGACGCGTCTGACGTAGCTCTGGCAGCCACCCTCAACCAAGCGGGCAGACCCGTGGCCTTCTTCTCCCGTACCCTCCATGCTTCCGAAATCCGCCACGCCTCGGTCGAGAAGGAAGCGCAGGCCATAGTAGAAGCTGTGCAACACTGGAGGCATTATCTGGCCGGCAGGAGGTTCACCCTGCTCACAGACCAACGGTCGGTGGCTTTCATGTTTGACAATGCACAGAGGGGCAAGATAAAAAACGACAAGATCTTGTGGTGGAGGATCGAGTTGTCCACCTACAACTACGACATCTTGTATCGTCCTGGTAAGGCGAACGAGCCTCCCGATGCTCTGTCCCGCGGCACCTGTGCCAACGCACAAGTGGTCCACCTCCGAGCCCTCCACGTGGACCTCTGCCACCCAGGGGTCACCCACTTCTTTCATTTTGTAAAGACCTGCAACCTGCCCTACTCCATCGAGGAGGTCAGGACAGTCACTAGGAACTGCTACATCTGCGCGGAGTGCAAGCCGCACTTCTACCGCCCCGAAAAAGCGCATCTGATAAAGGCTTCCCGTCCCTTTGAACGCCTCAGCATGGACTTCAAAGGTCCCCTCCCCTCTACCAACCGCAACACGTACTTCCTCAACATGATTGACGAGTACTCCCGCTTCCCGTTCGCCAACCCTGTCCCGACATGACCACACCCACCATTATAAAAGCCCTCCACAGCATTTACTCCCTGTTCGGATTCCCCGCCTACATTCACAGCGATAGGGGGTCGTCCTTTATGAGCGACGAACTGCGTCAATTCCTGCTCAGCAAGGGCATTGCCTCAAGCAGGACGACCAGTTACAACCGCCGGGGTAACGGACAGGTCGAGCAGGAGAACGGTATGGTCTGGAAGACCATCCTGCTGGCCCTACGGTCCAGAAATATCCCAGTCTCCCGCTGACAGGAGGTCCTCCCAGACGCTCTCCACTCAATCCGGTCGCTACTTTGCACGTCTACCAATCAAGCACCTCATGAACGCCTTCTTGTCTTCCCCAGGAAGTCTTCCTCAGGGTCTCCGCTCCCGACCTGGCCGGCTGCCGCCGGGCCCATCCTGCTCCGGAAACACTTGTGGGCGCACAAATCGGACCCGTTGGTCGAGAGGGTCCAGCATGCTCCACGCTAACCCGCAATACGCGTATGTGGAGTATCCCTACGGCCGACAGGACACGGTCTCCCTACGACACCTGGCGCCCGCCGGATCCCCGACATCGCCCCCGGCACCAGCGCCCCAACCAACCCCCTCCAACCACAACTGCTCCCCGCAGGTGCTCCCCTCCCGGGCCCGCCAACCCCCTCACCCACGCCACCTAGAGGACCAGACCCCCCCCCCCCCCCCCCCCGCCACGGCCCGGCCCTCACCAGCTCCGCCTAGGGGTGTGGAAACCTCCAAGAGGACCGGATCATTGCTCCCGGAGTCATGGACGCCCTCACCTCCAACATCTCCGACGAAGCTCCGCAGGTCGCAGAGGACGTCCAAGGCCCCCAATTGTCTGATCGAGTCGATTTGAACTTTTAATGGACCTTTTTTTATGTTTTCCAACTCTGTAAATAATTTTCCGTGTGATAACACAACTCTGTATATAGTTACGGGCCAGTGGGCAGCTGCCGTTGGAGAGGTATAATCCCATATCACTAGTCATACTACCAGTATCTTGTCCCACCCGCATTGGATCCCCCCCCCCCCCCCCCCCGGCTTCTCAGCAAGCGCAAGCCCCCCCCCCCCCCCCCCCCCCCCCCCCCCCCACGGTTCCTTTCTCAACAAGGGCTGAATGTGGTAGTATGACTAGAGGTACTACGGTACTTGGGACTGTGAGCTGCTATTGGTGGAGAAGGCTCGCTGCCCATTGGCCCAAGTGTTGCTTTCCCATTGGTCGAGATGAAGGTAGCTCCGCCCATGAGGCAGAATATAAGAACCCATGTTTCCCAGCAGCCATCGTTCTTTCGGTCCTCAAGCTGCTGGGCACATGGTGGAAGCAGGGACCATAGTGAAGTTTAAATGGCATCTTGACAAATACTTGAATAGGATGGGAATAGATGGGAATAGAGGAATACGGACCCCGGAAGTGTAGAAGATTTTAGTTTAGACGAGCAGCATGGTCGGCGCAGGCTTGGAGGGCTGAAGGGCCAGTTCTTGGGCTGTACTTTTCTTTGTTCTTTTTAACTGGGACCCCTGGAACAGCCAGTGAGTGTGTCAGAGAGCAGCACTGTGTCACTGGGACCCCTGGAACAGCCAGTGAGTGTGTTAGAGAGCAGCACTGTATCACTGGGACCCCTGGAACAGCCAGTGAGTGTGTTAGAGAGCAGCACTGTGTCACTGGGACCCCTGGTACAGACAGTGAGTGTGTCAGAGAGCAGTGCTGTATCACTGGGACCCCTGGTAAAGACAGTGAGTGTGTCAGAGAGCAGTGCTGTGTCACTGGGACCCCTGGTACAGACAGTGAGTGTGTTAGAGAGCAGCACTGTGTCACTGGGACCCCTGGTAAAGACAGTGAGTGTGTCAGAGAGCAGTGCTGTATCACTGGGACCCCTGGTAAAGACAGTGAGTGTGTCAGAGAGCAGTGCTGTATCACTGGGACCCCTGGAACAGCCAGTGAGTGTGTCAGAGAGCAGCACTGTGTCACTGGGACCCCTGGTACAGACAGTGAGTGTGTCAGAGAGCATCACTGTGTCACTGGGACCCCTGGAGCAGCCAGTGAGTGTGTTAGTGAGTAGCACTGTGTCACTGGGACCCCTGGAACAGCCAGTGAGTGTGTTAGTGAGCATCACTGTGTCACTGGGACCCCTGGAGCAGCCAGTGAGTGTGTTAGTGAGTAGCACTGTGATGCTGGGTCCCTGGAACAGCCAAATAGTGTCTAAGTCAGCAGCGCTGTATCAACGGGACCCCTGGAATTGCCAATGTATCCTTCGTGAGCAATGATGAATCTCTGGAACCTCTGGAAGAGTCAGTGATCGGATTGGTGTGCAGTGCTGTACCTCTGGAAACTGTTGATGTAACTACAGGAATTGCTGCATTTGTTGTGGTTCCTGTACAAATCTTTTCAGAATTCCTATGTGGCGGCATTATTACCAAATGGGTGTCTGACAGAAGTTAATATTCAATCAGGTGCTTCATTTTTTTTTCAACGTGACAGATGCAAAGGTCATCTAGAAACAGCGAATATCATAAATGAGAGCTGACATAAAACAGTGAATAAAATACCTGAACCGGAAGTCATACAGCAGGTGGCGGCCCATTAGGTAGTCATCATACGTCATGGCAATTTGCTTCTTCAGATCCTTTATGGTGTTACTGTACCCATTAAAAATGTGGTCTGCAAACAGCAACTTGCCTCCAATGTACATCTGTTGGCAACAAGTAGAGGGTTTGTCTGTCAGTCAGCAGCGAGGAATGAGAAGGCAAATGTTGTTGACTCTGGACAGGATTTTATTTCATATTTTTATGGAATGTGGCATCACTGGCAAGGCCAGAATTTTCTGCCAGCCCTAATTGCCCTGGAAAGCAGTTAAGAGTCAGCCACATTGCTGTGGGTCTGGAGTCACATATAGGCCAAACCAGGTAAGGACGGCAGATTTCCTTCCCTAAAGGACATGAGTGAACCAGATGGATTTTTATGACGTACAATGATAGTTCCCATTGCAGAGTTTAGTTTCCAATTTCGCATTTTTTTCATTAATTCATTACATTTAGTAATTGAATTTAAATCCCATAAGCTATCATGAGAGGCTTCTAGCCCATGTCCCCAGAACAATAGTTTGGGCATCTCAATTGCTAGTCAGTGACATTACCATTTTCCTATCTGCACTGTGATCTTGTGTTCCTTAACCTCCCAAATATGTCCCCAGCTACTCGATGTAACTCAATTTAAGGGCACGGTAGCATTGTGGATAGCACAATTGCTTCACAGCTCCAGGGTCCCAGGTTCGATTCCGGCTTGGGTCACTGTCTGTGCGGAGTCTGCACATCCTCCCCGTGTGTGCGTGGGTTTCCTCCGGGTGCTCAGGTTTCCTCCCACAGTCCAAAGATGTGCGGGTTAGGTGGATTGGCCATGATAAATTGCCCCTCAGTGTCCAAAATTGCCCTTAGTGTTGGGTGGGGTTACTGGGTTATGGGATAGGGTGGAGGTGTTGACCTTGCGTAGAGTGCTCTTTCCAAGAGCCGGTGCAGACCCAATGGGCTGAATGGCCTCCTTCTGCACTGTAAATCCTATGATAATCTATGTAACTTAATAGATGTAGATTGGAAAGGTGCAGAATGCAAACATTTCAAAGCATATTTTTCACTGTACTTCAGATGATAAATCACATCTGTGAGTTGTGCTGGCCCCTGTTCCTGTAATCGTGGCATTGGGAACTCTGCTGATTTTCCTTCTGTTTTTAATGGCAAGGTGCACAAGCAGTTACACAATGAAATGTTTCTTTAATTTAAGAGAATTATTTATTCACCAATTACTTTTACTGCAGATAAAACAGTAAGTAACAACGTTTTATTGTGATCTATGAATATTTAATCTTCATTACACTCAAAGATTTGGATTTAAAATGCAATACTCTGCCATCAATTATATTCACATGGTGACAATCACAAAATTGGTCTGACTTTTGTCTTTCATGAATATTATTTTTTTTAAATTATGACACACATTGAGTGATTCTATAATCAGTTTTTTCTCACTGTGCATTCTGGAAGTATAATAATAATAATATATATTAACCTTTATTGTCACAAGTAGGCTTACATTAACACTGCAATTAAGTTACTGTAAAAATCCCCAGTCGCCACAGTCCGGCACCACTTCGGGTAGACAGAGGGAGAATTTAGAATGTCCAATTCACCTATGACCACATCTTTTGGGACTTGTGGGAGAAATCCGGAGCACCCGGAGGAAACCCAGACATGGAGAGAACGTGCAGACTCTGCACAGGCTGTGACCCAAGCCAGGAATAAAACCTGGGACCCTGACGCTGTGAAGCAACAATCACGTCTTTCGGGACTTATGGGAGAAAACCGGAGTACCCGGAGGAAACCCATGCAGACGCGGGGAGAACATGCAGATTCCACACAGACTGTGACCCAAGCGGGAATTGAACCTGGGACCCTGGCGCTTGTTGTGTTTGGACCTTTATACCTTACGAAGGATTCCACCGAACACTTCGACTTGTCCCTTAATGAGTCTCGTGTGGTAAGATAGCTTATTACTGCTCTGGAATCTGCACCTAGCATCGACCATTCACTTGTATGTCTTATTACACCCTCAATCTTCTTCTGAAGATGGTCAGATGTGTCTCCCCTTATATGGGATTCACTGGTCGCATGACCTTGTTCTAGAGACCACATAGTGGGCTGGATTCACATTGGAATCCTGAAATCGCGAAACGTGATTGTTCAGAGAATAGCCTCCAACATCAAAATCGTGGTAAGTGCCAGTTTGACTCCAAATCAGGTTTCACCGGCACCCCGAAAATGGCGTAAATGCGGCACTCACCGCACTAAACACCGTTGGCATATCATTAGTGAGCCTGACCCTCTTCTCGGGGCCTCTGTGATTCACCGCCACTGATGGGCTGAGTTCCCAACGGCGCAGTTCACTTGTGGTCCAGCACCTCACAGTCAGCCGGGAGCCGTGCTGCTGTCCGGGGGGGGCTTCCGAGAGGACTGGTGGGGGGGGTGGCCAGGCGGACAGTATTTAACAGGTCGCGTCCACGCACGGACGGCACCATGTTTGACGGCGCGATCGCTGCAGTTCACCGCCGTGCACATGCACTGCCACGGACCCGGATATTCTCCAGCCGTTTCTGTCGTGGGAGCTGGGAGTTTTACTCACCGCAGCTGCAAGCCCCTAACCTGGTCGCAGGATGGGTGAGGGTTCGGCACCAATTTTTCCATTGTAATACGGCACAGTTCCTCCGCTGGCGTCAACACTTAGCCTCAAAAGCAGTGAATCCAGCCCAGTATGTCTGCACCGCCACCTGCTGGTTGGAGGTCGCACACCATCCATCTTCGATATAGCCCATAGGTACATCTCCAAAGCGATGTGAAGCAACAGTGCTAACCACTGTACAGCCATGCCGCCCTGTGCCAGAGCCACCTGGAAATTGCAGCGGTGCTTCTGAGCATGGCACAGTCACAGCATGCCGTGGCTGGGAAAGTTGGCGGCAATGCCCAGGCGCTTGCTGAGGTGACACAGACCCAGAAGGTTATGGTCCACTTCCTGTGCTCCATGGCCTCAAACATGCAGACCCTAGTCGAGACCAGAGCGGGCCTCCAGGACTGGCAGCACCAGGTGGCGGGGAAGCCTTAAGGGATAGCTCTGCTCGCACCCCCATCCCACGGAAGAGCCAGGGAGCCGTCAGGCACCACGAGGGCGGAGGTCATGGGGCCTGTGCCGGGGACTCCCGCAGGGGAGGTGCCGGTACATCGCAGCACTTTGGATTCCCTCCCACTCCCTCCTGACCAAGGTGCAACTGGTGGACAGGAGGCAGAACAGGGCACACCACACCCGAGCAGCAGCTGGGCCCACCCAGGCCCGGATGTCCCAGAAGACGGCCACCAACGGGGTCGCAGGATGTGAAGCACGGCAGGGCTACCTCCAATCCTGATGTACTGTCCTGGGATCTACCTTGATGCAGCGTTAGAGCCTGTAAGGCCAGAAAGTTAGACACCAGTTAGACACCATCCTCCTCCCACAGCACGTCACCCCTCTGCTGCACGATGTTGTGGAAGACGTAGCAGGCTGCAATGATGCGGGCGACCCTCTCAGCCTCGTACTGGAGGGCCCCTCCAGAGCGGCCCAGGCACCTAAACCGCATCTTCAGAATGCTGAAGCACCGCTTGATCACACCCCTCGTTGCTGTATGGGTGCCTTTGTAGAGGCTCTCGCCGTCTTTCTGCGGCCTCTGGATAGCCGTCATCAGCCACGACCGCAATGAATAACCCATGTCACCCAGGTGCCCAACCCCCCAGTCGGGGGGGGGGGGGGGGGGGGGGGGGCGCGTCTCAAACATGTCAGGAATCGTTGAGTGTGCCAGGATGATGGTGTCGTGCACACTGCCCGGCTATCAGCAGCAGACGTGCATGATGCACATCTGATGGTCACAAATCAGCCGCACGTTCATTGAGTGGACCCCCTTTCGGTTTGTGTAGAACGACCTCTCATCTACACGCGTGATGCACTATCAATTACGACGAGATGAGAGTAGAATGTAATTGAGGCTTTATTACACAGAGATGTGTGACCTCCTACAGCAGCTGACGAAATGGCTGCTGTTCGGAGAGCGCACACATTTATACTCCGCCTACTGGGCGGAGCCAGCAGGCAGGGATCTACCCCCGCACCTGTAGCCCAGGGGCCTTACCGTAATACCAATATATACAATATAATACAACAGTGGTGACTACTACAAGGTGCTCGTAGGGAGACATGCATTCCATTGATGGCAGCGAGCCTCGCTGCCTCGGCATATTGGTGGGCTCGGTCCACATTGAAATGGATGTATTGTGCTGACTGGGCATTTAGGGCCTCTGTGACGGCACGAATGCACCTGTGCACCGAGTTGTGCGAGGTCCCGGACAGGTCCCCACTAGGCGCCTGGAAAGACCCTGTGGCATAAAGGTTCAGGGTGATCGTCACATAAGGACTCATACGACAGCTCCTTTGCACCTCCGGCCCTGCCTCCTGTTCCTCTGGGGCACGCTCCGCTGTTGCATGCTCTGCTGCAGATTCCTCCTCCTCAAGCATCTCCAGCTCTTACAGCGGCAGGGCATCCCCCAACCAGGGCTGTGGCGACTAGCAGGAAGGCCACCATTGCTGGTTGAATTTGGATATCCATTGTCTGCAGGGGGTGAAACCCCGACATGTTACCATGGTGCATCCTTCGTGCCCAACCAGGTCCAATGGGCTATGCGGTGCCCCCGGTTGGTACTGCAGTTCTACCCCCGCATATCTCCCCCCCCCCCCATCCCCGCACCACTGGCCCTGTTGATGTCCAGCACCAGAGGGACTCTGTCCCTGGTGCCCATTCCTGCTGCCAAAGGTTCTGCCAGCTGATGCTGCCCTTGCTCAGTGGCCCACCTGCCGCCTGTAAGGGCTACAGTGGATGCTATCCTTGGATAGGCTGCCTGATGTCCCGCTGCTGTATGGCGGCTAGTTGGGTGGTGGGGATATGGCGGAGAATGGGAACACCCCTACGGCCGGTGGCATGTGTGCAGAATCAGGGACCAAGGTGGGTGGTCAGTGGGGTGCACAGCAAGGTGGTCGTGCCTGGACACCGCCCCAGTCCCTTAGGGAGTCGACCCGGCCACACGGCCTTTTCTCCCCTTCCCCCCACCCCCGCCCCCTGTAGCCCACAGTCGCGCCTCTCCACGTCCGACCTTATCTCTCTCCCTCATCAGCTACGACGCCGGTTTCATGATTTTTAAAAACACAAGTGAACCACGCCATCGGGAATTCAGCCCATTGGAGGCGGAGAATCGTGGGGGCCCCGGGGAATGCCGTGCCGGGCCCGCTAATGATATGCAAACGTGGTTTACTGCATTCCGGAACACATTGACACTGTGTTGAGGCGATGGAGAACTGCAATTTGTCATCAAATCGGTGCCTGCAGCAATTTCGGTGTTGGAACTGATTCTCTCCGCCAATCATGTCTCCCGATTTCAGTGTCGGCCGACGGAGAATCCCGCCCAAGGAATTGTTTTTGGGGGGGGGGGGGGGGAGAATCCCGCCCAAGGAATTGTTGGGGGGGGGGGGGGAGAGTGGAGGAGATATGAAATGACACCGATTTTCATGGTGCAAAGTGAGTGGCAATACGATAAGAATAGCTGCGACTAGAGGAGCTGTGACTGGCAGGATAACCCACCTGAACACAAGGTAATTCAGTAAGGAATGAGAGAGGGAACCGAACCACAAAAACACACACAAACCAAAATGGGGGCCAAGGTTATGATCGAAAATGATTGAACTCAGTGTTGTGTCCAGAGGCTGAAAAGTGTCCAGTCGAAAGACACGCTGCTGTCCCCTAGCTTGCATTGACCCCACTGGAATAATACGGCAAGTCGAGGACAGAAAGGTCAGAGTGGGAGCAAGGTGGAGAATCAAAATGACAAGCAACCAGAAACTCAGGGTCATGCTTGCAGACTGAGTGGAGGTGTTCTACAAAGGGGTCTCTCAATGTAGAGAAAAACACATCTGTGGTGATATGCCTATGGGCTATATCATAGTTGGATAATGTGCGATGTCTATCAGCAGGTGATGGCACAGACACACCATGCGGTCTCTAGACCAAGGTCACGTGACCTGTGATGTACCATCAATTCGACTCAAGACACAATTAGGATCCGAACTGTGGCTTTAATCAGCTAGTTGTTAGCCCGGTGGTCGACTACAGAGTAAGACCGACCGCCGGGAACTCTGGGTACTTATACCCCGCCTTGGAGGCGGGGTCTACTTGCCTCTCGACCAATTGGTGAGCAGTCACATGACTAGTCCCAGCCAATCGGACAAGAGGCACATGACCAGCCAAAGCCAATGGGAAACCCATGCTCTGCACCAATGGCAGTGCTCACATTCATACCACCACATTCACCCCTTGTGGAGAAAGAAGGCAGGGAGGGGTGAAAGTGGAAGAGAGAGAGGGGGAGGGTCCAAGGACTAGTGGTATGGGCAGCAAAAAATCAAGAAAGGTGGGCTGCCCACTGGCTCGTGGCAAAAAAACAATACTACTGCTACTTAAGGTGCAACAGAATAACAACAAAGTTCAAAATGTGCAACGGAATAACAACAAAGTCCAAAATGTCCCATGGCCGCATCAGATGGACACGATCAGCCTGTTGGGTGCCCGTGGTGATCTAGAGGACCGTCGCAGTGGAGCCAGTGACGTCAGGCCGATGGTCGTCCTTGCCTCCGGGAGCGTCGGTCGTAGATGTGTCTCTGTACCCCGGGCCAGTGGTGGAGACGCTGTAATCGGGGGAGAGGGGGCATGTGCGCTGGGTCGTGGGGGCGCAGGGGGGAATTAGGGTTGGGGGGGAGGTGTTGATGTAGGGGGAGAAAGCCGCACGCCGGCAGGTGCCAGGTCCCGAAGCGAGACTGTATCCTGCCGACCGTCGGGATACTCCACGTACGCATACTGCGGGTTGGCGTGGAGTAATTGGACTCGCTCAACCAACGGGTCGGATTTGTGCACCCGCACATGCTTCCGGAGCAAGATGGGCCCGGGGGTGGCCAGCCAGGTCGGGAGAGGAGATCCTGAGGACGACTTCTTGGGGAAAACAAGAAGACGTTCATGAGGTGTTTGATTAGTGGTAGTACAGAGGAGAGACCGGATTGAATGCAGTGCGTTGGGAATGACTTCTTGCCAACGGGGAATAGGGAGATCTCTGGACCGTAGGGCCAGCAGAATGGTCTTCCAAAAGGTGCCATTCTACCGCTCAACCTGACCGTTACCCCGGGGGTTATAACTGGTCGTCCTGCTAGAGGCTATGCCCCTGCTGAGCAGGAACTGACGCAGTTCGTCGCTCATAAAGGAGGACCCCCGATCGCTATGTATGTATGCGGGGTAACCGAACAAGGAGAAGATGGATAGGAGGGCCTTTATGACGGTATGTGGTCATGTCGGGACAGGGAATGGCGAAAGGGAAGCGGGAGTATTCGTCGATAACACTCAAGAAATATGTATTACGGTTGTTGGAGGGGAGGGGACCCTTCAAGTCTATACTGAGACGTTCACAGGGGCGGGATGCCTTGTTCAGATGCGCTCGTTCGGGGCGGTAGAAGTGCGGTTTGCGCTCAGCGCAGACGTGGCAGTCCCTGGTGACTGTCCTGACTTCCTCGACGGAGTAGGGTAGGTTACGGGTCTTAATGGGCAGCACGGTAGCATAGTGGTTAGCATCAATGCTTCACAGCTCCAGGGTCCCAGGTTCGGTTCCCGGCTGGGTCACTGTCTGTGCGGAGTCTGCACGTCCTCCCCGTGTGTGCGTGGGTTTCATCCGGGTGCTCCGGTTTCCTCCCACAGTCCAAAGATGTGCGGGTTAGGTGGATTGGCCATGCTAAATTGCCCGTAGTGCTCTAATAAGTAAGGTTAAGGGGGAGTTGTTGGGTTACGGGTATAGGGTGGATACGTGAGTTTGAGTAGGGTGATCATTGCTCGGCACAACATCGAGGGCCGAAGGGCCTGTTCTGTGCTGTACTGTTCTAAATTCTAAATTCTAATAAAATGATAGAAACGGGTAACCCCTGGATGGCAGAGGTCCGTGTAGAGAGAGCGGAGGCGGTCAATCTGCGCGCTGGCGCAGGTACCGTGGGATAGGGCATCGGAAGGCTCGTTGAGCTTCCCAGGACGATACAAGATATCGTAGTTGTACGTGGACAACTCGATCCGCCACCGCAAGATCTTGTCATTCTTGATCTTGCCCCTCTGTGCATTGTCAAACATGAAAGCTACTGACCGTTGGTCTGTGAGCAGGGTAAACCTCCTGCCGGCCAGATAGTGCCTCCAATATCGCACAGCTTCAACTATGGCCTGTGCCTCCTTTTCCACCGAGGAATGGCGGATTTCGGAAGCGTGGAGGGTTCGTGAAAAGAAGGCCACGGGTCTGCCCGCTTGGTTGAGGGTGGCCGCCAGAGCTACGTCAGACGCGTCGCTCTCGACCTGGAATGGGAGGAACTCGTCGATAGCATGCATCGTGGCCTTTGCGATATCCGCTTTGATGCGGCTAAAGGCCTGGCGGGCCTCCATCGACAGGGGAAAGGAGGTGGACTGGATGAGGGAGCGGGCTTTGTCGGGGACCCACTGGGCATAATACGAGAAGAAGCCCAGGCAGCGTTTGAGGGATTTGAGGGAGTTGGGGAGGGGAAGTCCCATCAGGGGGCGCATGCGTTCGGTATCGCTCCGTTACGCACTAAGTAGTAAAGGATGGCTAGACGGTCGGTGCTAAACACGCACTTATCCTTATTGTAAGTTAAATTAAGAAGTTTTGCGGTTCGGAGGAATTTTTGGAGGTTGATGTCGTGGTCCTGCTGGTTGTGGCCGCAGATGGTGACGTTATCGAGATACGGGAAGGTGGCCCGTAAACCGTGCTTGTCGACCATTCGGTCCATCTCCCGTTGGAAGACCGAGACTCCATTTGTGACACCGAATGGAACCCTGAGGAAGTGGTAGAGGCGCCCATCTGCCTCAAACGTGGTGTACTTGCGGTCACTCACGCGGATGGGAAGCTGGTGGTAGGCGGACTTAAGGTTCACCGTGGAGAAGACTTTGTACTTCGCGATCCTGTTAACCAGGTCAGAAACACGGGGAAGAGGATACGCGTCCAGCTACGTTAACCTGTTGATGGTCTGACTGTAATCGATGACCATCCGGTTTTTCTCCCCAGTCTGAACTACCAGCACTTGGGCTCACCAGGGACTGTTGCTGGCCTCGATAACTCCTTCCTTAAGGAGCCTCTGGACCTCGGACCCGATGAAGGTCCGGTCCTGGGCACTGTATCATCTGCTCCTCGCGGCGACAGGTTTACAATCTGGGGTGAGATTAGCAAACAAGGAAGGGGGGTCCACTTTGAGGGACGCGAGGCTGCAAACAGTAAGAGGAGGAATAGGGCCACCGAATTGAAGAGTCAAGCTCTGCAGTTTGCACTGGCAATCCAGGCCCAAGAGTGCCGGAGCGCATAGACGGGGGAGAATGAGGAGTTTGAAGTTTTTGAAACCCTCCCCTGGACCATGAGGTCTGCTATGTAGCACCCGGTGATTTGGATGGAGTGCGAACCTGAGGCCAATTCAATTTTATGTTTAACTGGATGGATGGGAAGCGCTCAGCGTCTTACCGTGTCGGGGTGGACAAAACTTTCCATGCTCCCGGAGTCCAGCAGGCACCTCGTTTTGTGTCCGTTGAGCTGAACCGTTGTCGTAGTCTTGGCGAGCGTGCGTGGTCGCGACTGGTCGAGTTTGAAGGAAGCCAGTCGTGGTGAGAGTTCCAGATCATCCTCGGTGGCAGAGTAATCGCTTGCAGGGCCTTCCGTGTTGGCCCAAGATGGCGGCGCCCAGGATCCGCACGTGGACTCGGGGTCCCAAGATGGCGGCGCCAAGGTCCCGCACGTGGAGCCGGGGCCCCAAGATGGCGGCGCCCATGGCCCGCACATGGCGTCCGGGGCCCAAGATGGCGGCGCCCATGGAACCCTCGTGGCAGCTGGGGGCAGTGTCAGCGGCGTCTGCGGGCCGGTCGGGGCGGCTGGGAGCGAGGGTCGGGAGGACCATGGGGCCGTTGCGGGGGCCGGGAGGCGGGCCGGAGAGGTTGGTGCGCGGCGTGGGGCCCTGGGTGGGGGGGCCCGGGGGGGGCGACACGCGTACGCGGCACGGAACAGCAGCGACTGACTTGGTCTGGCAGACCACCGCGTAGTGGCCCCTCTTCCTGCAGCTCTTACACAGAGCGGAGCGGGCCGGGCAGCGTGGGCGGGGGTGCTTTGAGAGGTCACAAAAATAGCAACGGGGCCCCGCTAGTTTGTCGGAGCGACCCGCGGCGCAGGCTTGGGGGGGGGGGTCGGGGTCCACAGAGGACGGGTGTGGCGCGTGCCATGAAGTCCAGGGGGTTGCTGTGCGGCCGGGGGCGAATGCGCGGGCGTTCAGGTCAGCAATCTCCAAGGAGGTTGCAAGGGTTCGTGCCTCAGCTAGGCTGAGGGTGTTCTTTTCCAGCAATCGTTGGTGGATAGAAGGGGACTGCATGCCAACGTAAGCGTCTCTGATTAAAAATTCCATGTGCTCAGTCGCCGAAACCTGGGCACGTTCTCCCTAGAGCTGCGAGGGCCTGGTAAAACTCGTCGAGTGACTCACCAGCGAACTGTTGTCTAGCCGTCAGGAGATGCCGTGCGTATGCTTCGTTGACCGGCCGGAGAAAGTGTCTTTTGATAATCTCCATGGCCGCATCAAAGTCGCCTTCGTCTTCGATCATTGCGTAGACCGATGTGCCCATGCATGAGTGGAGGACATTGAGTTTCTGCTCCTTGGTGGGCTTGCCGGCTGCAGTCGTCAGGTAGCTATTAAAACACGCCTGCCAGTGTTTAAAAATTGCAGACGCATTTGCAGCATGCGGCTGGTGCGGAGGCAGTCAGGCTTGATGCGAAGCTCCATTCCAAAATTCTAGCTGATTAAATTGATGTACCATCAATTCGACTCAAGACACAATTAGGATCCGAACTGTGGCTTTAATCAGCTAGTTGTTAGCCCGGTGGTCGACTACAGAGTAAGACCGACCGCCGGGAACTCTGGGTACTTATACCCCGCCTCGGAGGTGGGATCTACTTGCCTCTCGACCAATTGGTGAGCAGTCACATGACTAGTCCCAGCCAATCGGACGAGAGGCACATGACCAGCCAGAGCCAATGGGAAACCCATGCTCTGCACCAATGGCAGTGCTCACATTCATACCACCACAACCTGTGATTGGGATATAAAGGGAGACACATCCAGCCATCTGGAGAAGAAGATTGAAAGGGTAATAAGACGTACATGTGAATGATCAGTGCTAGGTGCAAGTTCCAGAGGAGAAAGTTAGCAGACTCCATGATAACGTGCTCTGTATCAGATTGCTATCTTACCACAAGGTAGCACGGTAGGACAAGTGGCTAGCACTGTAGCTTCACAGCGCCAGGGTCCCAGATTCGATTCCCTGCTGGGTCACTGTCTGTGCAGAATCTGCACATTCTCCCGTGTCTGCGTGGGTTTCCTCCGGGTGCTCAGGTTTCCTTCCACAGTCCAAAGATGTGCGGGTTAGGTGGATTGGCCATGATAAATTGCCCTTAGTGTCCAAAAAGGTTAGGAGGGGTTATTGGGTTACGGGGATAGGGTGGAAGTGAGGGTTTAAGTGGGTCGGTGCAGACTCGATGGGCAGAATGGCCTCCTTGTGCACTGTTTGTTCTATGTTCTATGTTCACACGAGACTCAAGAAAAGATTCTAGTTTGGACAAGTCAAAGTGTTTGATGAATTCCTTCGTGAAGTACAAAGGACCAAACACAACAGCATCATGACCAGCAAATGCAATAGACTAAATTGAAGGAAGGACAGGTAAATCACTGAAGGAGTATTTGGGGCCTTGGACAGTGAGGAGAGAGGAGGTCAAAAGGCAGGTGTTGCATCTTTTGCGCTGACATGGAAAGATGCAATAAGAGAGGGAGAGGTTAGAATGCATAGAATCCCTACCCTGCAGAAGAATCCATAGAATAGGAGGCCATTCAGCCCATCGAGTCTGCACCGACCATCCGAATGAACAGTCTGCCTAGGCTCACTGCCCCGTCCTATCCCTGTAACCCCGCGCATTGATCATCATCAATTCACCTAACCTGCACATCTTTGGACTGTGGGAGGAAACAGGAGCACCCGGAGGAAACCCACGCACACACGGGGAGAACATGCAAACTCCACAGTCACCCTAGGCTGGAATCAAAACCAATTCCTTGACGCTGTGAGGCAGCAATTCTATCGACTGTGCCACCGTGGCACTCGTTGTTGGGGTTGAATGAGGGGACCAAGGTGTTGTGGAAGGAATGATTCCTTCAGAATGCTGACAGAGGAAGTGAGTTGAAGATGTGGGCAGCATGGTAGCACAAGTGGATAGCACTGTGGCTTTACAGCGCCAGGGTCCCAGATTTGATTCCCTGCTGGGTCACTGTCTGCACATTCTCCCCGTGTCTGCGTGGGTTTCCTCTGGATGCTCCGGTTTCCTCCCACAGTCCAAAGATGTGCAGGTTAGGTGGATTGGCCATGCTAAATTGCCCTTGGTGTCCAAAGAGGGTTGGGAGGGGTTGTTGGGTTACGGAGATAGGGTGGAAGTGAGGGCTTAGTGTGGGTCGGTGCAGACTCGATGGGCCGAATGGCCTCCTTCTGCACTGTATGTGCTATGTGTTTTTGGTGGTGGAATCATGCTGAATGGAGGTGGTGACGATAGCAGAGGATGGCCTTTCAAATGGAGAGGCTGCCTTTCAATAGCTCACATGTTTCTACAACTTTATCTTCTTAAATTGCTGCCGAATTTAATTTTCTACATTAGATTACAATTGCCATTAATTAAGAAATAACAATCAGCAGCCGAGAATCAGAGTGGTCAGCAATAACAAAGTTTCATGTATATGAGATTTTCTCTCTTAACAGACACTGAGACAGTGCTGGACACCAAGTGGACCCTCAGCAGTGCTGTATTTAAATAGTATACAAATCAGGGAGTACGTATTTTGTAGGTGATTAAAATTCTGAAATTTACAAGGTACTTGGAAATCAATCCTGGTATTCTGTATATAAACAGAGGCTGGAATATTAAGTCTTCTCATGAAGTCTTCTCGGGGCAGCACGGTAGCATAGTGGTTAGCATCAATGCTTCACAGCTCCAGGGTCCCAGGTTCGGTTCCCGGCTGGGTCACTGTCTGTGCGGAGTCTGCACGTCCTCCCCGTGTGTGCGTGGGTTTCCTCCGGGTGCTCCGGTTTCCTCCCACAGTCCAAAGGTGTGCGGGTTAGGTGGATTGGCCATGCTAAATTGCCCGTAGTGTCCTAAAAAGTAAGGTTAAGGGGGAGTTGTTGGGTTACGGGTATAGGGTGGATACGTGAGTTTGAGTGGAGTGATCATTGGTCGGCACAACATCGAGGGCCGAAGGGCCTGTTCTGTGCTGTTCTAAATCTAAAAGGAAGTTACACGTAATCTTCAATAAGACGACTATTTAGAGTGTAAATGATCCAGTTACTGCCTGAAGAAATGTGCGCGGCTGATCCAATAGTTAAAATGACACACAAGGATTTATCTGGGAGCCTCTAGGTGATGGTAGGAGATGTTTTTTTAAAAATATATTTTTATTTGCGTCTTTTAGTTATAAAGTACGAAAATAGAAACAACAGCAGTAAAAGAGAACAAGGTAAATTGCACAACACATTCTGCAAAAAAAAGGAAAGGACCCGCCCCAACAATTAACATTTAAACCCCCAACATCAAACAATCATAGAATCATAGAATTTAGAGTGCAGAAGGGGGCCATTCGGCCTATCAAGTCTGCAATGGCCCCTGGAAAGAGCACGGCACTTAAGCCCATACTTACACCCCATCCCCATAACCCCACCTAACCTTTTTCTTTTGGACACTAAGGGCAATTTATCATGGCCAATCCACCTAACCTGCACATCTTTGGGCTGTGGGATGAAACTGGAGCACCCAGAGGAAATCCACGCAGACACGGGGAGAACATGCAGACTCCGCACAGACAGTGACCCAGTGGGGAATCGAACCTGGGACCTTGGAGCTGTGAAGCAACTGTGCTAACCACTCTGCTACTGTGCTGCCCATGACCAACTCCTTGAAGTATATCATAAATGGTTGGCATGTCCGATGGAACCCCTCAATTGACCCCCCTCAGGTTGGAGTTTACCTTCTCCAGGTGTAGAACCTCCATTAAAACACCTAGCCAAGCCGAGGTGGAGATGCCAACCTCCATCCTAGCAGGACTTGCCTCCGAGCAGTCAGCGAGGCAAAAGCAAGAACATCTGCCGCTGCACCTGTCCGCAGCTCCGGGAGGTCGGATACCCTGAATATGGCCACTAAGGGACAGGGTTCCTACTCAATGTTCAGAATCGCCGACATGAAAAGGGAGAGCCAAAAACCCACATGTTTAGAACAAGACCAAAACATGTGCGTGTGGTTAACTGGCCTCCTTGAACAGCGCTCACACTTGTCCACAATCTCTGCAAAGAAGCAGCTCATTCTAGCTTTGGTCAGGTGCACCCTAAACGCCATCTTAAGCTGAAACAAGCTCAGCCTCGCACACGAGGACGTAACGCTCACTCTGCGAAGGGCCTCACTCCACACCTCCTCCTCCAAGATGGACCCCAGCTCCTCTCCCCACTTGGCATTCACCTCTACCACTGAGACAGAGTCCTCTGAAAGAATCCGCCCAACTACACAGTCGTACTACCTTCCGATGCCACGCACAAAAGGATCCTCTCTATCAAGGAAGATGGTGGCCCCTCTGGGAATGCTCGTGTAACAAAATGTCGTACCTGAAGGCACGTAAATGAATCCGAGCCTGAGAGCCCAAATCACTCTTTCAATTCCTCCAGGGTTGCAAACCACCCCTCCACGAATAGGTCCCTTCCCCTTCCACACTGCAAATGTGGCATCCAACCTCGCCAGCTTGAACAGGTGGTCAGTACAAATGGCGGCCAGCCTAGACACCGACCCCAGTTTGAAATGCTGATGGAGTTTCCTCTATATTTTTAAAGTGGACAACCACGGAGTCCGATGAGCACTTAGTCTCCGTTAACGGAAGAGAAACTATCACCAGTGCACCCAAACTGGACCCCCCCCCCCCCCCCCCCCCCCCCCTGAATGACTCAGACTCCATTTGCACCCAGGTAGACCCCAAGTCCCCACACCATCCCAACACCTTCTCTGCATTAGCAGCCCAGTAATTAAATATCCGGTTTGGCAGTGTGAACCCCCCCCCATTGTCTATCCCTCTGAAGAACAACCCTCCAAATTATCGTAGATTTGCCTGCCCATATGAAGGCTGATCTTAACCGTTCCACCCTCCTAAGGAATTATTTGAGAAGAAAGACTGGAAGACATTGGAATAGAAACAGAAATTTTGGTAAAATATTGATCTTAATTGACTGGACCCTACCTGCCTTTGAGAGGTTTTGATTGATTTGATTTGATTTATTATTGTCACATGTATTAGTATACAGTGAAAAGTATTGTTTCTTGCATGCTATACAGACAACACATACCGTATATAGGGAAGGAAGGAGAGACTACAGAATGTAATGTTACAGTCATAACTGGATGTAGAGAAAAGATCAACTTAATACGAGGTAGGTCCATTCAAAAGTCTGATGGCAGCAGGGAAGAAGCTGTTCTTGAATCGGTTGGTATATGACCTTAAACTAAGGTCAGATTTGACCTTATTCACCAGGCTGGTGAAATTCAGTTTACGGAGTCTGGCCCAATCTCGGGCCACCTGAACCCCCAGATACCGGAAGCTGGACCTGGCCAAGCGAAAGAGAAGTACCCCCCAGACTGGCTCCATTCCCCGGGGTGCTGACCAGAAAATACTCGCTCTTCTCCAGATTTAATTTGTATCTGGAAAAGGACCCAAAGCTCTTCAGTATCTTCATTATGTCCCCCATTGTGGGCACTGGGTCCTTCACAGATAACTAAAGATCATCTGCATAAAGGGACACCTTATGATCCTCTCCACATCCTAACTATCCCTCTCTACTTGTCCAAAGCCCTCAGGGAAATGGCCAATGGTTCGATCGCTAATGCAAACAGGAGGGGAGACATAGGACACCCCTGCCTTGTCTCCCTGTGCAACTGAAAAAATCTTGAACTCATGGGATATGGAGGATTTGGCCAAAGGAGCCTTGAACAGCAGATGTACGTACGACACAAACCAAACTTCTCCAAAACCACAAAGATGTACCTCCGCTCCATCTTATCAAATTCCTTTACCTTATCAAAAGCCTTTTCTGCGTCTAATGACACAATTTTTGGGGGGGGGAAATGATTTTTATTAAAGTTTTAACCTTTCATACAAAAGAATATGTGCTGTGCTGTTCTATGTTCTAATATAAAAGACATGAACGATAAGAAACATTCTTTCTAATGACACCGCTATTGCCGGCCGCTGGGGGAAAAACTACATTGAGCAGTCGCCACACATTGGATGAGTCTTCATCCCTTTACAAATCCCATCTGGTCCTCCTCAACTACCCCTGGGAGACAATGTTCCAAACTCAATGCTCCAGCATTAGCTAACAGCTTAGCGTCTACGTTAAGCAGTGATATAGGACAGTACGATCCACATTCTGTGGGATCTTTGTCCTTTTTCAGGAGAAGGGAGATAATACCTGCCAAAGAGTCGCAGGAGGGGAACTCCAGGCAAAAGAGTCATTGAATATTCCCATCAGTAGCGGAACCAGCTGATCCGTGAACCTCTTGTAAAATTCCACTGGGAACCTGTTATGCCACAGTGTCTTCCCTGCTTGAATCTGTCCTATCGTTGTTTGGGTCTGCTCCAGACCCAATGGCGCCTCCAGCCCTTCCCGCATTTCCTCCTCCAACTCGGGGAATTCCAAGCCCTCTAAAACTCTATCTTCTCTGTCTCTTCCTCTGGCGGCTCCAACCGGTAACCCCTCTCATAAAAGGTCTGAAATGTCCCGTTCACTTTATTGGGGGCAGAACCAACCTGCTTCCCGAGTTCCTGATCTGGATAATCTCCCGAGAGGCCGCCTGCCACCTTAGCTGGTGAGCCAAGAGACTGCTGGCTTTCTCCCCATATTCATAGGTAACCCCCGTCAGGCACCTGGACCACTGCCCTATCAGTAGACAGCAGGTCAAACTTTATTTGCAGCTTTTTCCTGTTTGCCAGGAGTACCAGGGTTGGGTCACTCGAGTATCTACTGTCCACTAACAAAATGTCATCAATTAACTTCTAGTGTTCCTTCCTTGACTCCATGTCCATGTGCGTTGTGTGATATAATGTTCCTTCATCGCCGCCTTTGACATCTCCCATAGAATAGGGGGTGAAACCATCCCGTTCACATTGAACCCCAAGTATTTATTGATGCTCTCGCGACCTGCCTGCAAAACCTCACATCCATCCTCCATCCTGTGTGCTGCATTGGGCACTCCTCCAGCACTAAATCTACAAAATGAATTCTCCGCACCTTTAGGGGCTAGGCCCGCGCCGGAGTGGCTATCACTCCGCCGGCCACGCGAACAGCCTTTGGCGCCCTGCCAGGCGGGGCTGAAAGGCCTTCGCCGGCCGGCGGAAGTCCGCGCATGCGCCGGTGCGCGGAGGGGGTTCTCTTCCGCCCCTGCCATGGTGGAGGCCATGGCGCGGCGGAAGAAAATGAGTGCCCCCACGACGCAGGCCCCCCCACCAATCGGTGGGCCCCGATCGCGGGCCAGGCCACCGTGGGCCCCCCCCACCCCCCCCCAGGACCCCGGGGGGGTGCCCGCGTCACCAATCCCGCCGGCACCAGACGTGCTTTGATTCCCACCGGCGGGAACGACCTGTCAGTGGCGGGACTTCGGCCCATCGCGGGCCGGAGAATCACCGCGGGGGGCCTGCCGACTGGCGCGGCGCGATTCCCGCCCCCGCCGATTATGCAGTGGCGGAGAATTCGGGCTGCGCGGGGGCGGGATTGACGCCGGCCCCGGGCGATTCTCCGACCCCCGGGGGGGTTGGAGAATTCCGCCCATGGTCTGAGACGTCTGTAGCCAAATATTCCGCTTTCCTTAACCCGAAAAGAAGAGATCTGCCCATCACAATGTAATCTATCCTAGAGTACACCTTGTGTCCGGGAGAAAAACAAGAACTCCTTACCTCCTGGGTGCATAAACCGCCAGGATCCAGTCTGCTCCCCCTGCCTCCTCCATAAACGCCAACAGCACTCATAAGGGCCAATGACTTTGGCTTAGATCAGTCGAGTCGAGGATCTAAGATACAATTTAAATCTCCCCCCAGTTGATGAGTATCTAGATCGGTATGACGACCAATAACCACCTTATGAACGTCACATCATCCCAATTAGGGTATACACGTTTACCAAGACCACTGACTTCCCCTCCAGCGTACCTATGACCATCACAGGCCTACCCTCCTGATCAGCCACCATAGATACATAGACACATAGAAGATAGTAGCAGGAGGAGGCCTTTTGGCCCTTCGAGCCTGCTCCACCATTCATCACGATCATGGCTGATCATCCAACTCAATAGCCTAATCCTGCTTTCTCCCCATAGCCTTTGATCCCATTCTCCCCAAATGCTATATCTTAAATATATTCAAAGTTTTAGTATCAACTACTTTCTGTGGTAATCAATTCCACAGGCTCACCACTCTTTGTGTGAAGAAATGTCTCCTTATATCTGTCCGAAATGGTTTATCTTGACTCCTCAGAATGTGACCCTTGGTTATGGACGCACCCATCATTGGTAATGTCTTCCCTGCATCTACCCTGTCTAGTCCTGTGAAAATTTTATAAGTCTCTATGAGATCCCCCCTCATTCTTCTGAATTCCAGCAAGAACAATCCCAGCCTAGTCAATCTCTCCTGATATGACAATCCTCACCAGAATCAGTCTGGTAAACCTTCACTGCACTCCCTCGAGACCAAGAACATGCTACCTCAGAGAAGGAGACCAAAACTGCACACAATACTCCAGGTATAATTGCAGAAACACATCCCTGCTTCTATACTCGAAGCCTCTCGCAATGAAGGCCAACATACCATTAGCCTTCTTTACTGCTTGCTGCACCTGCATGCTTACCTTCAGCAACTGGTGCACAAGTGCACACAGGTCCCACTGCACACTCCCCTCTCCCAATTTATAACCATTCAGGGAGGAATCTACCTTGTTTTTGCTTCCAAAGTGAATAACCTCACACTTCTCCAAATTATACTGCATCTGCCATTAATTTGCCCACTCGCCCAACCTGTCCAGATCATGCTGTAGGATCCCTGCATCCTCGTTACAGTTCACCCTCCCACCTTACTTAGAATCATCTGCAAACTTTGAGATGTTACATTTTGTTCTCTCATCCAAATCATTAATATATTGTGAATAGCTGGGGTCCCAGCAACAATCCCTGTGGTACCCCACTAGTTACTGCCTGCCAATTTGAAAAGGACCCATTAATCCCTTCTCCGTGCTCGGACCACTGCTGTTTGTGATCTACATAAATGACCTGGAGGAAGGTATAGGTGGTCTGATGAGCAAGTTTGCAGATGATACTAAGATTGGTGGAGTTGCAGATAGTGAGGAGGACTGTCAGAGAATACAACAAAATATAGATAGATTGGAGAGTTGGGCAGAGAAATGGCAGATGGAGTTCAATCCAGGCAAATGCGAGATGATGCATTTTGGAAGATCAAATTCAAGAGCGGACTATATGGTCAATGGAAGGGTCTTGGGGAAAATTAATGTACAGAGAGATCTGGGAGTTCAGGTCCATTGTACCCTGAAGGGGGCAACGCAGGTTGATAGAGTGGTCAAGAAGGCATACAGCATGCTTGCCTTCATCGGACGGGGTATTGAGTACAAGAGTTGGCAGGTCATGTTACAGTTGTATAGGACTTTGGTTCGGCCACATTTGGAATACTGCGTGCAGTTCTGGTCGCCATTTTACCAGAAGGATGTGGATGCTTTGGAGAGGGTGCAGAGGAGGTTCACCAGGATGTTGCCTGGTATGGAGGGTGCTAGCTATGAAGAAAGGTTGAGTAGATAAGGATTGTTTTCGTTGGAAAGACGGAGGTTGAGGAGGGACCTGATTGAGGTCTACAAAATTATGAGAGGTATGGACAGGGTGGATAGCAACAAGCTTTTCCCAAGAGTGGTTACAAGGGGTCACGATTTCAAGGTGAGAGGAGAAAGTTTAAGGGAGATGTGCGTGGAACGTTTTTTATGCAGAGGGTGGTGGGTGCTTGGAACGCTTTACCAGCGGAGGTGGTAGAGGCGGGCACGATAGCATCATTTAAGAGGCATCTAGACAGGTATATGAATGGGCGGGAACAGAGGGAAGTAGACCTTGGAAAATAGGAAACAGGTTTAGATAAAGGATCTGGATCGGCGCAGGCTGGGAGGGCCGAAGGGCCTGTTCCTGTGCTGTAATTTTCTTTGTTCTTTGTTTCCTCTCTGCCAACTAGTTTTCTATCCACCTCAATACATTTCCCCCAGTCCCATGCGCTTTAATGTTTCACAATAATCTCTTATGCGGGACTTTGTCAAACGCCTTCTGAAAGTCCAAATATACCACATCGACTGGCTCCCCCTTGTCGACTGTTCTGGTTACATCTTCAAAGAATTCCAACAGATTTGTCAAGCATGATTTTCCCTTCGTAAATCCATGCTGACACTGACTAATCCTGCACTGCTTTCTAAATGTTCCGCTATAAATTCCTTGATAATGGACTCAAGCATTTTCCCACTACCGATGTTAGGCTTACTGGTCTTTCCCTGCTTTCTCTCTACTTTTTGAATATCGGAGTGACGTGAGCTACCCTCAATCTGCAGGGACAGTTCCAGAATCTATAGAATCTCGGAAGATGACCACCAATACGTCCAATATTTCCAGAGCCACTTCCTTAAGCACTCTGGGATGCAAATTCTCAGGCCCCGGGGATTTATACCCCTTCAATCCCATCAGTTTTCCCAGCACCATTTCTCTACTAATGTTGATCTCCCTCAGTTCTTCCCTCTCACTAAACCTTTCATTTTCCAGCATTTCTGGTATCTGATTTGTGTCCTATTTTGTGAAGACATGTCTTTGTCCCCTATTATGCATTCCCCTGTTTCTGTCTGTAGGGGGCCATTTCTCTTAGTGTCAGTCTTTCTGTTCCTTGCAAGCTTCCTTTCAACTGTACTTTTCCCTTCTTAATTAATCCTTTTGTCCTTCTTTGATTAATTCTAAACTGCTCCCAATCCTCAGACCTGCTATTTTTCTTGGCCAATCTGTATGCTTCTTCCTTGATTTGGATACTATTTCTAATTTCCTTTGTAAGCCATGGATTGGCCCTCTTACCCCCTTTGCTTTGCTGCCAGACAGGAATTAACAGTTGCTGTAGTTCCTCCATGCGTTCCTTGAATGTTTGCCATTGTCTCTCCACTGTCATCCCTTTCAGTAACTCTCACGCCTCATATCCTCGTAGTTCCCTTTATTAAGATTCAGCACCCTAGTCTCTGAATCAACTACTTCACTCTCCACCTTGATAAAAAATCAAGTTTTGGTCGCTCATCCCCAAGGGGTCACGTACAGCCAGATTGGCAATAATTCCCTTCTCATTACACAGTACCCAGTCTAAGATGGTCTGCTCTCTAGTTGGTTTATCCACATATTGGTCAAGAAACCCATTCCGTATACACTCCAGGAATTCCTCCTCTACGGCACTGTGGCTAATTTGATTTGCCCAATCTATGTGAAGATTAAAATCACCCATGATCACCGATATTCCCTTATTACATGCATCACTAATTTTGTGTTTAATGCCATTCCCAACCTCATCACTGCAGTTTGGGGGTCTATATATGACACCCACTAATGTTTTTGCCCCATGGTATTTCTCAACTCTACCCACACAGACTCCACATTGTCAGAGCTAATACTACTACTGTGTTAATTTCCTCTTTAACCAGCAGTGCCACCACCTTTTCTTTTATGCCAGCCCTTCCTAAATACTGAAAACCCTGGGACATTCAGTCCCCATCCCTGGTCACCCTGCAGCCATGTCTCCGTAATCCCAATTATATCATATCCATATACTGTATATCAATCTGCGCGATTAGTTCATCCACTTTATTGCAAATGTGCCGTGCATTAAGGCACAGAGCCTTTAAGTTTATCTTTTTCACACTGTTTGTGTTGCTCCCAATATTTTTCTCTACTGCCCTGTTTGAATTTTGTCCTTGGTTTTTCCACCTATCACTTTTCTTATTCACTTTTCTACATTTTGTTTTTGTCCTTGCTCCCTCTTTCTTTGAATCCTTACATTAGTTCCCATGCCCCTGGCATATTAGTTTAAACCCTCTCCAACTGCTCTAGCAAATAGCTCTTTGTGTTGTTCTACTAACATAGGACTTAGTTTAAGATTATAATTGTATTGTGAAAAATGAACAGTAGCTCAGCCCAGTTCCACTCTCTGGGACTAGGCTGTGTTCTGACCTTTGTCAACCGTGGGATTTGATTGCTGTCCTGTGTGTTACTGGTGAACTGCTGAATATAAACCCACTTACTTCTGATTATTTTCGCACAGAACGGAAACACATGTACAAGGCTGTCATTTGAAACTTGTTTTCCTCAGTGTGAAGCTGAGGTTCTGTTTGCTCACCAGCTGAAGGACTGCCAAAGCCACTGAAATAAGCTGGACTTCACATATGGCAGGAAGCAATTGCAATGTCTACAGTAGCAGCTGGCCTTTGTAAACCAGCTGCATCGCTATGATCCGGACGCCCCCGACAATCATTTCTCTTAAATATGCAGTGTGAGGAAGGGTGCATGCATGAGTGTGAGAGAGTGTGTGTAAGAGAAGATGTGTGGAGCACGTGTGTGTGTGAGAGCATGCATGTCTGTGTGAGAGTGTGTAAGAGTGCATGTGAGGGAGCACATGTGCGTATGTGTGAGAGAAAGGGTATGTGAGAAAGTGCATGTGTGAGTGCATGTGTGTAAGGGAGTGTGTGTGTTTGTGACAGGTTGTGCGTGCCGGTGCGTGCACAACAGGGTATCTGCGTGTGTGTGTGATAGGGTGCATGTGTGTGAGTGAGGGTGCATGTGTATGAGATGGATGTGCGTGAGGGTGATTGTGTGAGAGAGGGAGCTGGAACAACGCCCTCAAGCTAATACAACATCCTCTAGCTCGTTAAAGTTCAAAGCTACCCAGAATTGAACGAAGTGTTGGTCAGAGAAGCCAAATTGCTGAGTGGGAATGGGATTAGTCACGCTGATGCTACAGGAGGTGTTATTTTTACAATGTGCTTCGTCCATATGTATGCTAGAGGAGCTTTGAGAGTTGTGCCAATGTGGAAGAAAGTCCAACTCCCAGGACACACCTACATTCCTGACTTTGAGCACAAAAAGTCCTGAGTAAAGCAAAAACATGAAACTTACAGAAGAGAAAAATCTTTTGCTGCTTTGGATTTGCTGTCGATCTCTGGAGGCGCTGGGAACAAGAGGACCCTGGGAAGGTTCAAACAGCTGGGAAAAACTCTATCTTGCAATGGGTTTAGGGTGTGGCACTCAACAGCAACAATAGCCGCCTGGCTCTGGCACTGAGCTGGTGATTATGGGAGCAGTTTTCCCTTCCCATAATAAAAACAATTCCTACTAGAAACTTGTGGGAAACTGCAGCCTATACTTTATAAAGCTAGCTTTTCCAATGTTCATTCTACTTTCTTTGGTGTCTGTTGAGAATGTCTTAGTGTATTTGAAACTGAAAACGAATAATCCTGCCATATATGTACACGTATTATACACTGTGGTGTCACCGGGGCTGTGTGCTGGAAGACTGGTGCTTTTCTCATAAGATTCTTCAGTTTCTTGACTATTTCTCCCGACCAAGAAGGCCACAGGACGTCAACCCGGAAGTCACATGATAAACCGATTGAAAATCCCTTTCAGGAATCAGTGCATTGTGGATCAGTTGTGTGGCCTTGCCAGACTATATATGTAGAGCGCTGGGGGGGGAGGGAAGCCAACTTGGTGAACCAAGGAAGGTGCCTTGGAGAGTGAAGAATTTGCTGTGCGCATTTGTTGCTGACCTAGGACTCTACGAAAATCCTGATTTGGATTAGATTTTTGTAATGACTGTAGGAATTTCAGATACATATTCCATTATATGTATCTGGTGCAGTAATGGTTAAATGTTTGGGTTAGGGTGTGTATCTATCTGACTGCTTCAGAAATATTTTTTTAAAATTCTGGTTTGAAAGGCAGCTAGACTTTGGGGCTAGACAATTGCACTAGACAAAGTGCAATTAAAATACTGTAAAAGTAAAATCCTAAGTCATAAGATATAGGAGCAGCCATTGAGCCCGCTCCGCCATTCGGTCATGGCTGATCTCATCCTGGCCTCAACTCCACCCTCCTGCCCGTTCTCCATAACCCTTCAACCCATTGACAATTAAAAATCTGTCTAACTCCTTAGATTTACTCACTGTCCGTGCATCCACCGCACTCTGCGGTAGCCAATTCCACAGATTCATTCCAGTCATGGATATTGTTTGTTTGCCAAAGTAGGAATAATGGAATTTTGTTTATAGAAAGAAGGTTCCCTGGGGAGTAGATAATTATAGACGCTGGGTGCGATTCTCCCCCAAAATAATTAAGTGTAATTTTGAGCGGGTTTGGCAGGGTTATCATAGATTACCATAGAATTTACAGTGCAGAAGGAGGCCATTCGGCCCATCGAGTCTGCACCGGCTCTTGGAAAGAGCACCCTACCCAAGGTCAACACCTCCACCCTATCCCCATAACCCAGTAACCCCACCCAACACTAAGGGCAATTTTGGACACTAAGGACAATTTATCATGGCCAATCCACCTAACCTGCACATCTTTGTGACTGTGGGAGGAAACTGGAGCACCCGGAGGAAACCCACGCACACACGGGGAGGATGTGCAGACTCCGCACAGTGACCCAAGCCGGAATCGAACTTGGGACCCTGGAGCTGTGAAGCGATTGTGCTATCCACAATGCTACCGTGCTGCCCCAAGGGTGTTTCCAGTCGTCTTTTTGGGGGAGATCCAGATCTGGATTCACCCACACTCAGTCATTTATTTGAGCCATGGGGTCTAGCCCACACTTAGAATTTCTTTTTCAGCAGTGGGGAACTGAACTCGCCAGCAAGATTGGCTCCTCAGAGATCGGGCCGCCATTTTGAAAGGGTGCTTGATCCCTAAGTGAGCTTGAGGGTCCCCCACACCCACCACCCATGGACAATGGCACTTCCTGCTGACATGGGCAATACCCCTCCCAGGTGAGTGCGCCTCACTATGGGGTCACTAAAGGATCCCCCCCTTTCAGGTTCCCCAACTCCCCTAAACCTTTATTTAGCTCATTCATGGTACTGCCCTGCCCCTGATAGCTAGGGGGCTCTAATGGCCTGCGAGAACCCCGAAGTGGCCATCACACCTGGTCTTCCTTATATAGACCATTACTAATCGGCGCTCGGTTGAGGCCAGCCGATGCGGCCGGTGACTCCCTCAAAGAGTTAGAGATGATCTGGTTAATTGGAGGAGTGAGGCGCTGAAGCAGTCAGGTGTTGAGTTTAGTTTAGATTGGGATGTGAAGGACTTCCGGTTGCGGCTATGCGGAGCTAGGCCGCACGTTCGGCAGCTCCCGCTAAAAACGGACTTTGGGGCTCTTTTCAGGGCCCCCAACGGAGCTTTTTCGACGATTCCCGACGTGGGAAGGGGTCTACAGTAGATCCCCAGGGTTCTATGGTCCGGACCAGGAGTGGGGTGAGCAGAAAAGCGGTGGCAGCGCCCCTGGAAAAGCGGGGGATGGGAAACAAAATGGCGGCCGGCGGAGCCCTCGAGGAGCTGAGGCAGTGGGCGCAGGAGCAGCAGGCGACTCTTCTGCGCTGCTTCCAGGAGCTTAAGACGGAGCTGCTGGAGTCGCTGAAGGCTACCACCAGAGAGCTAATGGAGACTCAGACAGCCCAGGGGGCCGCAATCCGGGAGCTGCAGCAGCAGGCCTCCGAAAGGGAGGATGAGGCCACGGCCGTCGCGGGGAAGGTGGAGATGCACGAGGCGCTCCATAAAAAGTGGCAGGAGCGGTTCGAGGTGCTGGGCAACCGGTCGAGGCGGAAGAATTTACGGATCCTGGGCCTCACGGAGGGGCTGCAGGGGTCGGACTCAAAATAATGGTGCTGGTCCTTGTAGGTGACCTTGTAGATGCGCCGGATGCAACATGCCAAACTTCACACTCCGTCTGTGGAGCACCACCTTCGTCCGGTTGAACCCGGCCCTCCGCTTAGCCACCTCCGCACTCCAGTCCTGGAAGATCCGTACCTCCGTATTCTCCCACTTGCTGCTCTGCTCCCTCTTGGCCCACCGGAGCACGCACTCCCGGTCAACGAACCGGTGAAACCGCACCAACACCGCCCGCGGCGGCCAATTCGGCTTGGGCCTCCTAGCCAGTATTCTGTGGGCCCCCTCCAACTCCAGGGGCCCCTGGAAGGACCCAGCTCCCATCAACGAGTTCAGCATAACGAGCACATAGGCCGGCGAAAGACGCCGGTGTGCTGGCCTTTGTGTCCCTAGTAGCCCGGCGAAGGATTTTGCTACAATGGAAGGACACGAGGCCCCCAAGCGTGGAGGCCTGGATCAATGACATGGCGGGCTTCATTAAGCTTGAGAAGGTCAAATTCGCCCTGAGAGGATCGGTGCAAGGGTGGCAACCCTTCCTCGACTTTCTGGCTCAACGATAGGATACTGGGACAGTAGCAGCAGCAACCCGGGGGGGGGGGGGGGGGGGGGGGGGACATTGATTATGTTTGCTTATTTTATTTAAATTTGATTTATTTAACTTTAATTTATGGTTAAGTTCTCTTGTTGGGGGGTGGGGGGTGGGGGGGGGGGGGGTGTGATACATGTGATGTTACGGTATGGGGTTAAATTATGGGTGTTATGGGGCTGTTAGTTGCATATTACTGCTTGTTGCTATACTTGTTGTTATATTTTTATATTTTCTGTAAATTTTATATTTAAAAAAAAAAGGTGGTGGCTGACAGTGGCGGAGGTATGTGATGGTGAGTGGTAAGCTGCAGGGGGAGCAGGTGGTGTTGGTGAATGTTTACGCCCCAAACCGGGACGATGCGGGGTTTATGCGGCGCATGTGGGCAGCACGGTAGCATTGTGGATAGCACAATCGCTTCACAGCTCCAGGGTCCCAGGTTCAATTCCGGCCTGGGTCACTGTCTGTGCGGAGTCTGCACATCCTCCCCGTGTGTGCGTGGGTTTCCTCCGGGTGCTCCGGTTTCCTCCCACAGTCCAAACATATGCGGGTTAGGTGGATTGGCCATGATAAATTGCCCTTAGTGTCCAAAATTGCCCTTAGAGTTGGGTGGGGTTAATGAGTTATGGGGATAGGGTGGGTAGGGGGTAGGGTGCTCTTTCCAAGAGCCGGTGCAGACTCGATGGGCCAAATGGTCTCCTTCTGCACTGTAAATTCTATGTAAATAATCTATGTTGGGCCGCATACCGGACCTGGAGACGGGGGGGGCCTGATCATGGGGGGGGGGGACTTCAATACGGTGCTGGATCCCCCATTGGATCGATCCAAGTCCCGGACGGGCAGGAGGCCGGCGGCAGCTAAGGTGTTGAGGGGGTTTCTGGATCAGATGGGAGGGGTGGATCCCTGGAGGTTTGCGAGGCCAAGGGCCAGGGAGTACTCGTTTTTCTCCCACGTGCATAAGGCCTATTCTAGGATTGATTTTTTTGTCCTGAGCAGGGGGCTGGTTTCGTGGGTGGAGGATGTTGAATACTCTGCCATTGCCATTTCGGATCATGCCCCACACTGGGTGGACCTCGGGCTGGGGGAGGAGAGGGACCAGCGTCCGCTCTGGCGCTTGGAGGTGGGGCTACTGGCAGACGAGGAGGTGGCCGGGAAGGTTCGGGGGTGTATTAAGAGGTACCTTGAGGCCAACGATAACGGGGAGGTCCGAGTGGGGACGGTCTGGGAGGCATTGAAGGCGGTGATTAGAGGGGAGTTAATTTCCATCCGAACCCATAGGGAGAGGGGGGAGCAGAGGGAGAGGGAGAGATTGGTAGGGGAGATGGTGAGGGTGGATAGGAGATATGCGGAGGCTCCGGAGGAAGGATTGCTGGGGGAGCGGAATAGCCTTCAGGGCAGGTTCGATCTATTGACGGCCAGAAAGGCGGAAGCTCAGTGGAGGAAAGCACAGGGGGTGGTGTATGAATATGCGGAGAAGGCGAGTAGGATGCTGGCACACCAGCTCCGAAAGCGAGACACGGCCAGGAAGATTGGGGGAGTGACGGATAGAGTTGGGAAGGTGGTGCGGAGGGGGGGTAGACGTTAATGGGGTCTTTAGGGACTTTTATGGGGAACTGTACCGGTCTGAACCCCCCATTGAGCTGGAGGAGCTGGTTAAAGGGATAGGGAGCATGCAGTCGGGGAAGGCGCCGGGACCGGATGGGTTTCCGGCCGAATTTTATAAAAAGTATGCGGACTTGTTGGGCCCCCTGTTGGTCGGGACCTTTAACGAGGCAAGGGAGGGGGGGGCTTTGCCCCCAACTATGTCACGGGCGCTGATTTCCTTGATCCTTAAGCGGGACAAGGACCCTCTGCAGTGTGGGTCATACAGGCAGATCTCGCTGCTAAATGTAGATGCCAAGCTGCTGGCAAAGATCTTAGCCACAAGAATAGAGGATTGTGTGCCGGGGGTCATTCACGAGGACCAGACGGGGTTTGTGAAGGGAAGGCAGTTGAATACCAACATACGAAGGCTCCTCAACGTCATTATGATGCCGGCTGTGGAAAGGGAGGCGGAGATAGTGGTGGCATTAGATGCGGAGAAGGCCTTTGATAGGGTTGAGTGGGGGTATCCGTGGGAGGTGTTGGAAAGGTTTGGGTTTGGGGAGGGGTTTGTCCGTTGGGTGAGGTTGCTTTATGAGGCCCCGATAGCGAGTGTAGCCACGAACAGGAGGAGGTCGGAGTACTTTCGGTTGTACCGGGGGACGAGACAGGGGTGTCCCCTGTCCCCCTTGCTCTTTGCATTGGCAATTGAGCCCCTGGCCATGGCGTTGAGGGAGTCAGGGAACTGGAGAGGCCTGGTGCGGGGTGGGGAGGAGCATCGAGTGTTGCTTTATGCGGACGACCTGTTGCTGTATGTGGCGGACCCGGTGGGGGAGATGCCGGAGGTGAAGAGGATTCTCAGCGAATTTGGGGGCTTCTCTGGGTATAAGCTCAACTTGGGCAAGAGCGAGTTGTTCGTGGTGCACCCGGGGGATCAGGAGGAGGGGATTGGTAGGCTCCCACTGAAGCAGGCAGGGAGGAGCTTCAGGTACCTAGGAGTCCAGGTGGCTGGGAGCTGGGGGGCCCTGCACAAGCTCAACCTCACAAGGTTGGTGGAGCAGATGGAGGAGGAGTTCAAAAGGTGGGATATGTTACCGCTGTCACTGGCGAGGAGGGTGCAGTCCGTCAAGATGACGGTGCTCTCGAGGTTTTTGTTCCTGTTCCAGTGCCTTCCAATCCTTATCCCGAAGGCCTTTTTTAGGAGAGTTAACAGGAGTATTACGGGATTTGTGCGCATGGGACTCCGAGGGTGAGAAGGGTGTTCTTGGAACGGGGCAGGGATAGGGGGGGGGGGGCTGGCGCTGCCCAACCTCTGTGGGTACTATTGGGCTGCCAATGCATCGATGGTGCTTAAGTGAGTAATGGACTAGGAAGGGACAGCATGGAAGAGGATGGAGATGGCGTCCTGTGTGGGCACGAGCCTGGAGGCGCTGGTAACGGCGTCGTTGCCGCTCCTTCCAACGAGGTATACCACGAGCCCGGTGGTGGCGGCTACCCTCAAAATTTGGGGGCAATGGAGACGGCATAGGGGAGAGGTGGGGGGTTCGATGGAGTCCCCGATACGGGGGAACCATCGGTTTGTTCCAGGGAGCATAGATGGCGGATTTCTGGGCTGGCACAGGGTAGGTGTTAGGAGGTTGAGGGACCTGTTTGTGGATGGGAGGTTCGCGAGCTTGGGGGAGTTAGAGGGGAAGTTTGGGCTCCCCCGGGGAACATGTTTAGGTACATGCAGGTTACGGCGTTTGCCAGGCGGCAGGTGGAGGGGTTCTCCTTGCTGCCCCCACGTGGGGTACGGGACAGGATTCTCTCGGGGGTGTGGGTTGGTGGAGGGAGGATTTCAGACATATACCGTGTAATGCAGGAGGTAGACGAGGCCTCGGTGGAGGAGCTGAAGGGTAAATGGGAAGAGGAACTGGATGAGGAGATTGAGGAGGGGACGTGGGTGGATGCCCTAGAAAGGGTAAATTCCTCCTCTTCCTGTGCAAGGCTTAGCCTCATACAGTTCAAGGTGCTGCATCGGGCCCACATGACTGGGACGAGGATGAGTAGGTTTTTCGGGGGCGAAGACAGGCGTGCTAGGTGCTCAGGAAGCCCAGCGAACCACGCCCATATGTTTTGGGTGTGCCCAGCGCTGGGGGAGTTTTGGAAGGGTGTAGCAAGGACGGCGTCGAGGGTGGTGGGATCCAGGGTCAAGCAAGGCTGGGGACTCGCAATTTTTGGGGTTGCAGTGCAGCCGGGAGTGCAGGAGGCGATAGAGGCCGGTGTCCTGGCCTTTGCGTCCCTAGTAGCCCGGCGGAGCATCTTGCTTCAATGGAAGAATGCGAGGCCCCCAAGCGTGGAGGCCTGGATCAATGATATGGCGGGATTCATCAAATAGGAGAGGGTGAAATTTTCCCTGAGGGAATGAGTACAGGGGTTCTTTTGGCGGTGGCAGCCTTTCCTGGACTTCCTGGCGGAACGGTAGGGAAATAGGCCGGCAGCAGCAGCAACCCGGGGGGGGTGGGACTGGGTTTGGGGGAAGGGAGAAGTGTGTACATGGGTTTGTGGGATGTGGCGGGCATTATCTCTTTCCTTTCTGTTGTTTGCTTTTTTTTGTTTTTGTAGTTGCTGAGGGCAGGCCGGGGGGGGGGGGGGGGGGGGGTGGTGTTCTTGGGTTCTTACAATGGTTATTCTGTTAATATTGTTTTGTTGTTTATATTTTGTGAAAATCTTAATAAAAATTATTTTTTAAAAAAGGTTGGTATGTGAACAGACCAGCAGCTTTTTGCCAGACGCTGGAAGTTAAACAATAGTTTCACACAGGCAAGAATCCGCAAGCTGATTCCTGAAGGATCTATCTCTCTCAAAGCAGTTTCTCCAAATCCTCTCTGTGCAACAAGTATTCCTGGGCCTGCTAATTGTATTTAAAAGTGGGTTTTGACCTGAGAAGGAGTTTGCTTGATTGGAGATGAAAAGATAGCAATTAGGAGATAGTGTTTCATTTTATTGTTAAGTATTGTTTAACTGGAGTGGCGGCACAGTGGTTAGCACTGCTGTCTCACGACGCTGAGGACCTGGGTTCGATCCTTGCCTTGGTTCACTGTCCGTCTTAAGTTTGCACATTCTCCCCGTGTTTGCGTGGCTCTCATCCCCACAACCCAAAGATGTGCAGGCTAGTTGGGTTGGCCACGCTAAATTGGAAAAAAGTATAATTGGGTACTTGTTATAACCTGCCTGCTTACCATTGGCTGGGGACTAATGACAATCCCACAATCCCGTGGGAGTATGAGCTTCCACAATGAGGGGGACGGAGAAATCATTAGCAGACTCCCTGCATAAATAGAGCTGGCCAATTTGGAACCAGAGAGAGAGGAGTTTGGCAGCAAGAGAAGTTGTTGCTGCTGTGGTATATATATATATATATATACATATATATATGTTAATTTGTAAATAAATGTTATTTCTTTGTATCGTGAAAACTCGTGCTGGATCCTTCGTGGCCCTCACAAAATACTCTAAGTTAAAAAAAATTATTGTTTAACTGGTAATTGTAAACTATTCCTGGTATGATCTTAATGTTAGTAATAAAGTTTGTTTTAATATGACATATCACTATTTGTACATGGAGTCACTCCTGGAGCGAAGTATCCTTATCTCACACTCTTACAAATTGAGTAAAATTTTGGGATTTCTGTCTGGTATCCCAGCAACTGTTGCGGTCTGGTCCGGATTGTAATACTTTGGCTGGTATGAGAGCCCGTACTGGTAATCTGACTGTCACTGTTATATGTTGCATCAGCGAGAACGACCACACCTTCAAAGACCTCATCAACAAGTAGAGGAAAGCTTTCTTCATCTGGCAAAACAACATAACCATCAAGGCAAAGAGGAGAGCTCGCCAGTAAGCCAAGGTGGAGGTACAAACAAGAACTAGAGAAATCAAAAAACAATGGTGGACAGAGCTGCAACTCATCAGAGGGGTGGAACTCTGGGGAGCTTGTGGTCACCATTGCCACTCCATGGGACTCAGCCCCCCCCCCCATCTCCCTCTCGGTGCCCATAAGGCCCTGAGATTCACCCTGGGATGGAGGGGCAGCTGATTCAAGCTCCGGCTGCCCCTTCATCTGGCGGTTCCCCAAATTCTGCACCCTTGTGTCAATGCGCTCGGCGTTGCTCCTCAGTGACTGGGACATGCTCTGCAGCGTCTCGGCAATGTCCACCTGCAACTGGGACAAACTGCGCAGCGCCTCGGCAATGCCCATCTGAGGGTGGGACATGTCCCGCACAGACTCATCAAGGTGAGCCTGGTACTGGGTGACATCCTCCAGCAAGGCGGACATTCTGTCGAGACCCTCAGCCATGGTCGTCACCAACTGCTTGACGCCTTGGATCCGTTCACTAATCGCGCCAACGTCGTGCACCAGGCTCTCCACTGCGGTCGCCACCCCTGGAGTGTTGGCCTCGGTCCCACTCATTGCCGATGCCATCTCCTGAGCCCGTAGCTTCTGGGACTCCTCCAAACGGCTATGGATCTGCTGGAGTGACGCTGACATCTCCCTCTGAATTCCCCGGCTTCTCCCTATCATCTCCATCAGCTCTGGGTAACCCTGTACCACAGACTCAGCATCAGGCTGGGACCCAGCTGGGTCCTGGGATCCAGCAGACCTCCGAGTGCTGTCTCAGCTGGATGTTCATACCTCCACATGATGTACATGATGCAGTAGTGTGGTGCTCACCAGATTGTGCCCCAGAAGCCTGTTCACGAACATGTCCCACCAATGTTTGTGTATCTGCGCTGGTGGAGGGTGGGGATGACAGCTGTGGCACGACTATAACGGTTGCATCCTCAGAGCTCTCCTCCGAGGTGTTCTCCTGGGAGGCAGGAGAGGGGGCCGCCCGGGATGGGCCGGCACCGTTGGCTGGCGGAACGAATGGAAAATAGACATGTGGTCAGTGGAAGGAATGGGACAGCCAGTATGGCAATAACAACTCACGTTTGACAGGTCCTCCAGGTTGAGCCTGGTGGTTCCTCACCTCTGCGGCATCCGCCAGCCTCCGCAGTGGTGGACGCCCTGTCCTCAGCCACACTGGTCACCTCCAGGGCCCGCTCCTCCACCAGTCTGAGCCCTGTCCCAATGATTATGGAGTGGAGATGCCGGCGTTGGACTGGGGTGAGCACAGTAAGAAGTCTTACAACACCAGGTTAAAGTCCAACACGTTTGTTTCAAACACTAGCTCACCTGAGGAAGGAGCAGTGCTCCGAAAGCTCGTGTTTGAAACAAACCTGTTGGACTTTAACCTGGTGTTGTAAGACTTCTTACTATGATTATGGAAGAGCTTTTCCTAAGGAGACACAGAGGAGGCACTGTTCGCCACTCGAGTAGTTCACAGTGCTGGAAAGTGCGGTGTGAAAGGAGGATTGGGGTGGGGTTGAATGGGGACGGGATAGAGGGAGGATTGGGGGGTTGCATGGGAGTTGGGGGTGGATGCTCCCTTGGGGGGGGGTGGGCATTGGTGTCTACTCACTCATGCTACCCGGTGTAGGTCTTTGACCTTTTGTCAGCACTGGAGGCCAGTCCTCCTGGTCACACTCCCAGTGCTCTCAGCTGCCGCCACCTGGTCCCAGGCAGCACTGGCTGCCCTGTGTCTCACCCTCCGGGATACTAGAAGGAAACAGGACATCCATCCTGGCCTCCACTGCGTATAGGAGCCTGCCCAGGTCAGCACCCCGAATCTTGGGGCTGGTCTCCTTGGCGCCATTGTTGCGAGCTGGCTGGCGTTGGCTGAGCAAGTGCTGCTCGACCTGGTTAGCGGGGCTGGCGAGCGCGGTGCCGGCTAAGCAGCTGGCGAGCCTTAATGTGCAGCGAGAAGCCCGTGAGGCCTCGTTAAGTGGACCAATTAACGTTGAATAGCGTTGCTGGCCTCGCAGGGCCAAGCACCAAGAAGCTCACGGCAATTCCCGCTCGTTACAACACTTGGAAATCTTTCTGGTGAGTCGTGCCCATTGGCTCAGGCGTCGGTCATGCTAAACCCAAAGAAGGGAAAGGATCTGTTAGAGTATGGGTCATATAGGCACATTTCACTGCTAAACACGTGACCCCGTCGAAGGGAAGGATACAAGAAGTAGTGGTATCTGAGGATGTGGAGAAGGCTTTCGGCTGGGCAGAGTAGCAGTACCTGTTTGGCCTGAAGTTTGTGGCATGAGTGTGTCTGTTGTACGTAGCACCAGTGGCGAGTGTATGGACAAATGAGATGAGTTCACGGAGTTTTGGGTTGCACAGGGGAACGAGGCAGGGTTGTCCGTTGTCGCTGCTGCTGTTCACACTGGCGATAGAACCCCTGCCGATTGCCTTTAGTGGGTCAGTAGAGTGGCAGGGGATTGTGTAGGGAACACAAGGTGTCGCCGTATGCAGATGACCTGTTGGTGTTCGTGTTGGACCCGCTGGAGAGTATGTGGAGAATTATGGCGATACTGGAGAGGTTCGGGCCTTCTCGGGATACAAGTTGAATACCGGAAAGAGTGAGGTGTTTCCGGTGAATGAACCGGATCGGGGAACCAATCTGGGGGTGTTGCCATTTAAAGTAGCCAAGGACAGGTTCCTGGGGGTCCAGGTGACGGTGGAGTGGTTGCCGATGCACAAGTAGAACCTGCCAACATTGGTGGAGGAGGTTAGGGGGATTTTAGGAGGAGGGATACGCTGCAGCTGACATTGGCGGGGTGGGTACAGGTGGTTAAGATGAACGTGTTGCCAAGGTTCCTGTTTGTATTCTTTACCCCGAAGGCCGTTTTCCAGAAATTGGACACAGCGATCTTGGGAGTTTATATGGGTGGGGAAGGTATCAAGGGTAAAGAGGGCCCTGTTACAGAGGCAGAAAGGGGGGTTGGCGCTACCAAACCTGCTACATTACTACTGGATAGCAAATGCGGAGAAGGTGAGACAGTGGTGGGAAGGAGAAGGGTTAGGATGGAGGAGGAGTCCTACAGAGGGTCCAGCCTGAAGGCCAAGGTGACTGCTTTGCTTCCGCTGGCACCATTGAGGAACACGGTGGTGCAGTCCATGATTAGGGTGTGGAAACAGTTGAGGAGACACTTGATTATAATAATAATAATCTTTATTTTCACAAGTAGGCTTACATTAACACTGCAATGAAGTTACTGTGAAAAGCCCTTAGTCACCACATTCCGGCGCCTGTTCGAGTACGCAGAGGGAGAATTCAGAATGTCCAAATTATCTAACAGCACGTCTTTCAGAACTTGTAGGAGGAAACCAGAGCACCCGGAGGAAACCCACACGGACACGGGGAGAACGTAGAGACTCCGCACAGACAGTGACCCAGCAGGGAATTAAACACGGGTCCCTGGAACTGTGAAGCAACTGTGCTACCCTTTGTGCTACCGTGCCGCTTAGGATGGTCTGGAAGAGCATCTGAGGGACTTTGCATGGAAGGAATGAAGAGGGGTTCCCAAGCTGCCGGAGTATACCCTGTTGGAACGGTTGCTGCTCCCAGATGTGGAGGGGGCGGACAGGATTGGTTATCCACTGGTTGGCTGGGAGCAAGGGGGAGCGCAGGTGGTGAGGATCAAGAATAAATGGGAGGAGGAGCTGGGGGGGAGATAGGATGGGGAGTGTGGAGTGAGATGATGCGTGGGGTAAATTCAACCTCCTTGTGCACGAGGATGAGTTTGATTCAACTGAAGTTAGTGCACAGGGTGCATATGACTCAGCAAGGATGTATGGGATTTTCAGGGGATGGATGACGAGTGTGAGAAGTGTGGACGAGGACCAGCAAATCACAGGCACATGTTGTGGGGCTTTGAGAAGTTGGAGAGATACTGGGAGGTGGTATTTGGGATGTTATCGACGATTATGGGTGTAGAGGTTGGGCAGGACCTAATGGTGGCAAACTTTGGGGCATCGGAAATGCAGGTGCTGATGGAGAGGAGGAGGGCCGATGTTGTGACCTTCGTCTCTCTGATTACCCGGCGAAGGATATTGTTGGATTTGCGATTGGCAATGCCACTGGGGGGTGCCAGCCTGGTTGGGGGACCGTATGACTTCCTTCGGTTGGAAAAGATCACGGGTGCGATCTTCCCAAAAGGGAACAAGGTCCCTTGTGTACGCGTTTAGCCAGTGCCAAAAACACATGACTATTCAATGCGACTGGCTTTGTATAAGGGGCCTGAACGGGGAACGCACGGTTGAGGGTGCACATAGCCCCGTTTTTTACAATGCGGAGCTCCACTCGCCGGATCTCCCCATTGTAGTGAGAGATCGGACGCCATTTTCAAATTGGACCGTCATTGTGGACAGGATACACCTCACAACATTGAATTCCGCAAGGCGTTACGAGCCGAGTAGACCCCAGGAGCAGGGTCTCCCGGCTTTCAATGGCCATATTGTGCCGCAGCGAATTCCTTTACCGGTGCAGCGTGGCCATAGGATTTTGCCCCAAGTTCGAGTTGAAGGGATCAACGGAGGGCTTTGAGACACGGTAGAGACTGTTCATGACAATGTTTGAGGAATTGTTTATCGTGGAAGGGGGCAGGGTGAAAAGGGGTAAAACTGCACAAACTGTAAACTGTGGGGGTGTTGATAATGTTACTATTCATGTTTTTGTACTTTTGAATATATTTGGAATAAATTACATGTTTTTAAAAATCAAAGAAATAGTGTTACAATTTTCAGTTAAATAGTTCTTAAACACAAGAAAATACTTAAACTTACTATCTGTACCTTCTACTAACTCCAATTATGCAACCCAATACAGTTCAAATGCCACTTATAAATAAAGTTAACAAAACATGTTTATTTGCTTATCTGTGCAGACCTTTGTAGATAGTTACTTTCAAGAGCAGATTCAGTACACTTCTACTCAACCTTACAGCATTTGGCAAAACTGCTGTTCAGTTTAAAATCCCATAACAGACCTGGCTCCTCCCATTAATTACATCATCTGTATCCCACTACGTTCCATAACCAGCTTAGCTGGGATTAAACACCATTCCCCCCATAAATTATCTATGCTCCAGGGAATCTCCAGCAATTAAACTGCGATTCCATAAGCCCTTTATCTGTAACCAAATAAGTGGTTAAAGTCAATAATTACCTTACTCTTTTATGACTCCTTAGTTGCAACTTTAGCAGGCACACAGTCTGGATACCTTAACCGTGGCTCGTTAATAGTGTCATGTGAGAGTACCTTTAAGAAATGGGTGTTCATAAATGGGTGTGTATATAAATATCTGTAGTGTGAGCACCTTTAAGAAATGGGTGTTTACTACTGTAATGATGTCAGAGAGTGGGTGGAGCTGGGCTGTCTGTCAGCTTTTTACTTTCATTTTAGGCTGTTTGCTGCAGGGGGTGTTTTAGTTTCGTTTTCAGACCTGGATAGCTGCAGTCACAGCCAGAAGGTCTATTAGAGTCTCCCTCTATAATCTAAAGAACGTAAATCAATCCTTTGATGATTTTAAACTAATAACTGCTCACAGTAGTGACTTTAACCTGATGTTCTTCTGTTTAAAGGTTGTTATTTTTAAGTCTTCTGAATGTTAAAAGGACAGTTTATGGATTACTTAGTGTTGTATTCTTTGAGGGTTGTATTTGAATTAATGGTTGCTACGATGTTCAATGTATGTATTAAAAAGGTTAACTTGAGTTCATAAAATAAACATTGTTTTGCTTTGAAAAATATGTTTCCATTTCTGCTGTACCACTCCTGTAGAGTGGGCCGTGTGCTCCTCATACCACAATCTATTAAACGTTGTGGGTCAGGTGAACTCCATGATACACTTTGGGGTTCTCTAAACCCTGGCCCATAACAATAGTATCACTACAACAAATATCTATCTTAACCCAGACTTTTAATAGCATTACTGCAACATAATATAGAATATAATGTACAAGGATTTCTACATTCATCACAGCTACATTCTACATTCACTACATTGAATACAGCTGGGTGGCTTGCTAGGTCATTTCACAGGGCATTTAAAAGTCACTATCCCGAACCCTCAGAATCCCTCAGTTAGAAAGAAGCTCCCTCACTGTCCCTCAAGTTGAAAACAGCTCTCTCACTATCCTCAATCAGAAAGCAGCTTCCTCACTATCCGTCAATTAGAAAGCACGACCCTTACTACCCCTCAGTTACAAAGTATGTCCCTCACTATCTTTCAATTAGATAGCATCTCCCTCACTATCCACAATTAGAAAGCATCTCCCTCTCTATCGTCAATTAGAACGCAGGACCCTCACTATCCTCAGTTATAATAATAATCTTTTTAAAAAATAATAATCCTTACTGTCACAAGTAGGCTTACATTAATACTGCAATGAAGTTACTGTGAAAAGCCCCGAGTCGCCACATTCCGGCGGATGTTCGGGTACACAGAGGGAGAATTCAGAATGATAAATGCAAATTACTGTGGATGCTGGAATCTGAAACCAAAGCGAAAATGCTGGAAAATCTCAGCAGGTCTGGCAGCATCTGTAGGGAGAGAAAAGAGCTAACGTTTCGAGCTTTGACAAAGGGTCATCTGGACTCGAAACGTTAGCTCTTTTCTCTCCCTATAGTTGCTGCCAGGCCTGATGAGATTTTCCAGCATTTTCTCTTTGGAGAATTCAGAATGTCCAATTCACCTAACAGCACGTCTTTCGGGACTTGTGGGAGGAAACCGGAGTACCTGGAGGAAATCACGCAGACAGGGGGAGAACGTGCAGACTTCGCACAGACAGTGGATTACGAGGAGAGGTTGAGTAGACTGGGACTGTCCTCGTTGGAATTTAGAAGGATGCGGGAGATCTTATAGAATATATAAAATTATGAAGGGAATAGATAGGATTGATGTGGGCAGGATGTTTCCACTGGCGGGTGAAAGCAGAACTAGGGGGCATAGCCTCAAAATAAGGGGAAGTAGATTTAGGACTGAGCTTAGGAGGAACTTCTTCACCCAAAGGGTTGTGAATCTATGGAATTCCTTGCCCAGTGAAGCAGTTGGGGCTCCTTCATTAAATGTTTTTAAGATAAAGATGGATAGTTTTTTGAAGAATAAAGGGATTAAGGGTTATGGTGTTCGGGCCGGAAAGTGGAGCTGAGTCCACAAAAGATCAGCCATGATCTCATTGAATGGCGGAGCAGGCTCGAGGGGCCAGATGGCTTACCCCTGCTCCTAATTCTTATGTGACTCAAGCTGGGAATCGAACCTGGGACCCTGGAGCTGTGATGCAACAGTGCCACCCACTGTGCTACCGACCACCCACTATTTGTCACTATCTTCAGTTAGATAGCATCTCCCTCACTATCCTCAGTTAGAAAGCAGTTCCTTCACTATCCTCAGTTAGATAGCATCTCCCTCACTATCCTAAATTATGATGTGGAGATGCCGGCGTTGGACTGGGGTGAGCACAGTAAGAAGTCTTACACCACCAGATTAAAGTCCAACAGCTTTGTTTCAAACACTAGCTTTCGGAGCACTGCTCCTTCCTCAGGTGAATGAAGAGGTAGTGTTTGAAACAAACCTGTTGGACTTTAACCTGGTGTTGTAAGACTTCTTACTGTATCCTAAATTAGAAAGCAGATACCTCACTATCCTCAATTTGAAAGCAACTCCCTCAAAGTCCCTCAATTAAAAAACAGCTCCCTCACTATCCCTCAGTATATTCAATGGCGGAGGCTTCTAGATAAATATAATTGGCCGTGAAAAATATAATTTTCAAACATAAATTCCAGAACCACAAACAGATTGTAAGAGAGCTGGAGATCCAATATCTTTAGTAATAACTTAGATGAAGAGATAGAAAGACACATAATCAAATGTGCTGATGACACAAAGATAGACAAAACTGTAAGATGGGACTGTAAAATTACACAGCAACATTTATCAATTCAATCAATGGGACAAAACTAGCAAATTGGGTTCACTACCAGCAAATGCGAGATTATCCACTGTTTCTAAAAAGGAAAGAACAGGGTTACTCGTGTCAATGGTGGAAAACTAGAAACAGTGGAGGTCGAAAGAGACTTGGGAAGTCCAGGTACAAGGATTATTAAAATGTCAAGAACAAGTTCAGAAAATAATCAAAAGGCTAATGGAACACTGGCTTTTATATCAAGAGAACTAGAATAAAAGTGGTCATTCTTCAACGATACAAATCACACATGGAGCAGAGAGAGCAGTTCTGGGAAATACAACCTTTGGAAGGATATATTGGAATTGGAGGAAGTGCAGCCTTTATTTACCAAATTATCAAGGGATATATTAAAGGAAAAAGAGAGGGTAAATTGGGAGGAACTATATCACCCCCCCCCCCCCCCCCCCATCCCCGCCCCGGTTAGGGAGTGTGGTACTAGGGGACAAAGTCTAAAGATTAGAGCCAGACCATTCCTAACTTAAATTCACAAACATTTATTTTTTTAAAAATAAATTTAGAGTACCCAATTATTTTTTTCCAATTAAGGGGCAATTTAGTGTGGCCAATCCACCTATACTGCACATCTTTTGGGTTGTGGGGGTGAAACCCACGCAGACACGGGGAGAATGTGCAACTCTTCACGGACAGTGACCCAGAGCCGGGATCCGAAGATTCACAAACATTTCTACAGAGTCGGAGAGGTGTGGAACACATCTCCACAAATGATAATTGAAGAAGGGTCAGTTGTTAACTTTAAATCTGAGATTGATATATTTTTTGTTAACCAAAGGTATTAAGGGCTCTGGAGTATAGGTGGAGTTAGGTGACAGATCAGCCATGATCTCACTTACCAACGGAACAGGTTCAAGGAGTTAAATAACCTCCTCCTGTTGCTGTGTCACCCATATGACTGTCCAACAGCAAGAGTCATGGTCCAATCAGTGAATGAGTACAAACATCCAAGGTGCTGACATTAACTAAAGACAATGCGGTAGTTTCCAACCCTCCAGAGTTGTTTCAGACTCTCCAGGAATTAAAGATTAATTCCCAATCAAGCAACACCAAGAGAAAAATCACAGGGGAGACTTAAAAAATGTTTTTGTTTTAATCTTCTTTGTTCATTACAATGTAGGAGTTTGGGAACAAAGAATTATCTAATTGGCCTACAATGATTGATATGTCAGTCAACCAATTGTGGAAGCGTGAGGGGTGTGGTAAATGGTGGTCATCTGATGAACCCTTGTAGAATACATCCAGAGTTGGTGACTGCAGACCAGTTCGCCTCCATTCACAGTGCAGTCATAAAGTGCTGAGAAACCTTCGTGGAATATTTGCATTTTTAGTAACTGGTTCAGAATAAGTAGAGATTTTCTGATGAATTCATTATTGCTGAAAAAACAGACATCCTGTCAAAGCTTTTCCTCTTGCACTCATCAGGGCAGATGAAAGAATACCAAATCTCAACAGTAACAATAATTTATACTGCATAAGAAAATGGGTACTGATTGGCTGGCAGCTGGGCTTTGATTAGTCAATTAATAAATTAACCAATCAACCCTTCCTTTCTTCGGCACTATAAATTGTTTTTCCATTTGAGATTTGGTATTCTGACAAATCCGTCCTGATAAGTGCAAGATGAAAATCTTCAACATCATGTCACTATTCAACAATGCTCAATTTTTGTACAATTATTTGATAGTTTCATTCTTTCAGTTGCCACACACCAAACTTTCTCTCTTACCAGGAACATGCCGGGAGTTGCATTGTGTCGCTCCACCAGTAGCGCTGGGCTTTGAGCTGTGTATTCGTTGGCTGTGCTGATGTCGTACTTTAGTAGCCGGAATGAGTCTCTTTGAGACTAATTGTAAACAGGAAATACCATTAGCCTCGCTGTTTGTCAGTAAATATACATCATCTTCCAACAGTGCAGGAGTTAAACAGCTGGACATCCTGGGATGATAATATAATCAACAGCAATTTGCTTTTACATAAGATGTTGACAAACAGCCCTGGGACCTTTAGCTAAAGGAAATGGACACAAAGCTAAGGAAGAAGAGGTTGGAGAGGGTGATCCACAGCTTGATTAAAGAGATGAGTTTCAGGAAGTTCTTAAAGATGGAGAAGAGGTTGGGAGGTTTAGGGAAGGACGTTCAGAGATTAGGGTAATAGTGAGTAAACAGCCTGCCTGTGCAACTGGGAAGGGAGGGGAAGTGGAGATACACGAGCTGTGTTTGACCAATCTAGGGACTATGGTCATGGTACTGCATTAGTAACCATGCTGACTGTTCTTGTTTAATTCTTGCTTCTCAAATGCAGATTAATTCTTTCTCCCAGAATTGCTTCCAACAGTTTCCCCACCACTGAGGTTAGACTCACTGGCCTGTAGCTTCTTGAATATGTGAAGAGGGAGAATGATGAGGATTTTCCTTCCCTTAAAGAGGCTCACTTCCCTGGCACCCTGCCCCTGACCCCTTGTCCTTACGCCTGACATCTCACCGTTCTCCCCATCCCCACACCCTTCCCCTGCCCCCCACCCTTATGCCCGACCTCTCACTCTAGTCCCTGACCCCTGACCCTTCCCTGAGCCGTATGTCCGACCTCTCATCCTTCTCCCTGACCCTTCCATAACCCTTCACCCATCCCAATGCCTCCCCCTGACTCCTCACCCTTCTCCCTGACCCCTCACCTGTGACCTCTCACCTTGACAAGACCTCTCACCTTTCCCCTCATCCTTGCAGCCCATTCTCCTTCCAGACCCCTTCAGCCAATCACAATCTGATTGATAACTCACATTTAAACAATTAGGGGAACAATCAATTGATTGGAACTGCACTGATTTACCAACAGGAATTGGCTTACTGATGTGATTAATCTGTTGAACTATGAAATGAATGAATGAAATGAAAATCGCTTATTGTCACAAGTAGGCTTCAAATGAAGTTACTGTGAAAAGCCCCTAGTCGCCACATTCCGAGGCCTGTTTGGGGAGGCTGGTACAGGAATTGAACCGTGTTGGCCTGCCTTGGTCTGCTTTAAAAGCCAGCTATTCAGCCCTGTGCTAAACCAGCCCCAACATTGTGAATGCTTCAATCCTTTTCGGTGTTTAAGAGAACAAAGGGATTTGGAATGCTGAGGGAACAACTTCTTACAGAACAATTAAGTGAAAGGTTTCTGTTTGAAGAAATTGTCTTTCCTTCGCTATTTTAACATGCTTTACCCATGAGGCTGAGACAAAAGAGGCAGTAAATCCTAACCATATTCACTAGAGGCCAACACAATGTTTATTATCACATAATAAATTGGAAGGGTGGCAACCCTAGGCCAGTGTCACTTCCTTTTCTCTGTGAGAATTGGACACCTGGGAGTGGTGGCTTGGCGCACACTGAACAACATCTCTCTTTACCAGTTATAAACAATATTTTAAATGGGAGGTAAAAGATGCTGTTTGGCTGAGAGTGAAGCATCATTCAATTGGATAATTTGGTTTTATTGCTTTCCAAATGCCGTAGGAATGCATGGGGGCTAGTCACGTGAGGAAACCTCCAATTAATACTGCTTGGCAACCCCATGTCCAGTTGAATCCTAAAATGGAATGGGGGAGACCTGTTTTAAATGCTTAAATTAGCCATGCCCTTGCTTCAGGTGGCGGTCTAGTTTTGGGAGTTCCCCGATAAGTCATAGTAAAGGCAGAAAAGGGCTGTAAAGATCTCCCTCATAGTTTTTTAGTTGTCCATTGCCCTGTTCTCACCAAATGGGAGATCACAAAAGACTATGCAATGGGTTAATAAGCGCAGTGCGTTAGACTAGCAAAGAGAACTGCCGGCTTCAGTGGGAGCTTGGGCTTTATCCTACAACCATAAATCCTCGCCCGAGATGGGGGAAGGACAATGGATGACCCTACCTCCAAACATGGCTGGTTTCGGTTTCTGTTATTCTGCTCATAAAAGTCCTGGATCATCCCCTCATAGGCTGGGAGCTTCTGCTGCTGGGATATCACTACACAAACAACGATGATGTGCTGAAAGTCCGATCTTGACCTCTGGATGAAGGTGTCGAATTCCAGGTCTGTGATACTGGGGATCTTTTTTGTGCTGCACCTACAGGGTTTCAAATCTTCACCAAGCATTGCATTCCGCAGTGCGACTGGACAGGGAGTGTGCATATGGAGCCAGGGTTTGTCCTCCTTCTGAACTCTAGGAAACCGGAACCTATAGGAATGAAGCAATGACCAGAACAAGAGAACAAGTCAAGGGAAATAACATCATCCACCTTTCCATATGTATACGCACACACATAAAACCACAGTGAATATAGATATCTACGTTTTATATACATATCCAAGCACCCACATTACATATATCTACATCTTCCATTTGTATATATTTCCCCCTTTTGACTGTGCCCCTCTGTCATTGATCATCTCCCCCCTCACTCCTCTGCACCCTAGACAAATGGCTATTCTATCTGTGTGAGCCTAAACTGTGAGTCTTTAAAGTAATTCCACTGCAGCAGGCAGTTACTGATGCATGGAGCTGTGTCAGAGGAGGCCATTATAGATGGAGCTATGGGATGGGGTCAGCAATGCAAGAAGCTGTCGGGGGGAGCAATGCATGGAACTATGTCGAAGGGAACAGCAATGCATGGATCTGTGTCACAGGGGCAGCAATGTGTGGAACTGTGTGAGATGGAGTAGAATGCATGGAGCCGTCGCATAATGTGGCAGCAATGCATGGAACTGTGCCAGATGGGGCAACAATGCATGGGTGTTATCAGGTGGGACAGCAATGCATGGAGGTGGGCAGCAATGCATGGAGGTAATCACCACTGTTGTACATATTAGGATATGTATGGTAAGACCCTGTACTACAGGTACGGTGGTAGTGCCTGCCTGCTGGCTCCGCCCAGTAGGTGGGGTATAAATATGTGTGTCCTCCATACAGCAGCCATTTTGCCAGCTGCTGTGGGAGGCCACACATCTTAGAGTAATAAAGCCTCAGTTGTATTCAACTCTCATCTCTGTGCAATTGATTGTGCATCAAGGTGGGCAGAAATGCATGGTGACAAGGCAGCAATACATAGTGATGTGTCAGAAGGGTCAGCTGTGCATGGAACTATTGAAGGGCTGGGTGACAGATCCGTCCTCTCAGTGCACCCTCTGGACTAGTGAGTGCTACACAAAGCCAATTACTCCATCCATCCCTCCAACTCTGACTTCATGTGCAGTCTTTTCAATTGGTTATGCAAATCGAGACTTGCTCTAACATCACACATGACATTAATTTAAACTGTAAACCATCTTTTTTTGCTGAACACTCATCGATCAAAGTGATGGAAGAATCCATCAAGTTTAAATGGGTAAGTAGAGGGTTACATTTAAGATAGGCCTGATATATGGGGGCGGCATGGTGGCACAGTGGTTAGCACTGCTGCTTCACGGCCCCAGGTCACTGTCCGAGTGGACAGTCTCCCCATGTTTGTGTGGGTCTCACCCCCACAACCCAAAGATGTGCAGGGTAGATGAATTAGCCACACTAAATTGCTTCTTAATTGGGGGGAAAAAAAATTGGGTACTTAAACATTTTTAAAAAGAAATGCCTGATATATTTGGTGCACTTAAAGGGGGCATCTTTGCAATTGATGGTTAGTGAGCTATTTGTCCTACGGAAGCAACTCAATGTGCTAAGCAAGGATATTGTAAATGATGACGACGGAATGTTGTTTTCGTGTTCCATGAATCCATAATCCCAAACTTTAGTTTACCTGTCAAACCAGTCTTAACATCATATTTATCCAGTCTGTGTCTCCTACTGGGCCTGGAGACTTGAACAAGTCTCCATCTTACGTGATCAACACCTTATTCCTATTCTGTGTTACCATTTGACTTTTGAATTCCTGCATTGAAAAGGAATCCCTTCTCCTCCAGGCTTTCTTACTCTAACAATCTATTCCAGTCTGTAGGATTGAGACATTTGAGACATGAGAAACTGACCCACGTTCAGTCACTGGGGAACTTCCACCAGCAGAGTCTCTGCAGGACATTCAAACTCAAAAAATGCCAGCATCCTCACTGAAAACTCTGGACACTGTATGGAAATGTCACATAATCAGCTTTTGAGGCAGATCCTCTTTGCACAATTTAAGGATGGATCCCAAGGGGGACAGGGCAAATGGTTTAAGGACTCTGAAGGCCCATTGAGAAGGGGACAAATTAACATCAGTGCTGCTTACTAGGCAGCAGTATGTCATGCACCCAACAAGCTACAATACAGTCGCAATGTGACTGTGTGTGGTAGTATGACTAGGGGTATACGGTACCTGGAAGTGTGAGCTGCCATTGGTGCAGAGGACTCGCTGCCCATTGGCCCAGGTATGTCATGTGCCTCTCAGCCGATTGGCTGAGAGGTAGGTAGCTCCGCCTATGAGGTGGGGTATAAGAACCCGTTGTCCCCGGCAGTCTGTCATTCTTCTGTACGTCGGCTGCCGGGTACACTTCTTGTGTATTAAAGCCTATCGTTCGGACTTTATCTACGTTTCGTGTCCATTGATTGTGCATCACTGTGTGAACTCTGCTGCGGAGAAATGACAAAAGTGGAAGGAGAGAGAAGAGGCCCTTAGCTCCAGAGAACTTTACCCATCCCCTCAGGGCATCCCCTGCCCCCTCTATCCAAAGATTGGTCAGCAGAGTCACTTGAGAACACATAAAACTCAGCAGATGCCGAGCGACTGACAATGAGCTTGATTACAGTCTCTGAACGTCCCTGACAGTTAGCGCGCAGTCTCTTGGCTAATCCAACTTCAAATCGACCCAGCATCCACCTGCACTTACCAACTTGTTTGCTCCTTTACCTCCATCAGAAAGCCCAGGACTTAACCCCTCACTACCTCTCCCAGTGTGGAAAATATTCCTCAAGAGATTCAACTGGTGCCAGAATAAAATTGGAGGTGCACAACCTGGAGCACAAACAGCCTTGATGGCTCAAAGCACCTTCTCGTGTTCCAAACTTCTGCTTTGTAATCTTACAAATTTAACAGTTCAGGAGTCAAATGTTCAATTCTGACGATATTGTTTCCCCCCCCATCAACAACCTCCTCCTCATCGCTACTTCACCATGATAGTGAGGGCTACAAAGCAGTCATCTGAAAGTTGGCAGGATTGAGGTTCACGATGAGAAGGATCACATAAAAGATATCGGGCGCGATTCTCCGCTGCCCAGGACGGGTCGGAGAATAGCGGGAGGGCGTCCCCGACATTTTTCACGCCATCCCGCTATTCTCTCCCCCCCCCCCGGCGAACAGCGATTCTCCCCAGGCCGATGGGCCGCGTTCCCAGGCCTTTACGGCCGTTTTTACGGCAGCAAACACACCTGCTTGCTGCCGTCGTAAAAACGGCCGCAACATGCCCGTTCTGCGCTTCCAGGGCCCCGATTGGCACGGCCGTGCCAAGGGGGGCATGGGCCCGCGATCGGTTGGCACCAATTGTGGGCAGTGCGTCCGTAACGGACGCACTTTTTCTCCCTCGGCCGCCCCGCGGACTGATCCTGCGGGGCGGCGGAGGGAGAAAAAGTGCGTCCCTCCGCCGCCCCGCAGGATCAGTCCACGGGGCGGCCGAGGGAGATGACGGCCCCGCGCATGCGCTGGTTGGAGCCGTCCAACCCGCGCATGCGCGGCTGACGTCATTGTGCGCGTCAGCCGGCGTGACGCTTGGCGCGCGGACTTAGCGACGGTCGCTAAAGCCGCGATGCCGTGCTTCACAGGGCCCCGCTGCTAGCCCCGCCCAGGGGGGAGAATCGGGTCCCGGGAGAGGGCGCGGAGGCCTTTACGATTCGCCGCATTTGCGGAGAATCGCGCCCATGGGATTTACAATGAATGCCAGCCGCACTATCTACACCCACACCTCGCAATTACATTTCAAATGGGGGAGGGGGTCACTCTTGCAAGTGCCGGAATAGCTATGTTTCCGTGAGCTCAGGCTTAATTCAGCTGAGAATCCTTTCATTTTTCATGCTCACACAGCTCATGCTTAACTAATCCGGGAATACTGGCGGCATGGTGGTTAGCACTGCTGCCTCTCGGCGCTGAGGACCCGGGATCGATCCCAGTCCCGGGTCACTATCCGCGTGGAGTTTGCACATTCTCCCAGTGTCTGCGTGGGTCTCACCCCCACAACCCAAAAAGATGTGCAGGCTAGGTGGATTGGGCATGCTAAATTGCCCCTTCATTGGAAAAAAAAAATTGATTATTCTATTTATTTATTTTTTAATAATCAGGGAGTGAGAACTCCATATTATGTCCCTGGAAGATTGCCGGCTAAACGTTTGTGACAAAATGTCAAGAAATATTAAGAAAATCCTTGGCAAAAAAGAGCAGTCAGAAGTGACTGGTTTGGAACCGCCTGTTCAACGTGGTGACTTAGTGAGCGAACAGGCTCTCGATCTGGCACCCTCAAAGGCATTATAACTGATGGCTGCTAATATTATCAAGATCATTGACAAGCAACCAGGTCTGTTAGCACAAAATATCAGGGCTCACACTATAGAGCTACAGAATATGGGTAAAAGGCTTGATGGAAAGGAGGAGAAAATGAGTACTATTGAAAATGCAACTTCCTCAGTAGAGGCCCACTTACAATCCTTGGAAAAGCAGCTGCGTTGTCAGTCAGAATTCCTTGCCGACCTGGAAAACCAAGGCCAGAGGAAGAATGTCTGGATTGTCGGTTTGCCAGAAGCAGCTGAGGGTAAGTTCCCAGTTAAATCCTTTGAGAGCTCGCAAACACATCTTATTAATTTAGAAACAAAAGGTGGGTACGTTAAAGGGAACATTGTATACTGTCTTTGAGGCCGAGGGACAATCCACGACCCCGGCCTGTAATTATCTGTTTTCATGACTTCAAGGATTGCCAAAGAGTATTGGAGGCAACTAGAAATAATGAGGCCTTGCTCTAGATGGCTGGCTTATGACGCAGTCAAGGCCAACAGCGTGGGTTCAATTCCCACACAGGCTGAGGTTATTCATGAAGGTTACCGCCTTCTCAACCTTGCCCCTCGCTTGAGCTGTGCTGATCCTCAGGTTAAATCACCACCAGTTTAATCCGGACAAATGTGAGCTAATGCATTTTGGTAGGTATAACATAGAGGGGAAATATACCGTAAATGGTAAAATTCTTAGGAATATAGAAAGTCAGAGAAATCTGGGCGTACAGATCCACAGATCTTTGAAGGTGGCAACGTAAGTGGACAAGGTAGTCAAGAAAGCATACAGAATGCTTGCCTTCATTGGACGGGGCATTGAGTATAAAAACTGGCAAGTCATGCAACAGTTGTATTGAACCTTGGTAAAAATGCACTTGGAATATTGTACACAATTCTGGTTGCCACACTACCAGAAGGATGTGGAAGCTTTGGAGAGGGTGCAGAGGACCAGCATGTTGCCTGGTCTGCAGTAGCTATGTGGAGAGGCTGAATAGACTCGGACTGTTTTCATTAGAAATACGGAGGTTGAGGAGTGACCTGCTAGAGATCTACAAGATTATGAGGGGCATGGATAGAGTGGATGGGCAGGCACTCTTTCCCATGGTGGAGGGGTCAGTCACCAGGGGGCATAGGTTTAAGGTCCGTGGTGCAAAGTTTAGAGGAGATGTGCAAGGTAAGCCTTTCACGCATAGAGTGGTGAGTGCCTGGAACACGTTGCCAGGGGAGGTTATGAAAGTAGATACATTAATGGCGTTCAAAAGGCATCTTGACAAACACATGGATAGGATGGGTATAGAGGGGCACAGCACAAGGAAGTGCTGAGGGTTTTGGCAAAGGTTGGTATCATGACTGGTACAGGCTTGGAGGGCCGAATGGCCTGTTCCTGTGCTGTATTGTTCTTTGTTCAGTCAGCTTGCCCCCTCAAAAGGGAAAGCAACCTATGGTCATCTAAGACTCTGGCCACTTTATTTTACTTTGCTCGAGGAGTGTTTTTCTCTCTTCATTCTTCCCAACAATTTCTGAGGATCAAAGGTGGATCCAAAGTGCTCCTATTTCCAAGGGGATATTTGCCTTGAAGGTAGGTCTGGTAGGACTCCAGGGCCTGATGGTTTGGGGAGTGAAATTAATACGGAATTTTAAGACCTGCGAATAGATCCTCTGATTGGTCTGAATAATTATTCATTCAAAGCAAGTCTGCTGCCTCAGTTGCTTTGAGGAGCGAATATCGCCTTCATTTTGAAGGCAGACAAGAACCCGAAGGAGTGTGCATCCTATAAGCTGATTTCATTCTTGAATGTTGACTTGAGGTTGTTGTCTAAAATACTGGTGTTACGTCTAGAATAAATCCTGCCCCTGATTATCCGTGGTGATCAGACTGGGTTCATAAAAGTCTGAAATTCCTGTAACAATGTAAGGAAATTATTAAATATTATTTAGATCTTCCAAAAGCAGGCGATAGACAGCTGAGTGATCTTATTAGATGTAGAGAAAGCTTTTGACCAGGTGGAGTGGAATTATTTATTCTACACTCTACAGAACTTTGGGATGGGAAGGGAGTTTGTTAAGTGGTGACAGTTCTTACCAACAGTTATAGATTGGATCATTTTCGTCTTCAGTGAGGGACTAGATAGGGATGCACGTCATCCCCTTTATTGTTTGCAATAATTATTGAGCCTGGAGCAGAGGCAATTCAGCGTTTGGATTGTCTGGTGGTGAGAAGCAACATACAATCATCTTATGCATGGATGATGTGTTGCTGTCGTGTCTAAGCTGGGGATCTCTGTTCCTGTTATTATTGATATTGTGGGTAGTTTGGTTCCTTCTCGGCTATAATCCAAGGCTGTGCCTCTGGGCAAGCTTAAGGGGAGCCCCCCCCCCCCCCCCCCCCCCCCCCCCCCCGCCCCCTTCTCCTTCAGATGGTCCCTCTTTGGGCTTTTACTTTTTTGGGTATTTCTTTTTTTTTTAAATGTATTTATTCTCCTCCTTTTTCACATTTTCATCCAAATTTCCAACCACCAACAAACAATCAACGGTAACAAATACAATGTCAATCCCCAGGCCAACAATTTGTCCCTCCTACCAACCCCCAAACAACCCTCAAAATTTTAAATACAAACATCAAAGAAAAGGATTCAGGAATCCACCATCCATCCATACATAGTCACCAACAACATACACAGTCATGCCACTCCCCCCCCCCATGTTCAATGTTATTTAGTTCTTGTAAGTGCGTAATAAACAAAGCCCATGAATTGCAGAACCCTTCCATCCTTCCCCTCAACTCAAACTTCAACTCCAACAGATCCCCCCGCCATGCCAGGGCCAGGGTGGAGCAACTGACCTCCACCCCAACAGGATCCGCCATTGGGCGGTCAGCTAGGTGAAGGCTAAAACTTCTGCCTCTGCACCCACTTCCAACCCCAGCTGATCCGATACCCCGATTATGGCCTCCAGAGGACCCGGCTCAAATCTCACATGTACCACCTTCGAAATTACCCTGTACATTCAGAAGTCTGAGAACACGCACGAACAGACTCAAAAACAGCTTCTTCCCCGCTGTTACCAGACTCCTAAATGTCCCTCTTATGGTCTGACCTTATTAACACTACATCCCTGTATGCTTCATCTGATGCCGGTGCTTATGTAGTTACATTGTATACCTTGTGTTGCCCTATTATGTATTTTCTTTTCTTCCCATGTACTTAATGATCTGTCAAGCTGCTCGCAGAAAACTACTTTTCACTGTACCTCGGTACATGTGACAATAAACAAATCCAATCCAATACACTTCCCTCCAATACCCCTCCAGCTTTGCACAGGACCAAAACATATGAACATGGTTTGTGCACCCCCCCCCACCACGTTCACAAACATCCTCCACCCCCTCAAAGAGTCGGCTCATCCTCGCATTTGTGACCTGCGCCCTATACACCACCTTCAGCTGTATCAGCCCCAACCTCGCGCACAAAGTTGAGGCATTTACCCTCCAGAGCACCTCACATCACAGCCCCTCCTCCATGCTCTCTCCCAACTCTTCCTCCCACTTTGCTTCATCTCCTTTCAGGTGCTTTCTCTTCTCCCAGAATCACCCGATAAATCGCGGGCAGTACCCCCTTCTCCATTCCCCCTGCCGTCAGCACCTCCTCCAATAGTGTGGGGACTGGCGCCACCGGAAAGCTCTGTATCTCTTTCTTAGCGAAATCTTGGACCTGCACATACCTAAACATTTCTCCCTGCCCCAACCCATACTTCGCCCCCAGCCCCTTCAATCCTGCAAACCGGCCCCCTCGAACCAAATCCTTTAACGCCCTGACTCCCTTCTCCTCCCATCTCCAAAAGCTCCCATCCCACTTCCCTGGCTCTCTGTTTCTCCCGAATCGGCAATTCCCTTGCCCCCAGCCTAAAGTGCTGTTTTTTGGGTATTTCCATTACCCCTTTATTTCGGAGGCTATATAAGGCAAACTCCTCCCCCCTCCCCCCTTACTTGCGTTGTTAAAGTGGCACCCGCATTGTTGGTTCTCCTTACCGATATCGTGGCTGAGCACGATAGAATTGATTAAGTTGAATGTGTTGCCGAGGTTGTTATATACTTTACAGTTTCTACCAATTTTGCTTTCTATAAGGTCTTAAGGGAAATTAATTCATGGGTTCCTTAGCTCCTTTATATGGAACAAAAAGAGATCTCGCTTAAAATCGTGCAATTTGCAGCTTCCTAGCTCAAAGAGGGGTCTGGGGGTGCCGAATATTACGATTTATCAATTAGCACTTCAAGTTTATGTGAGAATGGGTAGGAGCGGACCACACCTCTATTTGGCTTGATATTGAAACGCGCCAGTCTGAATACTCTTTCCAAGCACTATTGTTTCTTCAGGATTTTAGGACTGTGCCGAAGAAGTGTGAGAATCCAATTATCATCAAGTTTCTGAGAGCATGGAGGACAGTCTGTGAGTAGAAGGTAGATTTAATTTGACTTCCACGCTCTCTCCCATTCAGGGTAACCCAGATTTCCCACCAGGTGTTATAGACCATGGTTTCGATATTTGGAAGATTAGTGGACCTATTAAGTGAGGGGAAATGTCTTGGGGTACTTCCTTGTTATCTTTTGAGCAACTGTGTCACAAGATTTACCGAAATACCCCTTTTCCAGATATCTATAACTTAGAAATATGAGACATCTCTGCAACATGATGCTAGTGTCTCCCCAGTGGAAAGAATCCTGATATCTATGGAACCAGTGCATGATGCGGACCCTGTCGGTCACCCATGCTCCCCACCCTCCTCCCCCTCCCGGCCACCACTGCCACTCCAGGGATTCAATGGGACCGTGTGATGGAATGGGCAGCTCGCTTTGAGGGATCACCCAGGTGGACGGTGGGAAGTGCTACCGTGTCAGGACTCAAGACAGTGTCAAATGATGCGGAGCAGCAGAGCTCATCACAGAGTGGGTTGACATCATCCTCCATCCCATGGACCAGACCCAGTGTCACTGCCAACCCAGGAACCCCAACCCGTGGTGTGGCAGGTATGTATCACAGAGGGTGTTGCAGGAGGGGTGGTGGCCTGGATGGGAAATGAGGGGGTGTGGGGTTGGGATGCGGTGTCCGTGCTGCTGGTCAATCCCCCCGCCCCCCATCCTAGGCAATGAACCTGGACGTGGTCAGCGCGTCCCGTGCATGTCGGCCCTGATGCACACGTCATGCGGCCTCCCGTGCCTGCCTGGGCTCCATGTCCTGACCACCCTCGCCCTCCCCGGCATCCTCCTTGTTGGACGAGGCTTGCTGTTCATCCTCCTTCTCAAACACATCACTCTTCTGCTGTGCGATGTTGTGGAGGATGCAGCAGGCCACCACGATGCGGGTGACACTCTCAGCATCCTAGTGGAGGGCCCCTCCAGAGCGGTCCAGGCACCTGAACCGCATCTTCAGGAGGCCGAAGCACCATTCGAACACACCCCTGGTCGCAGCCATGAATGCAGCAGATAGCCCCTGTCACCCAGGAGCCAATCCCTCAGCCGGGGATGCGTCTGAAACATGTCAGGAATCGTTGCGTGTGCCAGGGTGAAGGCGTAATGCACACTGCCCGGGTTTCGGGCACAGACGTGTATGATGGGCAGTTGATGGTCACACACCAGCTGCATGTTCATCAAGTGGAGCCCCTTTAGGTTTGTGCAGAGCGGCCTGTCATCTGCAGGTGCTCATGGGGGACATGCATCCTGTCAATCACCCCCTGGACCCAGGACATCCCGGCGATGCGGCAAACCCCGCTGCCCGGGCACCCTGGTGGGCTCGGTCCACATCAAAGTAGATGTATTGGTCTGGCATGCCATCAAAGACTCCGGCTGAGCAGAGAGACTGTGCGCCACATCTGCCAGATATGGCACACCTGGCACTGCGGGGTTATGGGGGAGGACACCCACTCCCAGGGTGTCCCTGAACCTTTACGTCGCTGCCCGCTCCGCTGCTTCAGCTTCTTCCTCCTCCTCCTCAAGCAGCTGCAGCTCGTACAGCCGCAGGGCACCCCCAGGGCTATGGCGACTAGCAGAAAGGCCGCCATTGCTGGTTGAATTCTGACATCCATTGTCTGCAGGGGTGAAAGGTCGACATGTTAGCATGGTGTATACCTCCGTGGCCAACCAGGTCCACCGGGCTACATGGTGGCCTCAGTTGGCACTGCGGGATCCGCCCTCGCATCTTCCCTCCCCCCAATCCTCTCACCCCTGGCCCCGTCGGTGGCCCATCCCTGATGGCAGGGGTAGCGTTAGCTGGCACTGCCCTCGCCAGGGGCTACTGTGGGTGTTGCCCTGGATGGGCTGCTGGTGGGTGGTGGCGGGGAAGGGGGGTGGGTGGGGTGGTGTGGGTGTGGATGCACCATAAGGCCAGACACAGGTCAGAACCAAAGACCAAGGTGGGTAGTCAGTGGGTGCGCAGCAAGGTGGCCGCCGTAATGGCGGTCCGTGCCTGGGTACCACCCGTCCCCTGGGGGAGGGGTCACCCCAATCACTTGGCCTGCTCCCCCCCCCCCCCCCCCCCTCGCCCTCAGACCCGCTAATGATATGCAGCCAGTATCTACTATACATGCAGAGTGAAACACATTGATTCCGTTTTCGAGGTGACGAAGAATCACAATTTGGCGCCAAATTGGCACCTGCCGCAATTTTGGGATGGGAAGCTATTTGCCACCCAATCGCCTTTCCCAATTTCGCCATTGGCCTAACGGAGAATCCAGCTCATTGTGTCTGGTCTTGTGTCAAAACGAAATCCTACTGGTTGAACATACTTAAAGAGCTTGAGAAGATATTTGAGACGGCCTTAGAGGTTGATCTTTTGTCCTTGGCTCTGGGGCTCCCAGACAAAAGATAATTACCAATGAGAAAAGACAATATCCTTACGTTTGCATCACAGAAGAATATCCTTTGTTCCTGGATTAGCGATAAGCCTCCTTCTGTCCAGAAGTGGTATGAAATTATTATGAATTGCATCTCAATAGAATTTCAAATGTGTATACTGCGATCCAAATCGGATACATTCCAAAAAGTATGTGGCCCCCATTTCAAATACTCATGTTCCATAGCATCTGAGGTCCTCCGACAAGTGGTCACCCCAGTCACCCCGTACGTTATGTAGTTCTGCCCCAATATAGTACACGAAAGGGTGTGCACCACTTTGCAATGTTTTCATGTCTTTATCCTTTCTCCTCCAACCCCATTACTTGACCTCTCTACCTTTTGTAAATGGAGAAGCGCCGGGTTTACTGAACCAACTGCGTTGGTTTCCTCCTGACATTGATCACGCTGCACCAGTTTTGAGGGTGTGGTGTATTGTTTGTAAAAATGGAAGAACTCTAATAAAAAGTCACTTTAAATAATAATTTAAATGAAAGAATGGGCAAGGGATCCACTCTCAGTGCAAAGGCTCAGATATGGCACAATTTTGTACATCCCTCACATCCAGTAATGTTCCACATTGACAGAGTCAGCTCCCAGCAACCACACTGAGAAGCTGTCTCAGTATGAAGAGCAAGACAAGTCAATTTACATCACATTGTCCTCTAGAGCAGTGCTTCTCAAAGTGTGGTACGCGTGCAGGTACGCGAGCCATCGTCTGTCGGTACGTGGAGTGTTTCCAGAAAAGAAAGAGACAGTAATCCTGGATTGGCTTGTTTCGCTCACCGGTCCCTGGCACATTGAAAAAAAAACTGCCGGTCCGCCACATCAGATAGTTTGAGAAGCACTGCTCTAGAGATCAGTGAAACTCTCTGGAGGAGGGAGAGTGGAGGTTTTCAATGTCCAAAAGCTTATCTAATAATAATAATGATAACCTTTATTAGTGTCACAAGTAGGCTTACATTAACACTGCAATGAAGTTACTGTGAAAAGCCCCTAGTCGCCACATTCCGGCACCTGTTCATGTACACTGAGCGAGAATTCAGAATGTCCAATTCACCTAACAAGCACGTATTTTGGGGCTTGCGGGAGGAAACCGGAGCAACCGGAGGAAACCCACACAGACACGGGGAGAACGTGCAGACTCCCCACAGACAGTGACCCAAGCTGGGAATTGAACCTGGGACCCTGCATTGTGATGCAACAGTGCTAACCACTGTGTGACCGTACCGCTCTTTTATATGCAAAAGGGTGGGTGCGTTCATAATGCAGCTGAACAGGTTGAGTGTCTAAACCTGCAAATCCTTCCAAACACGCTAATGGCTGGCGGTAAGAGTGGGGGAGACTCCTGGTCAGCTACGCTTGATGTGGACAGGTGCCCCCTCAAGCTATAAGCCCCTGGTGACAGACTAGTGACCTGTTCAAGGAATTACTAGCTATGGAGACAGACAAAAGTTTGCCTTAGTGCATCACTAGGTGCGGGAAGAGAACTGGAATTGGGAGGCAGCAAGTTGTAGCAGTAAGATGATTGTCAGGAGTTTTATTTTCCATTCTCTCTGCATTGGAGACCTGCACCACATCTTGCCACATCCTTTACTTTGTTCAGAATACTCAGCCCTGTCTGTGCTCCACAGAATTCAAACAATGACATTCCAAAAATTGAAACACAACACACTTTCTCAGAATCCAAAAGGGTTTCAACCTTCAGAGAAATTGACCTTCCGGTGGGAATCCACAAATACTTCACTTAGTTCTCATGTGTAGGGGAAACACTTGTACCTCTGATCCCAGAGTTAAAGCCAGCTTCAGAGAGACGTCTGAGGGGTAAGTCCATTCTGCAGCGCTCTCCTCTGGTGTACAGGCTAATTGCAGCACCTATACAGTCCTTGGGCAGATATCCTGAATTTTGGTGCTTGTTAAGATGCAAACATGTGATAGTTCAAGCAGTTCCACAAGATTGGCGTTTAAAAAGTGCCAAACAATATCCATGTGTTCATTAGCATTTAAATGAATTCAAATTCAATGTGTGTTTAGGCTCACACTTACCCCTGTTTGACATCAGCATGGATGAAAGATCCACGTCTGGCCAAAAGCAAGTTGATTTTGCCTTCTCTGGCAATTATCGAAGCCAAATCGCTAGAATGAGAGGATTGATAATTAATAACAAAATAGCAAAGTCGAAAGAACCATAGTGAATTTACATGTCAGCCTGCCACATTTAAAAATAGTTCATCATTTTCTTCCCTCTTGGTGGGACAGGTTTTGAGATAGAGTTATATTTAATTGTTGCATTTTAAAATATTAGTGAATTTGCACAGCTTTCAAAACAGCAGGAGTCTCAGGGCAATATGTGTATAAAGAGCAGTCGAGCCTGTTTCTGATACATCAGAGCTCAACATCTTTTCCTAAACTGCTACAGGTCTAATTTTGTTCTTCTTTCATGGGATGTGGGCGTCGCTGGCTAGACCAGCATTTATTGCCCATCCCTAATTGCCCTTGAGAAGGCGATGATCCCAGTTGATGTGACTACTACAAATTCAGATCCCAGAGTGAAACCGGGCCTGATAGATCCTAACCTTTATATTTTCTTTAGAAACATGGAGAACAGCGAATAAACAGGGTCCCAGGAGTCTGCTGATGTACTTTTAACAACCGAATAAAACATTTATGAAAGAAGAAAAGAACTATATCACATCAGTGCTTTCCAAACTTTTCTCCCGGGACTCTGATTTACCAACCGGCCAACCTTCGCGACCCACGTTGGCCAACCTTCGCAACACACTGTTTCGCTTACCTTTAATGCAACAGGTGATCCTACTTGGCCGTCATGATCTCATTCCAATCAGGTTGGCAGGAGGAAAGGGCTATGCACATATCAGGTGCAAAGTTCAGCTTGTTTTACTCTGCACTGGATACTCCTCGGAGACGCTACTCCAGAACGCTGACCCTCATGGACTTGTGGCATGTTATTAATGTGCTGTCACAGGTGAGGTGCAGATGTTCAGTCTCTTCATTTAGAGTCAGCTGTAAGTTAATAATTGACTCTGGAGTTTCGAACTCCAAAGGATTTATCACCCACCTCTTCTCTTTCAAAATCTGAAACTTCTCTTCCGGAAAGAAGTGACAAAACTGTTGATCAACGGAGCCAGATGCGACTGAATAAGGCTTCCCAGTCTAATGACAGTTCCCATACTGACACTGTTTTCTTCAATGTGTTGTAGCAGTGTGTTTTGGCTTTGTATTCACATTTGCCAAACTTTGAATGACTTTTGGAAAGCATCTATTTCTTTCCAGTGCTGAAAGCAATCATCATCCTTCCCTTGCAATTTGAGGTTCAATTAATTTAGAATTGAAAAGATGTCTGCAAGGTAAGACATAATTAGCATCCAACTCTCATTTGCCAGTACAGCCCTGCATATAACATACAGGTTGGATTCTCCAATTTTGAGGCTATGTCCCCACGCTGGCTTGGGAACAGTGGTGTTTTATGCCAGAAGTGGCTTAAAACGGCCACCGATCCTACATTTGGCTGGGGGTTAGCATGCCGGCAGCGTAGAGCACCCGGCTCTAGCTGCTGAAACGGCCTGGAGAATTGCCAGGTCCATGGCCACGCATGCGCTCGGCGGCGGCCTGCAGCAGTCGCGCCGTGCTACAAAATAATAATCTTTTATTGTCACAAGTAGGCTTACATTAACACTGCAATGAAGTTACTGTGAAAAGCCCCTAGTCGCCACATTCCGGCACCTGTTCGGGAACACAGAGGGAGAATTCAGAATTCTCAGCTGGTACGGGAATTGAACCCGCGCTGCTGGCCTTGTATTGCCTTTGAAACAAACTGCCTAGTACACTGAGCAAGGCCGGAGGCTGCTTGTGGACCCGACCCGTGAAATAGTGCTCCCCTTTGGCCGGACCGCACGCCCCAGACCACACCCCCACAGTGCCCCTAGCCCCTGATAAAGATCCCCCCTGCCCATGGATCAGCCCTCCCCTGACTGTGGTGGCGCTGGACTGAGTCCGCACCGCTACGCCACGTTCCCGACGGATGAGACCACATGCGACCAATGCAGTAGGGAACTCGGCCGGTTGGGGGCGGAGCATCGGGGGGCGGGCCTCAGGCAATGTCCTGAGGCAGTCAATACGGAAGGGGTGGAGCATCGCGAAAGCGCCGCCCCCGACTCGGTCGGGAACTTTGATTCTCCGGCCGATCGCCGAACTCGATTTTGCCGTCAGCGAGTGGAGAATCCAGCCCAGGTATTTTGCATCCTCCATTGGCACAATAACAGAGCCATATCTCAAGGAATCATCTTTATACTGCTTTGTTCCCGATTTCAGTTTCTTCTTCGTCGACTGTTCAACAGAAGCCCTGGAGCTCTGTATTTGGCTTGTACTAGCGCTGCTTTGTCCTGCGCTGGACTCTGCTGAGCAGTCTCTCCAACAGATTCAGTTGTGAGTTGCTGGCCTACTTGTATCTCTGGCTCTCTCTTCCTCCATCTTCGGTTCTACATAGTCCTGTTGCCTTGCTTGCTTGCAGCTAGAAAATGGGGAATCTCTTCTCCGTGATTTCACACCAAAAGCATGGATGTACAGGGTGCATGACGTCAGTGTAGGTGCCTGGCGTATGGCCTACTCTCTGCCGCTGCTTCTAGCGGGAAGAGTGCATTGTTCACATTTAAAAGCCGGCCGTGGCCGGCATTCTCAACTTAAAAGCCGGTTGTGGCAGGTGGCCGTTTCTCCCATGATCGGGAATGCTCCGACTGATCACTCCGTAACTCTCCTGACACCCTCCCATGACTTGAAAAGCCCTGTATTACATGACTCCTTTATCCCAACTACACATGTACAGATATTTACATATTTGTAAGTCTAACACAAGTTACAAGATCTATCTTAAATGCTAATGTTCTCAGTAAATACACAGGCCATGTAACCCAACAGGCAAACTGCGGTTAGACACAACAAACCCAGAGAATATGTGGCAGGTGTCACTTCAACAACTTCTGCAGATTTCTCATCAATTCTTCCCAGACGCTTGTCAAACTGTGAACCAACTGGTCTCACTGGAACTATTTCTTTCACAGGAGGGTTTCAAAATTCTGCTCTAGAAGAGCACGTCTTGGAATCTTCTCCCAAACAACGCTTTCTCCTGGGTTATTTCACCAAGGATCCATCTCCAGGGTTTCAACCTCTCCTTCTGATGTTCCTCTGCCCTGGGTCATCATGGGTATTCAAGCTTTGCCTTCCATGGAATCTCTCTGATGCCTAGCCGTGCCAACAGAACACCACAGCTTCACAGGTCCGTAGTAAAGAGTCTTCGAGCCTCATTGGATTTTTGGCTTCTCGCAGGCCCATGTTATTCCAGGTCTGTACCTTACAGCCCTGTCTTTTAACTTCTAACATATGAAATAGGAGCAGAAGTAGGCCATTCGGCTCCTCAAGCCTGATCCACCAATCAATGAGATCATGGCTGATTTATTTGTGCTTTGGGTTCCAAATTCCCTTCTTCCCCCGATTGCCTTTGATCCCCTTGCCTAACAAGAATCTGTCTACTCCTGTCTTAAATATTCAGTGACCCCCGCCTCCACTCCTTCTGAGGCAGAGAGTTCCAAAGTCACACAACCCTCGCAGAGAAACTCTCATGTGCTAAAAGGGTGACTCCTCTAAACTCTTTCCCTTTCTTTCTCTGCCTCTCTACCTTGTACACTCGCGATCCATCTCTCGGCTTTTCAATGTGTTAATAAATTCTAGTTTTATTTCACCTTAAGGAATTTGCTGTGGGGTTATTTTTAACATTCAACCTCATAATTCCAGGTTTGGTAAACTCACCACGGCCCATTTTAACAAGGGAAACAAATTAAATTAGAAATTAAAACTATCACTGTCAACGGCAGAAGAGGGGGAGGGTCAGTAATAAGAATTCAATCCACCTCACCCATGTGTCTGTAACACAGGTTAGGCTGTCCACTCCATTAAGAGAGACATGCATATGGTAAGTTTCAAATTGTTATGCTTCAACAATACGATCAATATTGGATTCATCCCAGCACCGCAGGTGAGAACCTGTGAGAGGTTGTATTTCACTTCACCCACCTTAGAGCAGATAGACAGGGCAGTTAAGAGTGGGTCCGGAGTCACACGTGGGCCAGACCAGGTAAGGACAGCAGATGTCCTTCCCTAAAGTACATTAGTGAACCAGATGAGTTTTTACAACAATCGATAATAGTTTCATGATCACCATATTTATATTCCAGATTTACTAAATTGAAATTAATTTCCACCTGTTGCCGTGGTGGGTTTGAAGCCGTGTCCCTGAAGCCTGGGCCTCTGGATTACTCAGCCAGTGACATTACTGAAATAAATCCTGCCACCAGGTATGAGAAAATACAAATATACAAAGTTTAAAAAAGTTTGGACAGTTTTTGTAGTAGAAGGGTGCTTGGACAGAGCAGAGGTTAACGTGGGGCTGGGAAACTACTGTTCAAAGTGTGAAATGAAAAAATTGCTTATTGTCACAAGTAGTCTTCAATGAAGTTACTGTGAAAAGCCCCTAGTCGCCACATTCCGGTGCCTGTCCGGGGAGGCTGGTACGGGAATTGAACCGTGCTGCTGGCCTGCCTTGGTCTGCTTTAAAAGCCAGCGATTTAGGCTAATGTGCTAATCCAGCCCCTGTGTGACGTCAAGAGTCACGTTGCATAAATGGAATTTAACAATGCTGGTGGAGGAGGTTAGGGAGGATCTGACGAGGTGGGAAACGCTGCTCCTGACTCTAACAGGGAGGGTCCAAGTGATGAAGAATGTCCTGCCAAAGTTTCTATTCATATTCCAGACGTTGCTGATTTACATACCAAATGCCTTTTTCTGCAAGCTGGATATGATTATCTCAGAGTTTGTGTGGGCATGAAGGGTACCAAGGGTAAAGAGGACCCTGTTACAGAGGCAGAGGCAGATGGGGGGGTTGGCATTGCCAAACGTGCTGCATTATTATTGGGTGGCGAACATGGGCAAGGTGAGGTGGTGGTGGGAAGGGGGCAGAATGGGTTAGGATGGAGGAAGAATCCTGTAGGGGTCCAGCCTGAGGGCCATGGTGATGGCGCCAAGGAAATACACAGAGAGCCCAGTGGTGCAATGCACAGTGACGATCTGGAACCAGTTGAGTAGGCACTTTATAATAGATGTTAACGCCGCTGTGCAAAAACCATGGGGACTGATGTTATTTATAGGAAGTGGAGAGAAGTGGGGCTGTTTAAGGTGAGGGATCTGTATCTGGAAGAGATGTCAGTATAGAGGAACAGGTAAGGGACTTCTTTCGGAAGGTTTGGATGGAGTTCTCCAAGCTAACGAAGTATGCCCTGCTGGATTGACTGCTGCTTCTGGACGTGGAAGGGGAGAGCAGGATCGGAGACATATATGGGTAGCAGGGAAGCGAGCAGGTGGTGAAGGTTAAGGAGAAGTGGGAGGAGGAGCTAGGAGGGGAGATAAATTGGGGAGTGTGGAGTGAGGGGCTACGCAGGGTAAACGCCACTTCCTCGTGCCCGGGGATGAGCCTGATATAGTTCAAGGTGGTACATAGGGTGCATATGACTCGGGCAAGAATGAGTAGGTCCTTCCAGGGAGTGGCAGATGAGTGCAAGAAGTGTGGGCGGGAATCAGCAAACCACGCATATATGTTTTGGGGCTGCGAGAAGCTAGAGAGTTACAGGGCGGGAGTGTTTGCGACACTAACAAGGATCGCGGGGGAGGCATTTGGGCCAGACCCTTTGGTGGCGATTTTCGGGGTATCGGAGAAGCCGGAGCTGATGGAGGGGAGGAAGGCCGATGTAATGGCCTTCGCCTCTCAGATTGCCCACCGAAGGATCTTATTGGAATAGCGGTAGGCAATGCCGCCAAGGGTGGCGGCCTAGCTGGGAGATTTACACAACTTTCTCCGTCTAGAAAAGATTAAATACGAATTGAGGGGTTCAGCGGAGGGCTTTGAGGCAAGGTGGGGGATGTTCGTGGCCATGTTTGAGGAATTTGTTGTGGAGGGGGAAGGGTGAAAATGAGGAAAAAAAGTTGTATGTTCCCCAGATTGTTTATGTTTTGTAACTGTTTTAATAAGTTTAGAATAAAATACATTTCAATCAAGATTTTGGTCACCTGGCTTGGTGTCATACTTTGTTTAATGATACTCCTGTGAAGTGTTTTGGGATGTTTTATTAAATTAAAGATGCAATATAAATAATTTGCTATTGTGTTAGGTGGAAACCCAAGGGGCCTTGTCCTTATTAAGCATGCTTGGCTGAGAGTGAAACCCAATATAAGCATGAGCTCAGAAGGAGTTCTATTTTGACAATTGAAAGAGAACTGCTGACTTTGCTTGATTGACAGTTTTATGTGGTTGTAATAAATTGTTCTACCTGTGATCCCTTTTGTCAAAGGCTCATTGTTTATCCGGATAAGATTAAGAGATGTGAATTATTTGAAGCTACTGTTACTGATGCTTTGATGGTCTTCCTGATTGACACTTTTATGGGAAATAAATAAGAAAATGTTTTTTCAAAACTAAGCAGGTGTGTCAAATGTGTGGAGAGAGAAATAAAATTGATATTTCAAGTTCGTATGACTTCTTCAGAGCTTTGCTAGATTGACAATTGTGGGGTTACAGGGACAGCAGTACTTTCTCAAAGAATATTTCTCAATGGGTGTTCTTTTCTTAGCAATTTCACACTTGCCTTTGTGATATGGCTCATTAGTTAAAGCATGGAGTTGGCACAGAGGATTTGAGGAGCCATGGGGTGGGTATGATCTTTTGAACCAACTTTTAAGCAAGTTCCCATAACCAGATTATAATTGGCTGCCTTTCTGTGAGTCGGATATGTGAGCCAATGCATGCAAATGTGAGTTTACAAGTGTGGATTTTTTTAATTACAGGGAAACAAGTCAGATATAAATCATGTTCAATGTGGGAGTTGAGGCATGATTTAGATTCAGCAGCAAAGTCCATTCTATTTTATTAAAATCGGGAAACTTTTAATGTGTTGGGAAGTGCTGATGACACTGGCCATAATCTGAATCAATATGTGGAATGATGATCGTTCTGTACTGTGCCTGAGGTTGGGATTATGTTAGAGATAGGGTGAGAATTGGGGTTCTTGCCGATTTTCTTTGTATTTTACTATTTTTGTTCGGGTGGGGTTTAAGAATCCATGATTGGCTCCTGCAGGGGTACAGACGAGTCTGACATCGGAGGGAGGGGGCCACAGTGGGTCATTGATGCCTGTGGTGCTGCTGGGTTGAGGGAGATGGTAGAAGGTTAAGGGGTGATCTGATCGAAGTAATCACGATATTAACAGGAAAAGACAGGGTAGATAACGATAAACTATTTCCACTAGTGTAAGATTCTAGCACTAGGGGCATAGTCTAAAAATTAGGACTAGACCATTCAAGAGAGCTGTTAGGAAGAACTTCTTCACTCAAAGGGTGGTAGAGGTTTGGAATCTGTCTCACAAACAGCAGCTGAAGCCGGAACGGTTGTTAATTTTAAATCTGAGAGATAGATTTTTGTTAAGCAAAGATGTTAAGGTATATGGAGTTACGCCACAGATCAGCCATGATCCCATTAAATGGTGGGACAGGCTCGAGGGGCTGAATGGCCTACTCCTGTTCCTATGTTCTTCTGTTCCTACATGCTGGTGCCTGAACGTGGCCTGAAATATTTATTTTGAACTCTCGCAGCCTGTGTGAGTGTCAAAAAAGTGTGCACCATTTTACCATGTTTTTATGGCCTTATCCTTTTATCCCTTGTTCTCTGGTGGTGCTATGGAGGCGACAAGTTGAGTCTCATGCTTATATTGAGCCAGTTATATTGCTGTTCTCCAATTTCTCCCCAGTATCCAAGTATGTTAACACTTCTTTTATCTCCCCGAGCTGTATCATTCCTGCGGTTTTGTTGCGTTGTTTGTTACAATGAAAAACTTAAATAAAAATACTATTTTTTAAAAAGGAGATACTTGCCCCTAATTCAGTTGGACACCCAGTGGAGCTGGATCATTCCGACTGTGCTGTTACCTCTTACAACTCCTACCAACTTGCCATCCTATACTGGATAAATTGATCTGAATATCTCGCATTCCTTTTAGACCTGGCATGTATTTTCAAGATCTGAAGCAACCCGTCACTGGCTTACCTGGTAAAGGTGCAACTCTGAGGCAGACACTTGGTCTTTTCTTGAACCGATAAGAAGCGAATATAATCTGATGGCTGTGAAATAATTCGGTTTGCAGGGATACGGTAATCTATTTGTTCTGTCCCCAGGTGCACATTTTTGATACGCTTTTCAGTCTCAAAAATCTTGCCTTGCTTATATTGGCTGAGGCCTGTGTAAATAAGTAGCAAGGAAATCTGATCAGAACAAGGATGTGATGTACGAAGAGAACACAGAAGATCAGAGTGTTGCCTAACACCGCTAAAAGTTTCTTTGAATTAAACCATAATTTCTTGACAGCGTTCATTGACTCCATCCCACCCCCTCCCACTTCCCACCACGTAGATGCTTTTCTTAAAAATGTATTCCCATATCACGTTCAATCAGTTGACGCTCCATAATACAATGGAAAGTGGTGGATTGGTGGTTTGGGTTCTGTAGGAAGGGAGGGACAGGTGGGGAGCACCTTGGGCTGCATCAGCCTAGATGGCGTTTTGGAGTGAGATTTGATCCCGCTCACTGAAAATGTTGCAGCAATGTTCTGGGATTGAGCTGCTTGACCTCCAACAATCACAACCATCTTCCTTTGTGCTGATATGACTCCAACCAGTAGAGAGCTTTTCCCCTTGATTCCCACTGACTTCAATTCTACCAGGGCTCCTTGATGCAACACATAAATGTCAAGGGCCATCGCTCTCACCACATTCAACTTTTCTGCCCATGTTTGGATCAAGGCTGCAATGAAGTCTAAAGTTCAATGGCCCTGGTGCAACCAAAATGAGCATTGGCGAGCAAGTTATTGATGAGTGCAGCTTTTGGTTGTCTGATTTCATATCTCCTTATATGGCTCAATATTGCTGTGTAGCTTCACCAGGTTGACACCTCAGTTTTTTAGGTTTGCCTGGTGTTGCTCCTGGCATGCTCTCCTGCACTTCTCCTTGAGCCAGGGTTGATCACCTGGCTTGGTGTAATGGTGCAGTGGGGCCATGAGGTCGCAGATTGTGATGGAATACAATTCTGCTGCTACTGATGGTGTACAGCTCCTCATGGCTACACAGCTTTGAGGTACTAGATCTGTTCTGAATTTCTCTCATTTAACACAGTCGTACTGTTTCCCTCAACAGGAATGGGTATTGGATAATCATACATTGTGTGTTTCTCCCATATTTGTCTTGGAGATGGTTTTGTACTTGGCGTGTGAGAAGTTTTTTATATATACACATTTTCTCATTAATTAACACCCTTACTTGACATGAGAATTGCACAATGTGCAGAAACGTTTAAAGTTGACATGTCTTTGAACTGTAAATACAACAGTCACCAGCTCAGTTTCACTTATTCTGGTTCAGAACTTGTGCAAGGTCAAGAAATGTAGCAACTTCCAAGAGTTTTGCTGCTGTAGAATATTATCTTCAAGAACTGTCTTCACAGAAACAGACATACAGGCCATGATTCTCCCGAATAAGAATTAAAGGCTGGCGCCAGTGGAAAAACCGGAGTGTTTCCCGCCAGTGCTGGCAGCACTGCTCAGGTGGGATCCAATGTTACTTTGAAACTTTTTTGGAGAGGGCCTTCCGGGGGGCTAAAGCCACTGACATGTCCAGCTCCTTAGAGATCAGATTGCCATTTGTAATGGGCATGTGATCTCCAGAATAATATTGCAATTCCCCTGTAATTATTGGCAAGATGTCCCGCCAATTTCTGACAAGCAACCCCCAACTCCGAATTCCTGGAAAGGTCCACCTCCCCCGAGTTACCGACAAGGCTCCCGCTCCAAGTCAGCAACACCCGCTTCCTAGAAATAGCAGGTGCGGGGCAGCACCAGAACACCTGGGGCTGGATTCTCCGACCCCCCGGCGGATCGGAGAATCGCCGGGTGCCGGCGTGAATCCCACCCCTGCCGGCCGCTGAATTCCCCGGCACCGGATATTCGGCGGGGGCGGGAATAGCGCCGCACCGGTCGTGCCCCCCCCGCCGATTCTCCGGTCCGTAATGGGCCGCTGCTGTTATGCCGGTCCCGCCGGCGTGAATCAAACCACCTCCCTTACCGGTGGGACTGGCGGCGCGGGCGGGCTCCAGGGTCCTGGGGGGGGGGCATGGGGCGAGCTGGCCCCGGGAGGTGCCCCCACGGTGGCCTGGGACACGGTCGGCGGGCGGGCCTGTGCCGAGGGGGCACTCTTTTCCTTCCGCGTCGGGCATCAGCCTCCGCGATGGCCGATGCGGAGATGACCCCCCCCCGCGCATACGTGGGGATGACGTCAGCAACCGCTGATGCTCCCGCGCATGCGTAGTCTTCCGCCGGGGCGGAGTCCCTTCGGCTCCGGCTGGTGTGGCGCCAAAGGCTTTTCCCGCCGGCCGGCGGCGCGCCAACCACTCCAGCGCGGGCGTAGCCCCTCAAGGTGAGGGCTTGGCCCCGACTCCGCACCTTTGGGGCGGCCCGACGCCCGAGTGGTTCACGCCACTCCATCCCGCCGGGACCCCCCGCCCCGCCGGGTAGGGGAGAATCCAGCCCCTGGTCTTTTTACGAAGCTCTTCAGAATAAAGAGACAGCCTCTTTGAAAAAGATGTAGTCAGAAGAACACCTGCTCAAGGAGGAAGTAGTTCAGAGTTAATGGACCATGAAGAGATATTAAAAAAAAACCACTAAGCCCTCCTCGGAAATAAACTGCACCTGTCAATCAAGAGGCTTGGAAAAGACTGTGAAATTGAATGTAAAAAATGCAGTTCAAAGCTTTTGGGCTTCTCAGCATACCCAGAGATTTGAAAACCTTAAAAGGGAATGAAAACAACTGTAAAAAAAGCAATTCAAATGTTTCCAACAAATCAAAGGGAGCACTTTCACCTTCAACTGACAGGTCTTTGAATTTGACATGTTGGGAGGGACAGCAACAGTTTCCAACACATCAGAGCAAAGTTTTTAAACTACAACTTGCCATGCTGAAAGACAGTTTAAAGACTTATAAAGCTACAGAGGGAAGACCTACCACACAACCCCCATCCAGGGAAATTCTCCCAATCTGAGCCTCTTCAGCCTAGCCCAAGACCCGCCCAACGCCACCTCTCCCTCAGCACCTTGGAGGTAAGTGTAGAGAGGGTATTCACATCATTGCGCAGACCCCCTGCTTGTCAGGACCAGCAGCAATTCATGCCCATGTGACTCCCGGCTGGAGGGGCCAGAGCATCCCAGGGAGCCGGTGATTGGGCTTCTTGCCCAATAATTACAATTTAAATGAAAGTGAGGAGTTAGCGTTTTTCGCCTGCTCTGGGTGAGAACCTGATTGGGGCCGGCGGAATGGGTCAGGTACTCGCATGAGTTTGATGTCCGGCGAGAATCCTGTTTTGGCCCTCACACCCGATTCAACGGGCCATTGCGATATCCGCCTGGGGATAACGGCCCCAGAGAATTGCCCCATAAGCAAGAACAGAGAATTTTGGGAAAACTCAGCAGGTCTCTGTAAGGAGAGAGAAAGCAGAGTTATTTTTTAATAAACATTTTATTGAGGTATTTTTGGTATTGTACATGAAACTATAAACATAGTGCAAAAGCCATCTCCCTTCTTTACAGGTCCACCTTTATTAACCCCCTACTCTAAGCTAAACTAACCCCCTCCCCCCTTCTGCTGACGATTAATTTTCCGCGAAGAGGTCGACGAACAGTTGCCACCTCCGGGCGAACCCTAACAGTGACCCCCTCAAGGCAAACTTGATTTTCTCCAAACAGAGAAAGCTAGCCATGTCCGATAGCCAAGTCTCCGACTTTGGGGCTTTGAGTCCCTCCAAGTTAATAGTATCCGTCTCCGGGCTACCAGGGAATCAAAGGCCAGAATGTCTGCCTCTTTCTCCTCCTGGAATCCCGGGTCTTCCGACACCCTGAAAATCGCCACATCGGACTCAGTGCCACCCTTGTTTTTAACACTGTGGACATGACATCTGCAAACCCCTGCCAAAATCCCTGTGATAGGCTATATTAGGGGTATCGCGGTACCTAGGTGGGATGTACCTTATACTGCAGTATGAGTGGTAGAACCTGCCTCCTGGTTTCACCCAGCAGGCGGAGCACAAGAGTCTGTGTTCCACCCACAGCAGTCATTCTGTACCTGAGCTGTTGGGGTAACTACTTGTTCATTAAAGCCTTCAATTGGACTACAATCTCGCTTCAGTAGTGATTGATCGTGTATCAATTTAATAAACAAGAATTGAAGAATGGCTGCTCTCCAGAAAATGCAAGTCCTCCACTCAAGGGTGAGCCCAGAAATCTACACGCCTATCGAGGAAGCAGACAGTTTCGAGGACGCAATGACTTTGTTAAAAGAGCACTACGTCCGCACTGTGAATCAGGTATATGCTCGGCATCTTTTAGCTACTAGACAGCAGATCCCAGGGGAATCACTGGACGATTTTTACCGTGCATTGTTAGTGTTAGATAGAAACTGTAACTGTCACAAATCTCAGCCAATGACCACACCGAACTCTTTTTTTAATAAACAATTTTATTGAGGTAGTTTTTGGCTTTATAAACAGTTACGGACATCATCAGAAAGGAAGCAAAGGCAAAAATGTGCAAACATCCACGTACTTTCAATACTTCCATTGTAACATATTGTACAAGCCCGCTCCCCTCCCACTGGTACTACCCGCCATATTTTCCCTCCCCCCCACCCCCCTGCTGATGCTCACTCTCCCGCAAAGAAGTCACTAAATGGTTGCCACCTTCGGGTGAACCCCTGCACAGATCCCCTCAAGGCGAACTTAATTTTTTCCATCCCCAGGAAACTCGACATGTCCGCAAGCCACCACTCAGTCTTCGGGGGCTTTGAGTCCCTCCATGCCAATAATATTCGTCGCCGGGCTATCAGGGAAGCAAAGGCCAAAACATCGGCCTCTTTCTCCCCCTGGGCGCCCGGGTCTTCCGAAACCCCAAAAATTGCCACCCCTGGACTCATCACCACCCTTGTTTTTAGCACCTAGGACATGACCCCCGCAAATCCCTCCCAGTACCCCCTCAGCTCAGGGCATGCCCAAAACATGTGAACATGGTTCGCTGGTCCTCCCGCGCACCTAGAGCATTTGTCCTCTATCCCGAAAAATTTGCTCATCTGAGCCACCGTCATATGGGCCCGGTGAACGACCTTAAATTGGATCAGCCCGAGCCTAGCACATGTCGCGGTCGAATTTACCCTACTCAGGGCCTCTGCCCACAGCCCATCCTCCATTTCCCCACCTAGCTCCTCCTCCCATTTAAGTTTCATGTCCTCTGTCTGGGACCCTTCCTCCCTCATAAGCACCTTATATATACCCGAGACTCTGCCCTCCCCTTCTTCTCTCCTAGAGACTATTCTGTCGAGGATCCCCATTGGCGGGAGGCGTGGGAAAGATGGGACCTGTCTACGAACAAAGTCCCGCAACTGTAGGTATCTAAAATCATTTCCCCTTACCAACCCAAATTTCTCCTCCAAGCTTCTCAAACTCGTGAAGCTCCCTTCCAGGAACATATCACCCACCCTTCCCGCCCCTGCTCGCCGCCATACTCGGAACCCCCCATCCATACTGCCGGGGGCAAACCGATGGTTGTCGCAGATTGGCGCCCAGACTGACGCCCCCATCTCCCCCACATGCCTCCTCCACTGGCCCCATATGCGCAGGGTCGCCACCACTACCGGGCTGGTGGTGTACTTGGCCGGCGGCAGCGGTAGAGGAGCCGTGACCAGGGCTTCCAAGCTGGAGCCCCTGCACGAAGCCGCCTCCACCCGCTCCCAAATAGACCCCGTACCCACCATCCACTTCCTTATCATAGCGATGTTGGCCGCTCAGTAATAATTGATCAGACTCGGCAAAGCCAGCCCTCCCTCGCTGCGGTTCCTCTCCAACATTGCCTTCTTCACCCGCGGGGATTTTCCCGCCCAGACAAAGCTCATGATCAGCCCGTTAACTCTTTTGAAGAAGGACTGTGGGATAAAGATCGGGAGGCACTGAAAAATAAACAAAAATCGAGGGAGGATTGTTATCTTTACAGTCTGCACCCTCCCTGCCAGCGACAGCGGGAGTGCATCCCATCTCCGAAACTCTCCCTTCATTTGCTCCACCACCCTGGCCAAATTTAACTTATGCAGCCTGCCCCAGTCTCGTGCCACCTGGATTCCCAAATACCGGAAATTTTCCTCAACCAGCCTAAAGGGTAGCCCTCTCAATCTGTTCTCCTGGCCCCTTGCCTGGACCACAAACATTTCACTCTTGACCGTATTTAATTTGTATCCTGAGAACTGGCCGAACTTCCTCAGCATTCCCAGTACAGTTCCCATCCCGGCCACTGGGTCCGACACGTACAGGAGCAGGTCGTCTGCATAAAGAGAAACCCTGTGTTCAACCCCACTCCTCACCATCCCCTTCCAACCCTCTGCGGCTCTCAGCGCAATCGCCAGCGGCTCTATGGCCAGCGCAAACAGCAGCGGGGAGAGCGGGCAGCCCTGTCTGGTCCCTCGGTACAACCTAAAGTACTCCGACACTTCTCTGTTAGTCCTGACGCTGGCCCTCGGGGCCTGATATAATAATTTGATCCAATCCACCAATCCCTCCCCGAACCCAAACCGTCCGAGCACCTCCCATAGATAGTCCCACTCCACCCGGTCAAAGGCCTTCTTGGCGTCCATTGCCACCACTACCTCCACCTCTCTACCCGCCGGGGGCATCATTATCACATTGAGTAATCTCCTCAAATTGGCCGCCAGCTGCCTACCTTTCACGAACCCCGTTTGATCCTCCCCAATCACCTCCGGTACACAGTCCTCCATTCTACCCGCTAATACCTTTGCCAGGAGCTTGGCGTCTACATTAATCAGGGAGATTGGCCTGTAGGACCCGCACGCCTCCGGGTCTTTACCCTGCTTCAATATCAGAGATATGGTGGCTTGTGACATTGTCGGCGGCAGGGTCCCTCTGTCCCTTGCCTCATTGAAAACCTTCGCCAAGACCGGGCCCACCAGCTCAGAGAACTTCCTATAAAACTCTACTGGGTATCCATCCGGCCCCGGGGACTTCCCCGACTGCATAGCCTTAAGGCCCCCCAATACCTCCTCTACTCTAATCGGGGCCCCCAGCTCTTCCACTCGCCCCCCCACCAACTGTTGGGAATGTTAACCCGTCCAGAAACCTTTTCATCCCCTCCGGTTCTTCCGGCGGCTCCGAAGTGTACAGCTTACGATAGAAGTCCCGGAATACCCTATTCAATTCTGCCGGGCCCTCCACTTTGCGACCCCCCTTGTCCCTCACTCTACCTATTTCCCTGGCTGCCTCCCTCCTCCTGAGTTGCTGCGCTAACAGTCTGCTAGCCTTTTCCCCATGCTCGTACACCACTCCTCTCGCCTTCCTAAGCTGTTCCACGGCCCTGCTCGTGGATAGTGCCCCCAGTTCCGCCTGTAGTCTCTGCCTCTCCCTGAGTAAAACCTCCCCCGGGGACTCCGCGTGCTCTTCATCTATCCGACCCATTTCCCTGACCAATCTATCCTATCTGCCCGGTCTGCCTTGGCTCTGTGGGCCCCAATTGAAATCAGCTCCCCCCGCACTACTGCCTTTAGCGCCTCCCACAAGGTCGCCGCTGAGACCTCCCCCGTGTCATTCACCTGCAGGTAATTTTTTATGCATTTCCGAAGCCTCTCGCAGACCCCCTCCTCCGACAGCAGTCCCACATCTAGCCTCCATTGCGGGCGTTGATAGCTCGCTCCCCCGAACTGCAGGTCCACCCAATGCGGGGCATGGTCTGAAATGGTAATTGCTGAGTATTCCGTGTTCTTTACCTCCCCCATACAATCCCTGCTTAGTACAAAGAAATCTATCCTGGAATATACTTTATGGACGTGCGAGTAAAACGAGTAGCCCCTTCCTGTTGGCTGTCTATCTCTCCAGGGGTCCACTGCCCCCATTTGCTCCATAAACCCTTTCAGCTCCCTTGCCATTGCTGGGAGTCTACCCGTTCTGGGACACGACCGATCCAAAGTCGGCTCAAGGACCATGTTAAAGTCCCCTCCCATTATTAGCCTGCGAGAATCCAGGTCCGGGATCTTCCCCAGCACTCTTTTAATGAAGTCCACGTCATCCCAGTTCGGGGCATATATATTCACCAGCACCACTCTTCTCCCCTCCAGTCTGCCCCGTACCATCAGGTATCTGCCCCCCCTGTCTGCGGATATGCCCTCTGCCTCAAATTGCACGCGCTTGTTGATCATGATTGCCACCCCTCTGGACTTCGAGTCCAAGTCCAAGTGGAAGACCTGGCTAATCCAGCCCTTCCTTAGCCTGGTCTGGTCCGACACTTTCAGATGTGTCTCTTGCAACATAATTACGTCCGCCCTCAGGGCCCGCAAGTGCGCGAACACCCGCGCCCTCTTAACCGGTCCATTCAGTCCCTTGACGTTCCAGGTGATCAGCCTGGTCGGGGGGCACATTCCCACCCCCCCCACCCCGCCGGTCAGCCATAGCCTTTCTCGGGCCGGCCCCTGGCCCGTGCGTCGCGCCATTCCTGGCCCGCCCTTTGGCTGCCTCCACCCTCGACCTCCTTTCCAGTGCCTATTTCAAGTCCCTCTCCCGTCAGCAGAACAACCCCCTCCTCCCCTAACCCTATCCCCCGATACACCCACCCCTGCCATCTACTGGCTGTAACTTCCCCCCCCCCCCATCTGACTCCCTTGACTAGCCAATCTGCTAGCCCAGTGACTCAACACTCCGGCGCCTTCCTGTCTCATTCCCATTGTTTCCCCGTCCTCCTCCCCACCCACTGGGGCAAGCCGGCTCCAGTGTCTTCCGCGAGCTGCACAAAAAGCACAAACCAGCCCAAACAGGAAAAAAAAACCACAGAAAAAAGAGAAAAAGCACATAAATATATATCCAACCCCCCCCCCCATAAGAAACAAGAGAGACCACAAAAAAAACAAAAACAAAAAAAAGGGGGGGGGAAAGGGGGGGTTAACCCCCCAAACCAATGTCCATGAACAAAGGAAAGAGTCTCAAATGTTCCGCTTGGCCCAGCAAACCGTTGAGCAGCAGTCCAGGCACATTCGGCGTTCCTTCCCACAGAAATCCTCGGGCCCTAACTCGCGTCCTTGGGGCCTCCTTTCGGGACCAGCCCCAGGTCCCTCACAAAATCCATCGCTTCTTCGGGCTCGGAGAAGTAGTGGTGTTGACCCTGGTGCGTGACCCATAGCCGAGCTGGGAACAGCAGACCAAACTTCACGTGCTTCTTGAACAGCACCTCCTTGACATTCTTAAAGGCTGCTCGCCGCCGAGCCACCTCCTGGCTTAGGTCCTGATAAATGCGGAGAACACTGTTGTTCCACGTGCTGCCCCCGGCGCTCTTGTCCACCGCAGCACCCGCTCCTTGTCCACGAACCTGTGGAACCTAATCACCATCGGGCGGGGGGGGGGGTCCGCCCGGCCGCCCCTGCCTTGCCTGCACTCTGTGTGCCCCCTCCAACTCCGGCGGTCGCGGAAAGGGGGGGGGGGGCTATTTTTGCGGGCAAAACAAACACCCCGGGCAACGGCCCGATCCGCAAGGTCCTCAAGGTCCTCAAGGTCGTCCCGCCTTCCCTGTTTGCAAACCTTACCCCCGATTGCAAACCTGTCGCCACCAGGAGCAGACGGTGCAGTGCCCAGGACCGGACCTTCATTAGGTCAGAAGTCCAACGGTTACTAAAGGAAGGCATTATCAAGGCCAGCAACAGCCCCTGGAGAGCTCAGGTTGTGGTTGTAAAGACCGGTGAGAAACATAGGATGGTCATAGACTACAGTCAGACCATCAACAGGTATACGCAGCTCGCCGCGTACCCTCTCCCCCGCATATCTGAAATGGTCAACCAGATAGCGCAATACAAGGTTTTCTCCACAGTAAACCTTAAATCAGCCTACCACCAGCTCCCCATTCGCCCGGAAGACCGCAAGTACACTGCATTCGAAGCAGATGGGCGGCTCTACCACTTTCTAAGGGTTCCCTTCGGTGTCACAAATGGAGTCTCGGTCTTCCAACGGGAGATGGACCGAATGGTTGACCGGTACGGTCTGCGGGCCACGTTCCTGTACCTCGACAATGTCACCATCTGCGGCCACGACCAGCAGGACCACAACACCAACCTCCGCAAATTCCTCCATACCGCAAAAATCCTTAACCTAACCTATAACAAGGACAAATGCGTGTTTAGCACCGATCGCCTAGCCATCCGCGGCTACGTAGTGCATGATGGAGTCAGAGGCCCAAATTCCGAACGCATGCGCTCCCCCAAGGAGTTTCCCCTCCCCCACTGCCTTATTACGCCCAGTGGGTCCCCAATTATGCGGACAAGGCCCGCCCACTAATCAAGTCCACGGTTTTTCCCCTATCGGCAGAGGCCCGCCAGGTTTTCAGTCGCATAAAAGCAGACATCGCCAGGGCGACAATGCATGCAATCGATGAGTCCCTCCCCTTCCAGGTCGAGAGCGACGCATCAGACATAGCTCTGGCTGCCACCCTCAATCAGGCGGGCAGACCTGTGGCCTTCTTTTCACGCACCCTCCACGCCTCAGAAATCTGCCATTCCTCTGTCAAGAATGAGGCCCAAGCCATCGTCGAAGCTGTGTGGCATTGGAGGCATTACCTCGCCGGCAGGAGATTCACTCTCCTCACTGACCAACGGTCAGTAGCCTTCATGTTTGACAATGCACAGCGGGGCAAAATTAAGAATGATAAGATCTTATGGTGGAGGATCGAGCTCTCCACCTATAATTACGAGATCTTGTATCGTCCCGGGAAGCTCAACGAGCCTCCTGATGCCCTGTCCCGCAGCACTTGTGCCAATGTACAAGTAGATCGGCTCCGGACCCTCCACGACAAACTCTGCCACCCGGGAGTCACTCGGTTCTTCCACTTTGTTAAAACCTGCAATCTGCCCTACTCCATTGAGGAGGTCAGGGCCGTAACCAGAAACTGCCAAATGTGCGCAGAGTGCAAGCCGCACTTCTACAGACCAGAGAAAGCACACCTGGTGAAGGCTTCCCGCCCCTTTGAACGCCTCAGCGTGGATTTCAAAGGGCCCCTTCCCTCCACCGACCGCAGCACGTATTTCTTAAACATGATTGATGAGTACTCCCGGTTCCCTTTCGCCATTCCCTGTCTAGACATGACGGCTGCCACCGTCATTAAAGCCCTCCAAAGCATCTTTACCCTGTTCGGTTTCCTCGCCTACATACACAGCGATAGGGGGTCTTTCTTCATGAATGACGAGCTGCGTCAATTCCTGCTCAGCAAGGGCATTGCCTCCAGCAGGACAACCAGTTACAAACCCCCAGGGAAACGGGCAGGTAGAGAGGGAGAATGGGGCGGTCTGGAAGGCCGTCCTACTGGCCCAACGGTCCAAGAATCTCCCAGTGTCCCGATGGCAGGAGGTTCTCCCCGATGCACTTCACTCCATCCGATCACTACTCTGCACTACTACCAATGAAACACCTCATGAATGTCTCTTTGCCTTCCCTAGGAAGTCCTCCTCGGGGACCTCGCTCCCAACATGGCTGGCAGCCCCCGGACCCGTCCTACTCCGCAAACACGTACGGGCCCACAAGTCGGACCCACTGGTCGAAAGGGTACATTTCCACGATGCTAACCCTCAGTACCCCTATATGGCACACCCCGACGGCCAGCAAGACACGGTCTCCCTCCGGGATCTGGCCCCCGCTGGATCCACCCCCCCTCCCCCCCCCCGCAACCCCAACCATTTTTCCACCGGCATACACCACCGCAGCCCCTTTCCCAGGGGGATCCGTCCTACCACTGGCCCCATCCGGATGCGATGAAGCTGAAGACGACACGCTCCCAGAGCCACGGACGCCCGAGCCGACGCCAGCATCACCGCCGGGACTGCGACGATAGCAGAGGACGACCAGGGCCCCCGACCGGCTGATAGTTTCATTGTACAATGAACTTGTAAATAATTGTCTGTAAATATGTGTATTGCATGTAAAGGCACCAAAGGGTACCGCTATAACCTCTACCACTGTAAAAGCAAGGCCACCACCCCCGCCGGACTCTTTTTTAAACAGGGGGTGAATGTGGTAGGCTATATTAGGGGTATCGCGGTACCTAGGTGGGATGTTCCTTATACTGTAGTATGACTGGTAGAACCTGCCTGCTGGTTCCGCCCAGCAGGCAGAGCATAAGAGCCTGTGTTTCACCCACAGCAGTCATTCTGTACAGGAGCTGCTGGGGTAACTATTTGTTCATTAAAGCCTTCAATTGGACTACAATCTCGCTTCAGTAGTGATTGATCGTGCATCAATCCCCTAAGCTTCGGACATGTCCAGAACATGTGGACATGGTCCTCCCGCACATTTTGCACACCTTTCTTCCACCCCAAAGAATCTGTTCATCCGGGCCACTGTCATGTGAGCCCGATGAACGACCTCGAATTGTATCAGGCTGAGCCTGGCACATGTTGCGGACGTATTGACTCTACTCAACGCATCCGCCCATAGACCATCCTCTATCTCTCCCCCCAGCTCCTCCTCCCACTTACGCTTCAGCTCCTCGGTCTGCATCTCCTCTGACCCCATAAGTTCCTTATAAATGTCAGAGACGCTCCCCTCCCCTACCCACCCTCTGGAAACTACCCTGTCCTGAATTCCCCTTAGCGGTAGGAGCGGGAAGGTTGACACCTGTTTATGTAAGAAGTCCCACACCTGCAGAACATAGAACAGTACAGCACAGAACAGGCCCTTCGGCCCTCTATGTTGTGCTGAGCCTTGTCCGAAACCAAGATCAAGCTATCCCACTCCCTGTCATTCTGGGGTGCTCCATGTGCCTATCCAATAACCGCTTGAAAGTTCCTAAAGTGTCCGACTCCACTATCACAGCAGGCAGTCCATTCCACACCCTAACCACTCTCTGAGTGAAGAACCTACCTCGTACATCCCTCCTATATCTCCCACCCTGAACCCTATAGTTATGACTCCTTGTAACAGCTACATCCACCCGAGGAAATAGTCTCTGAATGTCCACTCTATCTATCCCCCTCATCATCTTATAAACCTCTATTAAGTCGCCTCTCAGCCTCCTCCGCTCCAAAGAGAAAAGCCCTAGCTCCATTAACCTTTCCTCATAAGACCTATACTCCAAATTAGGCAGCATCCTGGTAAAATACCTAAATTTGTTTCCCCTCACCAACCCGAACTTCTCCTCCAGTGCCCTCATACTCGGAAAGCTCCCTCTATAAACATGTCCCCCATCCTCTCAATCCCTGCTCTCCGCCATATCCGGAACTCCCCATTCATACCCTCCCCCATCCGGTGATTATTACAGATTGGGGACCAGACCGATGCTCCCTTTGCTCCCACATGTCTCCTGCATTGCCCCCAGACTCTCAGGGCCGCCACCACCATGGGGCTGGTGGAGTACCGAGCCAGCGGGAGCGGCAGAGGCGCAGTTACATACACCCCCAGACTGGTGCCCTTGCATGAAGCCGCCTCCATACGCTCCCATACTGACCCCTCCCCCACCACTCACTTCCTGATCATGGCTATATTCGCCGCCCTGTAATAGTTACTAAAATTTGGCAGCGCCAGCCCGCCCTCTCCCCGACTCTGCTCAAGCATTACCTTCCTTATTCGTAGGGTCTTGCCCGCCCAAACGAAGCCAGTGATCACTTTGTTGACCCGTTTAAAAAAGGACCGCGGAATGAAGATGGGGAGACACTGAAATACAAACAGGAATCTCGGGAGGACCGTCATCTTCACCGTCTACACCCTCCCAGCCAGTGGAAATGGAAGCGCGTCCCATCTCCGAAAACTGTCCTTCATTTGGTCCACTAGTCGGGCCAGATTTAATTTATGCAGCGGTCCCTTTCCCGCGCCACTTGAATGCCTAGGTACCTAAAGCTGACCCCTGCTAATCTAAACGGCAGCTCCCCCAATTGCCTGAAATTGCCTGAGGGCATGAAAAATCTTTGGCGGGTAGGATCAAGGAAAACCCCAAGGCCTTTTACACATACGTGAGAAATATGAGAATGACTAGAGTGAGAGTAGGTCCGATTAAGGACAGTAGCGGGAGATTGTGTATTGAGTCTGAAGAGATAGGAGAGGTCTTGAACAAGTATTTTTCTTCAGTATTTACAAATGAGAGGGGCCATATTGTTGGAGAGGACAGCGTGAAGCAGTCTGATAAGCTTGAGGAGATACTTGTCAGGAAGGAAGATGTGTTGCGCGTTTTGAAAAACTTGAGGATAGACAAGTCCCCCGGGCCTGACGGGATATATCCAAGGATTCTATGGGAAGCAAGAAATGAAATTGCAGAGCCGTTGGCAATGATCTTTTCGTCCTCGCTGTCAACAGGGGTGGTACCAGAGGATTGGAGAGTGGCGAATGTCGTGCCCCTGTTCAAAAAAGTGAATAGGGATAACCCTGGGAATTACAGGCCAGTTAGTCTTACTTCGGTGGTAGGCAAAGTAATGGAAAGGGTACTGAGGGATAGGATTTCTGAGCATCTGGAAAGGCATTGCTTGATTAGGGATAGTCAGCACGGATTTGTGAGGGGTAGGTCTTGCCTTACAAGTCTTATTGAATTCTTTGAGGAGGTGACCAAGCATGTGGATGAAGGTAAAGCAGTGGATGTAGTGTACATGGATTTTAGTAAGGCATTTGATAAGGTTCCCCATGGTAGGCTTATGCAGAAAGTAAGGAGGCATGGGATAGTGGGAAATTTGGCCAGTTGGATAACAAACTGGCTAACCGATAGAAGACAGAGAGTTGTGGTGGATGGCAAATATTCAGCCTGGAGCCCAGTTATCAGTGGCGTACCGCAGGGATCAGTTCTGGGTCCTCTGCTGTTTGTGATTTTCATTAACGACTTGGATGAGGGAGTTGAAGGGTGGGTCAGTAAATTTGCAGATGATACGAAGATTGGTGGAGTTGTGGATAGTGAGGAGGGCTGTTGTCGGCTTCAAAGAGACATAGATAGAATGCAGAGCTGGGCTGAGAAGTGGCAGATGGAGTTTAACCCTGACAAGTGTGAGGTTGTCCATTTTGGAAGGACAAATCTGAATGCGGAATACAGGGTTAATGGTAGGGTTCTTGGCAATGTGGAGGAGCAGAGAGATCTTGGGGTCTATGTTCATTGTTCTTTGAAAGTTGCCACTCAAGTGGATAGAGCTGTGAAGAAGGCCTATGGTGTGCTAGCGTTCATTAGCAGAGGGATTGAATTTAAGAGCCGTGAGGTGATGATGCAGCTGTACAAAACCTTGGTCAGGCCACATTTGGAGTACTGTGTGCAGTTCTGGTCACCTCATTTTAGGAAGGATGTGGAAGCTTTGGAAAAGGTGCAAAGGAGATTTACCAGGATGTTGCCTGGAATGGAGAGTAGGTCATACGAGGAAAGATTGAGGGTGCTAGGCCTTTTCTCATTAGAACGGAGAAGGATGAGGGGCGACTTGATAGAGGTTTATAAGATGATCAGGGGAATAGATAGAGTAGACAGTCAGAGACTTTTTCCCCGGGTGGAACACACCATTACAAGGGGACATAAATTTAAGATAAATGGTGGAAGATATAGAGGGGATGTCAGAGGTAGGTTCTTTACCCAGAGAGTAGTGGGGGCATGGAATGCACTGCCTGTGGTAGTAGTTGAGTCGGAAAATTTATGGACCTTCAAGCGGCTATTGGATAGGTACTTGGATTAGGGTAGAATAAGGGAGTGTAGGTTAACTTCTTAAGGGCAGCACGGTAGCATTGTGGATAGCACAATTGCTTCACAGCTCCAGGGTCCCAAGTTCGATTTCGACTTGGGTCACTGTCTGTGTGGAGTCTGCACATCCTCCCCGTGACTGCGTGGGTTTCCTCCGGGTACTCCGGTTTCCTCCCACAGTCCAAAGATGTGCAGGTTGGGTGGATTGGCCATGACAAATTGTCCAAAATTCTATGATTAACCTAGGACAAAAGTTCGGCGCAACATCGTGGGCCGAAGGGCCTGTTCTGTGCTGTATTTCTCTATCTATCTATCTCTCCTGTCCCCTCGCCTGGACCGCAAACATCTCACTTTTCCCCATATTTAGCTTATACCCCGAAAACCGGCCAAATTCCTCTAGAATCCTCATGATTTCTTCCAACCCCTCTATTGCGTGTGATACATACAGAAGCAGGCCGTCTGCATAGAGCGAGACTCTGTGCTCCACCCCCACCCCCAACCCCCCTCCAACCACTTGAGGCCTTCAGAGCAATTGCTATAGCTAGTGCGAACAACAGTGGGGAGAGGGGGCATCCCTATCTCGTCCCCCGGTGCAGTCTAAAATAGTCCGATGTTGTCCTATTCGTCCGTACACGTGCCACAGAACGTAGAACATTACAGCGCAGTACAGGCCGTTCGGCCCTTGATGTTGCGCCGACCTGTGAAACCACTCTAAAGCCCATCTACACTATTCCCTTAACATCCATATGTCTATCCAATGACCATTTGAATGTCCTTATTGTTGGCAAGTCCACTACTGTTGCAGGCAGGGCATTCCATGCCCTTACTACTCTCTGAGTAAAGAACCTACCTCTGACATCTGTCCTGTATCTATCTCCCCTCAATTTAAAGCTATGTCCCCTCGTGCAAGACATCACCATTTTAGGAAAAAGGCTCTCACTGTCCACCCTATCTAATCCTCTGATCATCTTGTATGCCTCTTCTCTCTAACGAAAACAGCCTCAAGTCCCTCAGCCTTCCCTCATAAGATCTTCCCTCCATGTCAGGCAACATTCTGGTAAATCTCCTCTGCACCCGTTCCAAAGCTTCCACATCCTTCCTATAATGCGGCGACCAGAATTGCACGCAATACTCCAAATGCGGCCGCACCAGAGTTTTGTACAGCTGCAACATGACCTCATGGCTTCGAGACGCAATCCCTCTACCAATAAAAGCTAACACACCGTATGCCTTCTTAACAACCCTCTCAACCTGGGTGGCAACTTTCAGGGATCTATGTACATGGACACTGAGATCTCTCTGCTCATCCACACTACCAAGAATCTTACCATTAGCCCAGTACTCTGTCTTCCTGTTACGCCTTCCAAAATGAATCACCTCACACTTTTCTACAGGAGTCTGACACAGCAACCTGACCCAGTCAATAAAGCCCCACCCAAATCTGAACCGTCCCAGTACCTCCCGCAAGATAATCCCATTCTACCTGATCAAAAGCATTTTCTGCACCCATTGCAATCACTACCTCCACCTCCCTAACTTCCAGGGGCATCATGATCATGTTTAACAATCTTCTTACATTGGCCACCAACTGCCTACCCTTAACAAACCCCGTCTGGTCCTCCCCAATAACGTCTGGAACACAATCCTCAATACTGGAGGACAAAATTTTGGCCAGAAGTTTGATGTCCACATTCAACAGGGATATCGGCCTATAGGACCCACACCGCTCCGGGTTCTTGTCCCGCTTCAGAATCAGCGAAATTGTGGCCTGTGACATCGTCGGGGGCAACACCCCTCTTTCCCTTGCCTCATTGAACATCCTCATCAACACCAGCCCCAATATCCCAGAGAACATTTTATAAAACTCCACTGGGTACCCGTCCAGCCCCGAGGCTTTACCCGATTGTATGGCCTTCAGATCCTCCACTATCTCTTCCAACGCGATCGGAGCCCCTAGCCCTTCTACCAGCTCCCCATTCAGCTTTGGGAAATTCAACCCCTCCAAGAAGTGCCTCATCCCCTCCGGCCCCGTAGTGGGTTCTGACCTGTACAGCCTCCTGTAGACATCCCTAAACGCCTTATTCACCCCTGCTGAATCTCCAACCAGGTTCCCATCTCCGTCATTTACTTCCCCTATCTCCCTGGCTGCCTCCCTCTTTCTAAGCTGCTGTGCCAGCATTCTGCTGGCCTTCTCTCCATACTCATAGATCGCCCCCATCGCCTTTCTCAGCTGATCCACCACCCTCCCTGTGGTTAACAAGCCGAACTCCGCCTGTAGCCTCCGCCATTCCCTTAAAAGCCCTGCCTCTGGTGTCTCCGCATGCCTCCTATCGATCTGTAGTCTCTCCTTTACCAGTTGGTCTGTCTCTGCCCTGTCCACCTTCTCCCTATGGGCCCGTATCAAAATCAGCTCCCCTCTGACCACCGCCTTCAGTGCTTCCCAGACCATCGCTGCTGAAATTTCCCCCATGTCATTGACCTGCAGCTAGTTCTGAATACATTTCCTCAGCCGCTTGCACACCCCTTCGTCAGCCAAAAGTCCCACTTCTAACCTCCAGTGTGGGCGCTGGTTACTGTCCTTACTAAACTGCAGGTGAAGCCCCCCCATCTGCTCTATGAACCCTTTTAGTTCCTTTGCCATTGTTGGCAACCTGCCCGTTTTCGAGCTTGACCGGTCCAAGCCAGGGTCAATAACGGTGTTGAAGTCCCCTCCCATGACCAACCTGTGCGAGTCCAGGTCCGGTATCTTCCTAGCATCCTCTTTATAAACTCCACATCATCCCAATTTGGCGCATACACATTTACTAATACCCCACCGGTTTCCCACTGACCACAATGTACCGACCTCCCACCTCCGAGACTACTCTACCCGCTTCAAACACCACCCGCTTATTGATCAGGATCATGACCCCTCTAGTCTTTGAGTTTAGTCCCGAGTGAAAGACCTGACTGGCCCAGCCTTTCCTCAATCTAATCTGGTCAGTTAGAACATAGAACATAGAACGATACAGCGCAGTACAGGCCCTTCGGCCCACAATGTTGCACCGACATGGGAAGTCAAAAACTAAAGGCCATCTAACCTACACTATGCCATTATCATCCATATGCTTATCCAATAAACTTTTAAATGCCCTCAATGTTGGCGAGTTCACTACTGTTGCAGGTAGGGCATTCCATGGCCTCACCACTCTTTGCGTAAAAAACCTACCTCTGACGTCTGTCCTATATCTATTACCCCTCAATTTAAGGCTATGTCCCCTCGTGCTAGCCACCTCCATCCGCGGGAGAAGGCTCTCACCGTCCACCCTATCTAACCCTCTGATCATTTTGTATGCCTCTATTAAGTCACCTCTTAACCTTCTTCTCTCTAACGAAAACAACCTCAAGTCCATCAGCCTTTCCTCATAAGATTTTCCCTCCAGACCAGGCAACGTCCTGGTAAATCTCCTCTGCACCCATTCCAAAGCTTCCACGTCCTTCCTATAATGAGGCGACCAGAACTGTACGCAATACTCCAAATGCGGCCGTACCAGAGTTTTGTATAGCTGCAACATGACCTCATGGCTCCGGAACTCAATCCCTCTACCAATAAAGGCCAACACACCATAGGCCTTCTTCACAACCCTATCAACCTGGGTGGCAACTTTCAGGGATCTATGTACATGGACACCGAGATCCCTCTGCTCATCCACACTGCCAAGAATTTTACCATTAGCCAAATATTCCGCATTCCTGTTTTTCTTTCCAAAGTGAATCACCTCACACTTCTCTACATTAAACTCCATTTGTTACCTCTCAGCCCAGCTCTGCAGCTTATCTATGTCCCTCTGTAACCTGCAACATCCTTCCACACTGTCTACAACTCCACCGACTTTAGTGTCGTCTGCAAATTTACTCACCCAACCTTCTGTGCCCTCCTCTAAGGTGCGTCTCCTGCAACATTACAACTTCCACCTTCAGTCCCCTAAGGTGCACAAACACACTGATGGAACCATCAATTCACTAGACACGTGCTTTAAGATATGAACAGTGGTTTTAATCTACTTACAACGGAGCCAGCCTGTTCCGCGTTGAACTCTCGATGAACTGAACAACTGGCTCTGAGCATTGGTATTTATACAGCATCCATGGGGAGGAGTCGTGGGCGGAGCCAAGGGTGGAGCCCTGTACAAACTCCTCAGCATTCCCAGCGCTACTCCCCCTAGTGGTCGGGCAACGCAACTGCGCTTACAAATGCATGGTCTCATGTATATACAATAGTGTGAATTACGGAGTTACATTTACCACATTCACCCCCTACAGAAAATCAAGTCCGGCGGGTGTGGTGGTTCATAAATTGAGTCTGTCCGGTGGTCGGACTGTCCGCTGTGATCTGCGAAGCACCGGGGTTGCAGCCTCTTGTGGTGGCTGGACGGGTGTTGTGGGTTGGGGTACGATGGCGGACTCCAGGGAAGATCTCGTCCGAGCTCCATACCCGTCAGGTTCGACTGGGGACTGAGGGCGTTGGGGATTAGCCGGTGCGGGCACACGGAACAGGTGGAGAGAGCTAGTGGCCTCAGTGGCCTCAGGAGCGCGAGGGGGCGGCTGGGTTGCGTGGAACCGATGTAGCGAGCTAGAGGGCTCGGGAGCCCGAGGGGGCGGCAGGATGGGGTGTAGGGTGAGGGGTGCATCTGTAGTGATAGAGGGGATGCTGGACCCGGCAGGTGCAAGGTCCCGGAGGGATATGGTGTCCTGTTGGCCGTCGGAGAACTCGACAAAGGCGTACTGGGGGTTGGAGTGAAGCAGGCGCACCTTCTCAACAAGGGGGTCGGTTTTGTGCGCCCTGATGTGCTTCCTGAGGAGTACATGGCCCGGTGTCTTCAGCCATGCCGGGAATGAGACCCCCGTGGTAGTGCCCCTGGAAAAAATGAAGAGCCTCTCGTGAGGGGTCTGATTGGCCGCTGTGCGTAAGAGGGACCTAATAGCGTGGAGCGCGTCTAGGAGGACTTCCTGCCAATGGGAGACTTGGAGATTCCTGGACCGGAGGGTCAGTAGGACAGTCTTCCAGACCGTCGCATTCTCCCTCTTCAACTGCCCCTGGGGTTGTAACTGGTAGTCCTGCTCGAAGCAATGCCCATGTCGAGCAAGTACTGACGCAGCTCGTCGCTCATGAAGGACAAACCCCGGTCGCTGTGCACGTAGCTGGGGAAACCAAACAGGGTGAAGATACTATGCAGGGCCCTAATGACTGTGTGGGAGGTCATGTCGGGGCAGGAATAGCAAATGGGAAGCGGGAGAACTCATCTATGATGTTTAATAAGTAAACTTTCCTGTTAATTGAGGGGAGTGGCCCTTTGAAATTGATCGCGAGGCGTTCAAAGGGCCTAGAAGCCTTGACCAGGTGGACCCTGTCTGGTCTAAAAAAGTGCAGTTTGCACTCCGCACAAATCGGGCAGTCCCTGGTGACGGCTTTTACCTCTTCAGTGGAGAAAGGCAGATTACGGGCTTTGATGTAGTGGGCGAGCCGGGTGACCCCCGGGTTGCAGAGGTCATTGTGGATGATTTTCAGGCGGTCGATCTGCGCGCTGGCGCACGTCCCGCGGGATAGGGCACCGTTGAGTTTCCCCAGTCGACACTTAATATCGTAGCTATAGGTGGAGAATTCGATCCTCCACCGCAGGATTTTATCGTTTTTAAACTTGCCCCTTTGCGAGTTGTCAAACATGAAGGCAACCGATCTTTGGTCGGTGATGAGGGTGAACCTCCTACCTGCGAGGTAGTGCCTCCAGTGACGAATAGCCTCCACAATGGCTTGTGCTTCTTTTTCGACTGCCGAGTGTCGGAGTTCCGAAGCGGAGAGGGTACGGGAGAAGAATGCGACTGGTCTCCGTGCCTGATTTAAAGTGGCAGCAAGAGCTACCTCTGAGGCGTCGCTCTCTACCTGAAAGGGGGTGGATTCATCCACCGCCCGCATGGCCGCTTTGGCGATGTCCTCCTTGATGCAGTTGAAGGCCTGGCGCGCCTCAGCTGACAGAGGAAATAGTGTGGCCTTAAAGAGTAGGCGGGCTTTGTCCGCATATTGAGGGACCCACTGGGCGTAATACGAAAAGAATCCCAAGCGGGCAGCACGGTGGCCTAGTGGTTAGCACAACCGCCTCACGGCGCTGAGGTCCCAAGTTCGATCCCGGCTCTGGGTCACTGTCCGTGTGGAGTTTGCACATTCTCCCCGTGTCTGCGTGGGTTTCGCCCCCACAACCCAAAAATGTGCAGAGTAGGTGGATTGGCCACGCTAAATTGCCCCCTTAATTGGACAAAATAATTGGATAATCTAAATTTATAAAAAAAAAGAATCCCAAGCGCCGTTTGAGGGCCTTGGGACAATGAGGGAGAGGGAGTTCTAAGACGGGTTGGGACCCAGGACTCCGTTTTCCACGACATAGCCGAGGATGGCTAGTCTGGTCATGCGGAAAACGCATTTCTCCTTGTTATAGGTGAGGTTTATTTTCTGAGCTGTCTGGAGAAAACGGTAGAGGTTGGCGTCGTGGTCCTGCTGGTCATAGCCGCAGATGGTAACGTTATCCAAGTACGGGAACGTGGCCCGCAACCCGTACTGGTTCACCATTCGGTCCATTGTTCGTTGGAACACTAAAACCCCATCAGTGATGCCGAAGGGAACCCAGAGGAAATGGAAGAGGCGGCCATCGGCCTCGAATGCCGTGTAGTGGCGTTCCTCCGAGCGGATTGGGAGCTGGTGGTATGCAGACTTCAGATCCACCGTGGAAAAAATCCGATATTGGGCGATCTGGTTAACCATGTCTGCAATTCTGGGGAGGGGGTACGCGTCGAGGAGCGTAAACCTATTAATGGTCTGACTATCGTCTACGACCATGCAGAATTTTTCCCCGGTCTTAACGACCACCACCTGAGCTCTCCAGGGGCTGTTGCTGGCCTCTATGATCCCCTCACTGAGGAGCCTTCGGACCTCCGACCGGATGAACACCCTATCCTGCAGGCTGTACCGCCTGCTGCGAGTGGCTACGGATTTACAGTCCGGGGTGAGGTTGGCAAAGAGAGGAGGGGGGGAGATTCGCAACGTGGCTAGGCTGCAGATAGTGAGTGGGGGTAGGGGTCTGCCGAAATTGAGGGTGAGACTCTTGAGATTACACTGGAAATCAAGGCCTAATAAGAGTGGGGTGCAGAGTTCGGGCAGGACATAGAGCTGGAATTTGGCATAGCTAGCGCCTTGGATTGTGAGCGTCGCGGCGGTGCGCCCTTGGATCTGGACAGAGTGGGAGCCCGAAGCAAGGGAGATGGTTTGCCGCGCGGGGAAAACGGGGAGCGAACAGCGTCTTACCAGATCTGGGAGTATGAAGCTCTCAGTGCTCCCAGAGTCGAAAAGGCACGGCGTGCTGTACCCGTTAATTTGGACCGTCGCGATCGAGTTTCGCAGACGCTTCGAGCGCGATTGGTCCAGAGTGACTGCGCTGAGTTGCAGGTCGTCAGCGGCTCGATCAGCTGTGCTGGAGTGGCCCCGTGATGACTGCCCTCTGAGTTCGTAGTCGTCAAGGGGAGTTTCAGAGTTTGAAGGGGATGGATCCCAAGATGGCCGCCCCCATGAGTCGCACATGGCCGGCCGCATGGCGGAGGATTGCCAAGATGGCCGCCCCCATGAGTCGCACATGTCGGGTGGGGGCGGAGTCGGCATACAGGGTGCAGCATTTTGGGGCCTGCGGGCCTGTGAATTCAGGGAACGAGTGCTTTGAGCCGTGGGAGGGTTAGAGGCTGGGGCTTTCTTCGCCAGACACACTCTGGCATAGTATCCTTTTCGCCCGCAGCTGCTGCAGGTCAGGTTGCAGGCCGGGCAGTGCTGCCTCAAAAGTGGCAGGCTGGGGCAGCATTGTGGCTGGGCGGCTGCATGGCGCAGGCCAGGGGGAGTCACTGGTCGGGAGCCCATGACGGGGTCGCGGGGTCCACGGGGAACGAGGTGAGGCTGCGAAAGGAGACCTCCATAGTGGTAGCAAGTTCAACAGTCGCTTCAAGATTTAGGGCCCCCTTTTCCAGCAGTCGTTGGCGCACGTAATTTGACCTAAGGCCCGCAACAAAGGCATCGCGTACAGCAAGTTCTCTATGTTCTGCCGCGGTAACCGCCTGGTAATTACAGTCACCAGATAAAGTTTTAAGCTCTCTCAGGAATTCTGCGAGCTATTCCGTAGGCCGCTGGCGGCGAGTAGTAAACACATGTCGCGCGTAGACCTCATTTACAGGCCTTACATACATTTTGTCGAGTAGCGCTAGGGCTTCAGTATACGAACCGGCGCAGTTTAGTTGAGCAGAGTTTCCGTGGCTCACCCTCGCGTGCAGTAGGCTCAGTTTCTGCTCCTCTGTTGTTTCGGCTGTGCTTGCTTCCGCCAGGTAGGCTTTAAAACACCGTAGCCAATGAGAAAAAAATTATTTTGCCTCTGCATCCTGCGGGTCGAGTTCCAGTCGCTCAGGCTTGAGTGCTGATTCCCTGATTGATCCTGACTGTTTCTTAAGTAGATTAAATTGATGGAACCATCAATTCACTAGACACATGCTTTAAGATATGAACAGTGGTTTTAATCTACTTACAACGGAGCCAGCCTGTTCCGCGTTGAACTCTCGATGAACTGAACGACTGGCTCTGAGCATTGGTATTTATACAGCAGTCCAGGGAGAGGAGTCGTGGGCGGAGCCAAGAGTGGAGCCCTGTACAAACTCCTAAGCATTCCCAGCGCTACTCCCCCTAATGGTCGGGCAACGCAACTGCGCTTACAAATGCATGGTCTCATGTATATACAATACAGTGTGAATTACGGAGTTACATCAACCACACACATATGCCCTCTTGACCGGCCCATTTAACCATCAAACATTCCAGGTGATCAGCCTAGTTGGGGGGTTCAGTGCCCCCCCCCCCCCCCCCCCCCCACCCCCTCCACCTTAGCCGATCGGCCATGAGAGAAAGCAGAGTTAACATTTTGAATCCTTTTAGTTCTTCGTCAGAACAAAAGAACTTGAAATGTTGACTCTTTCTCTCTCCTTACAGATACTGCCAGAGACCTGCTAGGTTTTTACAGAATTCTCTGTTCTTTCTTCAGGTTCCAACATCCACACCATTTTGCTTATTATATAGATGCATAACTTTGCACAACCATGTGAAACAGACAATGGTGAGTTGGCAGCACAGGTTACATCTCTCATCAGATGTGATCAGCCAAGATCTTGTTGAGTGACAGGGCAGTATCAATGGGCCAAATGGACGAACCCTGCTCCTATTTCTTAATGCCATTACTTCCATTGACTTCAAAGAGGAGATTAGTGAAACAGGTCATCACCCATAATCGACCATCACACAAAGTCACAATCCAGCCCACAAAAGCACCCTACAGCAATGTAGAGACAACATAGTTTAAACACAATTGTGTCTGGGGTTTACCTGCTAATAACATACCAGTTTCACTTCTGTAATACTCCATCCATTTATTGGTGATGGTCTTTATCCTCTTGTGCAACTGCTGCAGCGACTGAATGGTGATTTCCTTATAAATCTGCGAAGATTCGACAGAAACCTCTGATTTCACAACACTGGAATGCTTCCTAGGAATCTATGAAGACAGAAAGTAGAATGAGTTTTTATTCCTCTACATCCCCCTCTTTCCCCCTTCCTCAATTTGCAGTCTCCACTGAACCACGTAGAGGGACAATGGCAGCAAGAACATGGGATCACCACCACCCACAAGTCCTGCCTCCCCGCACCACACAGCACCCTGACTTGGAAATATGTCACCATTCCTTCACTGTTACTGGGTAAAAATCCTGGTGTTGGTTCAGCAAGGTTCCCTAGATTGGTCCCTGGAATGAGGGGGCTGTCCGATGATGAGAGGCTGAAGAGTGAGAGGTGACCTCATTGCAACACACATGTTTCTGGGGTTCTCGACAGGATGGATGCTGGGAGACTGTTTCCAATGGTTGGGAGTTGAAAACATGGGGAGACAGACTTCGGATAAGGACTGCGAAGAGGAGAAATTACTTCAAAGTGTTGTGAACCTTTGGAATTCTCTACCCCAGAGGGAAGTGGATGCTCCATTGATGAGTGCATTTAAGACTGGGGTCGACTTCCCTGGTGCCTCAGGGAATTAAGGGAAATAGGAGTGGCCGGGAAAATGGAGTTGAAGCCCAAGATCAGCCACGTTCGTACTGAATGGAGGAGCAGACTCGATAGGACGAATGGACTACTCCTCGTCCAATTTCTTATAGAACATAGAACAGTACAGCACAGAACAGGCCCTTCATGTTGTGCCGAGCAATGATCACCCTACTCAAACCCACGTATCCACCCTATACCCATAACCCAACAACCCCCCCCCTTAACCTTACTTTTTTTTTTAGGACACTACGGGCAATTTAGCATGGCCAATCCACCTAACCTGCACATCTTTGGACTGTGGGAGGAAACCGGAGAACCCGGAGAAAACCCACGCACACAGGGGGAGGACGTGCAAACTCCGCACAGACAGTGACCCAGCCGGGAATCGAACCTGGGACCCTGGAGCTGTGAAGCATTTATGCTAACCACCATGCTACCGTGCTGCCCCAAATGGTCTTATGCTTTTTAAGTCCAATTACTTGTTAGGTTGGAGGGATTGACTTGGGGGTTGGGGTGGCGGGGCGGAATCAGGATCCAAGTATTCCCATTTCCATCATTAATATCAATGGCGGGGCGGCACGGTGGCACAGTGGTTAGCATTGCTGCCTACGGCGCTGAGGACCCGGGTTCGAATCCCGGCCCTGGGTCATTGTCTGTGAGGAGTTTGCACATTCTCCCCGTGTCTGCGTGGGCTTCACCCCCACAACCCAAAGATGTGCAGGTTAGGTGGATTGGCCACGTTAAATTGCCCCTTAATTGGAAAAAATGAATTGGATATTCTAAATTTTAGAAAAAAAAAATTAATATCAATGGCAAAATCTATAGGAGATGCATAGCCTCAATAGTCGACCACTGTTGTTCATGAGCTGTCTATGATAAAGCAAAGGACTTGCATTTATATAGCGCCTATCACAAAATGTCCTTACAGCCGGATGAAGTACTTTTAAAGGGTTGTCACCATTGTAGTGTTGGCTGTGTGGTGGGAAATCTGCACATGGTAAGATTTCACAAACAAACAACAATAAGCTAAAAGAGCAGATGGCCTGTTTTTTTTTAGTTGAAGGCCAGGACACCCGGGGATAACTGCCCTGTTCTTCTCTGAAAGTGCTGTGGAATCTTCTATATCCACCTGAGAGGGCACATCCCATCCAAATGACGGCACCTTCCATAGGGTCGCCCTGGAAGTGTTAGCTTGAATTATGTGCTCTAGCCTTCGGGTGGGACCTCAAGCCAGAACCTCCCAATTCTGCATCAAGAGGATTAGCAGCTGAACCAAGACTGACATGAGTACAAGAAGACTACCCTCACAGCCACTCAAGGCAAACAAGTCACTTGTTGCATTACTCTTTTGCCAGATGTTTCACAGCACCTCACATTTCTTCCAAAATGTCTGTCTGAGCGCCAGACTCCAACGTGGAATTAGATCATATTTGCTCATCCCACAACAATATGTTTAAAGGGTTCAAGCTGGATGTGGTTAAGGCTAGGTTGAAAGAGTGAAATTCTCAGCTGATCAGCGAGGCTCATCATTATTGAAGTGGCATGGACAGATCGAGAAAATGATGAAAAAGGCAAATGGAATGCTGGCCTTTATATCAAGAGAACTAAGACAGTAAGAGTCGCACTTCAGTTGTACCAAGCCCTGGTTAAACCACACGTGGAGTTACTAGGAGCAGTTCCATGTGCCACCCTTTAGAAAGGATAGAGGGAGTGGAGTGAAGGTTTACAAAAATAATAGCTGGACTCCAGGGTTTAAGGTACAAGGAGAGATTGCACAAACTAGGGTTGTAGGCCCTGGATTTAGAAAGTTAGTAAGTGATTAAATTAAAGTTATCATCACGCTAACGGGAACTGATAAGATAGCAAGAGAAATTATTTCCACTGGTAGGGAAAATTAGGGTTAAGACCAAGCTGAGGAACTAATTGGTGGCATAATGGTAATGTCAAGGAACTTGTAATCTAGAGACCCAGGTTAACACTCTGACACAAGGGTCAAAATCTCACCACAGCAGCTAGTGGAATTTAAATTCAATGAATAAATCTGGAAGATGAAGCTAGTCTCAATAATGGTGACCACAACCATGGCACAGTTGTTGCAAAACCCACTGGGTTCACTAATGCCCCTTTAGGGAAGGAAATCTGCCTTCCTTATCTGGTCTGGCCTACATGTGACTCCAGACCCACAGCAATGTGGCTGTGTCTTAACTGCCCTCTGAAATGGCTCAGTAAACTACACATTTCAAGGGTAATTACGGATGGGCAACAAACATTGGTCTTGCCAGCGACGCCCACATCCCAATAAAGCTTAAAAACAATTAGGGTTAAAATTTAGATCCAGACCTTTCAGTTGTGAAATTAAGAAACACTTCTACACAAAAAAGGTGGTGGAAGTTTAGAACTCTCTCCTCTCTCAGGTGACAATGAATGTTGGGTTAATTTTAAATCTGGTTACCCAAAGGCATTAAGGAATCTGGGGAAAGGGCAGGAAGTTGGGGTTAGTTGCACATTCTCCCAGTGTCTGCGTGGGTCTCACCCCCACAACCCAAAAATATGCGCAGGCTAGGTAAATTTGCCACACTAAATTGGCCTTAATTGGAACATTTTTAAAAATGGAATATGGGGTTAGGTCACAAATCAGCGATTGTTTCATTTATCGGCAGAACAGGTTCAAAGGGTTAAATGGTCTCAACATTTTGGCTATATGCTCTTGCCTCCCATAGTTTTGGAGCGTCAGGGTCTGCAAAACATTGGCCCCACATCGGACCAGTGCTCAAAAATGGCTTCATCAATGGAAATGCTGAATGATTGTGGGAGTAAAATCATTTTTTAGAGATGGCAAAATACGGGTGGCACATGGCGCAGTGGTTAGCAGTGCTGCCTAATGACGCCAAGAACCCGTGTTCGATCCCGAGTCACTGTCCGTGTGGAGTTGGGACATTCTCCCTGTGTCTGTGTGGGTCACACCCCACAACCTAAAGATGTGCAGGGTAGGTGGATTAGTCTGCTAAACTTCCCCGTAATTGGAAAAAAATTAAAACCCCAAACTCCTTGAAGTTAATGGAAAAGACAAATTGGGTATCGTGAGAAACGGGGAGCTATGAGAGATGGGGAGCAATGAAAAAGGGGGAACAATGAAAAAGGGGGAGCAGTGAGCTAGGAGAGCAGTGAGAATGGGGATGGTGAGAAAGGGCAAACAGTGAGAAAGGGCAAACAGTGAGAAAGGGAAAACAGTGAGAAAGGGGGAACAGTGAGAAAGGGGAGCAGTGAGAAAGGGGGCAGTGAGAAAGAGGAAACAGTGAGAAAGGGGAGCAGTGAGAAAGGGGAGCAGTGAGAAAGGGGGGCAGTGAGAAAGGGGAGCAGTGAGAAAGGGGGAGCAGTGAGAAAGGGGAGCAGTGAGAAAGGGGCAACAGTGAGAAAGGGGAGCAGTGTGAAAGGGGAGCAGTGAGAAAGAGGAAACAGTGAGAAAGAGGAAACAGTGAGAAAGGAGAGCAGTGAGAAAGGGGAAACAGTGAGAAAGGGGAGCAGTGAGAAAGGGGAGCAGTGAGAAAGGGGAGCAGTGCGAAAGGGGAGCAATGAGAAAGGGGGGCAGTGAGAAAGGGGAAACAGTGAGAAAGGGGAGCAGTGAGAAAGGGGAGCAGTGAGAAAGGGGAGCATTGAGAAAGGGGAACATTGAGAAAGGGGAACAATGAAAAAGGGGAGCAGTGAGAAAGGGGGAGCAGTGAGAAAGGGGGGCAGTGAGAAAGGGAGGCAGTGAGAAAGGGGAGCAGTGAGAAAGGGGAGCAGTGAGAAAGGGGAGCAGTGAGAAAGGGGAGCAGTGAGAAAGGGCAGCAGTGAGAAAGGGGGCAGTGAGAAAGGGGAGCAGTGAGAAAGGGGAGCAGTGAGAAAGAGGAAACAATGAAAAAGGGGAGCAGTGAGAAAGGGGGAGCAGTGAGAAAGGGGGGCAGTGAGAAAGGGAGGCAGTGAGAAAGGGGAGCAGTGAGAAAGGGGAGCAGTGAGAAAGGGGAGCAGTGAGAAAGGGCAGCAGTGAGAAAGGGGGCAGTGAGAAAGGGGAGCAGTGAGAAAGGGGAGCAGTGAGAAAGAGGAAACATTGAGAAAGGGGAGCAGAGAGAAAGGGCAGCAGTGAGAAAGGGGGCAGTGAGAAAGGGGGGCAGTGAGAAAGGGGAGCAGTGAGAAAGGGGAGCAGTGAGAAAGGGGAGCAGTGAGAAAGGGGGGCAGTGAGAAAGGGGAACAGTGAGAAAGGGGAGCAGTGAGAAAGGGGATCAGTGAGAAAGGGGAGCAGTGAAAAAGGGGAACATTGAGAAAGGGGAACAGTGAAAAGGGGACAGTGAGAAAGGGGGAGCAGAGAGAAAGGGGGGCATTGAGAAAGGGAGGCAGTGAGAAAGGGGGGCAGTGAGAAAGGGGAGCAGTAAGAAAGAGGAAACAGCGAGAAAGGGGGAGCAGTGAGAAAGAGGGGCATTGAGAAAGGGAGGCAGTGAGAAAGGGGGGCAGTGAGAAAGGGGAGCAGTACGAAAGAGGAAACAGCGAGAAAGGGGGAGCAGTGAGAAAGAGGGGCAGTGAGAAAGGGGAGCAGTGAGAAAGGGCAGCAGTGAGAAAGGGGGGCAGTGAGAAAGGGGAGCAGTGAGAAGTGGAGCAGTGAGAAAGAGGAAACAGCGAGGAAGGGGAGCAGTGAGAAAGGGGAGCAGTGAGAAAGGGGGCAGTGAGAAAGGGGAGCAGTGAGAACGGGGGAGCAGTGAGAAAGATGGGCAGTGAGAAAGGGGAGCAGTGAGAAAGGGAAGCAGTGAGAAAGGGGGGCAGTGAGAAAGGGGGGTAGTGAGAAAGGGGAGCAGTGAGAAAGAGGTGCAGTGAGAAAGGGGAGCAGTGAGAAAGGGGAGCAGTGGGAAAGGGACAGTGAGAAAGGGGAGCAGTTAGAAAGGGGGCAGTGAGAAAGGGGGAACAGTGAGAAAGGGGGGCAGTGAGAAAGGGGATCAGTTAGAAAGGGGGAACAGAGAGAAAGAGGGAACAGTGAGAAAGGGGAAACAGTGAGAAAGGGGAGCAGTGAGAAAGGGGAGCAGTGAGAAAGGGGGGCAGTGAGAAAGGGGGAACAGTGAGAAAGGGGGGCAGTGAGAAAGGGGAGCAGTGAGAAAGAGGAAACCGTGAGAAAGAGGAAACTGTGAGAAAGGGGAGCAGTGAGAAAGGGGAGCAGTGAGAAAGGGGGGCAGGGAGAAAGGGGAGCTGTGAGAAAGGGGGCAGTGAGAAAGGGGAGCAGAGAGAATGGGGAGCAGTGAGAAGTGGAGCAGTGGGAAAGGGGGCAGTGAGAAAGGGGAGCAGTGAGAAAGGGGGAACAGTGAGAAGGGGGCAGTGAGAAAGAGGAAACAGTGAGAAAGGGGAGCAGTGAGAAAGAGGAAAGAGTGAGAAAGGGGAGCAGTGAAAAAGGGGGTAGTGAGAAAGGGGAGCAGTGAGAAAGGGGAGCAGTGACAAATGGGGGCAGTGAGAAAGAGGAAACAGTGAGAAAGGGGAGCAGTGAGAAAGAGGAAACAGTGAGAAAGGGGAGCAGTGAGAAATGGGGAGCAGTGAGAAATGGGGAGCAGTGAGAAAGGGGAGCAGTGAGAAAGAGGAAACAGTGAGAAAGGGGAGCAGTGAGAAAGAGGAAACAGTGAGAAAGGGGAGCAGTGAGAAATGGGGAGCAGTGAGAAATGGGGAGCAGTGAGAAAGGGGAGCAGTGAGAAAGAGGAAACAGTGAGAAAGGGGAGCAGTGAGAAATGGGGAGCAGTGAGAAAGGGGAGCAGTGAGAAAGGGGAGCAGTGAGAAACGGGAGCAGTGAGAAAGGGGAGCAGTGAGAAAGGGGAGCAGTGAGAAAGGGGAGCAGTGAGAAAGAGGAAACAGTGAGAAAGGGGAGCAGTGGGAAAGGGGGGCAGGGAGAAATGGGAGCAGTGAGAAAGGGGGAGCAGTGAGAAAGGGGAGCAGTGAGAAAGGGGAACAGTGAGAAAGAGGAAACAGTGAGAAAGGGGAGCAGTGAGAAAGGGGAGCAGTGAGAAAGAGGAAACAGTAAGAAAGAGGAAACAGTGAGAAAGAGGAAACAGTAAGAAAGGAGAGCAGTGAGAAAGGGGAAACAGTGAGAAAGGGGAGCAGTGAGAAAGGGGAGCAGTGAGAAAGAGGAACATTGAGAAAGGGGAACAGTGAAAAAAGGGAGCAGTGAGAAAAGGGGCAGTGAGAAAGGGGAACAGTGAGAAAGGGGAGCAGTGAGAAAGGGGAAACATTGAGAAAGGGGAGCAGTGAGAAAGGGGAGCAGTGAGAAAGGGGATCAGTGAGAAAGGGGAGCAGTGAGAAAGGGGAACATTGAGAAAGGGGAACAGTGAAAAAGGGGAGCAGTGAGAAAGGGGGAGCAGTGAGAAAGGGGGAGCAGTGAGAAAGGGGGCAGTGAGAAGGGGAGGAGTGAGAAAGGGGGGCAGTGAGAAAGGGGAACAGTGAGAAAGGAGAGCAGTGAGAAAGGGGAAACATTGAGAAAGGGGAACAGTGAAAAAGGGGAGCAGTGAGAAAGGGGAGCAGTGAGAAAGGGGAGCAGTGAGAAAGAGGAAACAGTGAGAAAGAGGAAACAGTGAGAAAGGGGAGCAGTGAGAAAGGGGAGCAGTGAGAAAGGGGAGCAGTGAGAAAGGGGAAACAGTGAGAAAGGGGAGCAGTGAGAAAGAGGAGCAGTGAGAAAGAGGAAACAGTGAGAAAGGGGATACAGTGAGAAAGGGGAGCAGTGAGAAAGAGGAGCAGTGAGAAAGGGGAGCAGTGAGAAAGGGGGGCAGTGAGAAAGGGGAGCAGTGAGAAAGGGGAAACAGTGAGAAAGAGGAAACAGTGAGAAAGAGGAATCTGTGAGAAAGAGGAAACAGTGAGAAAGGGGAGCAGTGAGAAAGGGGAGCAGTGAGAAAGGGGAGGAGTGAGAAAGAGGAAACAGTGAGAAAGAGGAAACAGTGAGAAAGTGGAGCAGTGAGAAAGGGGACAGGAAGTTGAGTTGAGACCACAACCAGATCAGTCCAGATCTTGAATGGAGGAGCAAGCTCGAAGGGCCGAGTGGCCAACTCCTCCACTTAAGTCCTATGTTCCTATGTCAAGTGTGTGTTTACTCTCCACTGTACATTGCGCACACATGGAGCATTGTGTCATCTCCTTTCCTCCTCCAGTGTTAGGTTATTACTTACTGATCCTGGTTTGCTCAACTTTTTGAGCCCTTCTCTACTCTTTATCTTTGATCCTCTCACTTTCACGAAAAGCTTGGCTGACGACGATGTAAATGCCATTTGAGTCTGTAGCTCACCCTAAAATATTGCATTAATATGGAATTTATTGGGCCTAAAATATTGAAAAGCACTCCTCATTTACATCTCAGTATGGATATAACTTAATCTATTGTTATATTTTAACATTGGCATAAAGCAAGAAAATACTGAAGTAATTCCCAGCAGTAACAGAACTGCATTGCTTTCAGGTGTCACACAATGGACACTGTTAAAAGAAGCCATTAAGTAATGAGGCATATGGGGGCAATTGGACCACTCCCAGCTAATTGAGGCACAGGTCAAAGGCTGCACTCCTGGTACGTCTAACTCTGTGCTAAAACTGACTGGTATCCACTAACGATAAGTCACGGTCCAATGTTCACCAGATATTAGTTCCTTCCTTGACTTACCACAGCACTAGCATGATGCTGATGATGCTGTACACCCCTTCAGCCACCCCTAAGATGTGGCTGATTGGGAATCTAGCTGTGAGTAGTGTATACCGTCGGTCATGTGATCTCAATAACCATATTTGCATGACAGAAGCAAGTGATCTTTAACCTTGCCATGTAAATGTCTGCAAACTGCTGAGGGGAAAAGCAGATTGTTGGTGCGTTTATAAATAGTGTGAGTGATTTACTTCCTTGGTCACTGAATGGTGGGAGATACTATTAAGTAAATATGTTTGAGTGCCACAGTTCCCTCGGTTAGTCCGAGTTGCTAGAGGAATGGTACATCCTACAACCTTCTTTCCATCACATGATGCACCAGGAATCTCACCAACCCTTTAATGCAGGGGTGTCAAACTCAAATACACCATGGGCCAAAATTAAAAAATCGGGACAAGTCGAGGGCCGGACTGGTTCAATGTTTTTTTGCAAAACTTATTGAAATGAACTTATTGAACCTGGAACTAATAAAGCTTAGGTTATTGCCTATAAAAACAACATTAAATATTAAATAAATAAAAAAATTAGTTGCATTTATTTCTTATTGCTTTATCTGGAGCTTTTCCAGAGTAATTTCTAATGAAAACATTTTTCCACAGGCCAACACTTTGTGATTCACACTATACCTGAATAAACTCGGCATCAGCCATATCATACGCCATAGGCGCTTCAATTGCTGGGGCCAGCTTTAATAGTAATTAGATATTATTAGGGCAGCACAGTGGCCTAGTGGTTAGCACAACCGCCTCACGGCGCTGAGGTCCCAGGTTCGATCCCGGCTCTGGGTCACTGTCCGTGTGGAGTTTACACGTTCTCCCCGTGTCTGCGTGGGTTTCGCCCCCACAACCCAAAAATGTGCAGAGTAGGTGGATTGGCCACGCTAAATTGCCCCTTCATTGGAAAAAATAATTGGCTAATCTAAATTTTTTTTAAAAGTAATTAGATATTATCTCGCGGGCCAAAGATAATTCCACCGCGGGCCGGATTTGGCCCGCGGGCCTTGAGTTTGACATATATGCTTTAAAGTCTACCAGTGGTACCTGTTGGAAAGTTTTACTTTTGGTTTACTTTTACTCTGTTTGGCCGTGTTGCGAACGCACCTTCCTCAACCATCAGGTTCTGGGACAGGACATGAACCTGGAGCTTCCAGCTCAGAGGCAGGAATACTACCCACAGGATATTTTTTAAAAAGTAAACATGCAAATGTGAACTACATTTTCTTGTGTTGTGGGAGGTGTTTTTGACTAAAATGACTGCATGTGTGTCACCAGTACCACACCAGTGAAGAGTCAGTGGTTTTATTTACTGGCTAACACGGGTGGCATGGTAGCACAGTGGTTTGCTCAGTTGCTTCACAGCCCGCAAGGCTGCGTACTTAGCCCCCTACTCTACTCCCTGTACACACACGACTGCAAGGCAAAATTTGGTTCCAACTCCATTTACAGGTTTGCTGACGATACGACCAGAGTGGGCCGGATCTCAAATATCGACACGTCAGAATACAGGAGGGAGATGGAGAACCTACTGGAGTGGTGCAGCGACAACAATCTCTCCTCAATGCCAGCAAAACTAAAGAGCTGGTCATTGACTTCAGGAAGCAAAGTACTGTACACACCCCGTCAGCATCAACGGGGCCGAGGTGGAGATGGTTAGCAGTTTCAAATTCCTAGGCGTGCACATCTCCAAAAATCTGTCCTGGTCCACCAACGTCGACACTACCACCAAGAAAGCACAACAGCGCCTATACTTCCTCAGGAAACTAAGGAAATTCAGCATGTCCACATTAACCCTCACCAACTTTTACAGACACACCATAAAAAGCATCCTATCTCGCTGCATCGCAACCTGGTATGGCAACTGCTCGGCCCAGGACCGCAAGAAACTTCAGAGAGTTGTGAACACCGCCCAGTCCATCACACGAACCTGCCTCCTATCCACTGACTCCATTTACAACTTCCGCTGCCTGGGGAAAGTGGACAGCATAATCAAAGACCCTTCCCACCCGTTTACTCACTCTCCCAACTTCTTCCATCGGGCAGGAGATACAGAAGTCTGAGAACACGCACGAACAGACTCAAAAACAGCTTCTTCCCCGCTGTTACCAGACTCCTAAATGACCCTCTTATGGACTGACGTCATTAACACTACACCCTGGGCGCGATTCTCCGCTCCCGGGAAAAATCGTGAAGGCCGTCGTGAACTCGGCCGAGTTTCACGATGGCCTCGGAGCCCGCTCCTCTCACCGAATTCACCCCCACCCGGGAGGCTAGGAGCGGCACTCCGCGCCGAGAATGACGCGTCGGTGGCTCCTATGTGACGTCAGCCGCGCATGCGCAGGTTGGCCGGCTCCAACCCGCGCATGCGCGGCTGACGTCACGACGGCTGATAGCTCAAACCCGCGCATGCGCGGTGGCCGTCTTTCCCCTCAGCCGCCCCGCAAGACGTGGCGGCTTGATCTTGCGGGGCGGCGGAGGGGAAATAGTGCGTCCGATTGAAACCCCGGCCCGACGATCGGTGGGCACCGATCGCGGGCCTGTCCCCTCCCGAGGACAGTCGTGGTGCTCATTTCCCACCAGGCCTCCTACAAACCCCAAAATGGGAATCTCACGGCGATTTCACGACGGCAGCGACCAGGTGTGGTTGCCGCCGTCGTGAAACGGTCGCGAACGGCAGGCCGCTCGGCCCATCCGGGTCAGAGAATCGCAGGAAGCGGCGATTCTTCCGAGCGGGGGGTGGGAGAATCGCGGGGGGCGCCAGGGGGTCGTGAAATTAGTCGGGGTGCCCTCCCGCGATTCTCCCACCCGGCATGGGGAGCGGAGAATCGCGCCCCCTGTATGCTTCATCCGATGCCGGTGCTTATGTAGTTACATTGTATACCTTGTGTTGCCTTATTATGTATTTTCTTTTATTCCCTTTTCTTCCCATGTACTTAATGATCTGCTGAGCTGCTCACAGAAAAATACTTTTCACTGTACCTCGGTACACGTGACAATAAACAAATCCAATCCAGGGTCCCAGGTTCAAATCCCGGCTTGGGTCACTATCTGTGCGGAGTCTGCACATTCTCCTGTGCTTGCGTAGATTTCCTCCGAATGCTCCGGTTTCCTCCCACAAGTCCCGAAAGACATGCCATTAGGTAATTTGGACATCCTCAATTCTCCCTCCGTGTACCCGAACAGGCGCAAGAATGTGGCGCCTACCCCAATGTCTGCGTGGTTCCCCCCCCCCCAACTCAAAGATGTGCAGATTAGGTGGATTGGCCACGCTAAATTGCCTTTAATTGGAAAAAAAAAATTGGGTACTCTAAATTTTAATAAAAAGAATGCAGCGCGACTAGGGACTTTTCACGGTAACATCATTGCATTAGAATTAGAATTAGAATTAGAACAGTACAGCACAGAACAGGCCCTTCGGCCCTCAATGTTGTGCCGAGCAATGATCACCCTACTCAAGCCCACGTATCCACCCTATACCAGTAACCCAACAACCCCCATTAACATTATTTTTTTAGGACACTAAGGGCAATTTAGCCTGGCCAATCCACCTAACCCGCACATCTTTGGACTGTGGGAGGAAACCGGAGCACCCGGAGGAAACTCACACACACACGGGGAGGACGTGCAGACTCCGCACAGACAGTGACCCAGCCGGGAATCGAACCTGGGACCCTGGAGCTGTGAAGCATTGATGCTAACCACCATGCTACCGTGCTGCCTCAGTTCCCCTCAGCATTTGGTTACATTGTTAATGTAAGCCTACTTATGACAATAAAGATTATATTATGTTATCTAAACCAGATCAATGAGTGATCACTAATCTTTAAATGATGACACCGGAGGGATAATTTATCTTCAGGTTTAGTATTAATCTTCTGCGAGACTGAAACAAGGTCCATCATGGCTGGAGAAGGAGTATGCGGTGTCTACAGGCACCGCTGAGGCCATCTGTGCCCGGTGGGCATCGTGGGGACTGGGGTATCTTATCGATCCTCTTAATCACGTTTTGGTTTAATTTTTTAAAGTTTTATTTGTGATTCGTTTTTGCTTAAGGCAGTATCCCTTTAAGAGGCTGCCCCTTTAATTTGTCCCTCAGTTTATTTGATTTCATTTAATTGGCTATCTGATTTATCCAAAATAGGAAACAAGTTAATGAAATTAAATTTAAATAATCTTTATTGCCATAAGTAGGCTCACATTGACACAGCGCTGAGTTCCACGGACACTGAATCTCCCTCGTTTACTCTGTTGGCTGCGAGCTGATTATCTGTTCAGCTCCCATCATCCTGTCATTCAGACACTTCCCGATCATTTATATCAGAGTTTTTATTGCACTAAATCATTGAATTAATTGAATTAGATCGATCAACATTAATTTAAGAGGGAGAGTGGGCTGATCATTATATCCGTTTACTCCTTTCATTTTATGCCCATGTTAGTTAGTTTGTGAAGGGGGCAGTATAACCATATATGGTAATGGCTGAAAACAGCTCCCAAAGTTTTAACCCCCTGAGTACCGAACATAGTGCCTGATTGGTGAATTTAGCACTTATAAATAGTGAAAATCCTGCATTTATATAGTGCTGTTCACATCTTCAGAGGGTTACATTGAGTTTACAGTCAATGACGCACATCAAAAGGTTGTAGTCACTGCTATAATGTAGGAAACGGAGAAGCCAACTTGGGCATGGCAAGATCCCAGGGACAGCAACATGATAATAGTCTGGCCCTTTAGTTTGGTAATATTGGTTTGGGGTAAGTATTGGCCAGGACACTGGGGAAAATTCCACCGGAACCACGCCATGGACGGATTTAGATCTTCCTGTGAGACCAGACGAGGCCTCAGTTTTACATCTCCTCTCTGACAGTGAAGCACTCCCTCAGTAGTGTACTCAAGTGCCAACCTAGAGTTTTGTGCCCAAGTCTCTGCAGTGGAGCCGGAACCCGCAACCTTCTGCCTCAGAAGTGAATGTGCTACCTCTCCACTGAGCCACGCTGACAGAAGAAATGCTTCCGCTTGTGAGGAGGGAGATGGGCAAGTGGCTTTTATCACTTGCTTCATTTTTCACCCTTGGTTGCCAAAGCTACAGGTGTTCCCTGGGCTGGTGGGGTGGGGTTACCAGAAGTTAAAGAGACTGCTGCATCCAACTGGAGAGGGCTTAAGAGGCTGAATGGCTTCCACCTTTTCCTAAGTCCCTATAAGACTCTGCAAGGCTTGCAAACACATTCATTCATAGACAAAGGAACTTCAGACAGGGACAACACTGACAATCTCTGAGCAGCACACACGATGTTCAGCACTTACCATTTCATCTGCCTTGGGTGGAACAACATCTGGCAAAGGGGAGAGGGGAAAGCGAATGACCTCATAGTGCCACTTGAAGGTGAAGTAGATGGAATACTGGCCTACAATCCGGATAGTGATGTATTCATTTATCTGGAGACATGGAATACAAGTCATGCATCACAGCAGTAACAGGTTAGCTAGGATAGCAGGACAGATTGCATAAACTTGGGCTGCAGATCTTGTTCTGATAATTGAGAGGGGATCGAATTGAAGATTGTAAATGATTTAATGGGATTTAATAGGACGGCATTTTGAGGCTTCACAGTGGCAAGCACTGCTGCCTGGCACCCCCAGGGTCCTGTGTTGAATTCCAGCCTCAGGTGAGTGTCTGCGTGGCGTTTATACTTTCCCCCTGTATCTGCGTGGGTTTCCTCCAGGTGCTCTGGTTTCCTCCCACAGTCTAAAGATCCGCAGATTAGGTGGATTGGCCACATTAAATTGTCCCTTAGTGAGCAAATGGTTAGGTGGGTTTACTGGGTTACGGGGATAGGGTGGAGGCATGGGCTTAGACTTCAATACAGCCTTTCCATTTATCCAAGTCATGTTTATAGATAGTAAAGTTGAGGCCCCAGCACTGATCCCTCCGTCAATCCACGAGTTACAGTTTGCCAACTTGCATGTTTCCCAGATAGCAATTAACCATTCAATTTAAAACCTAAATCAAGTAGAACATTTATTCAACAGGTCTCCTACCCTTGCCAAACCAGCTTAATTGACATCAGGGGGCAGGGGATGTCAGACATCGGGGGTGGAGGTGGAAACAGTGTGAATATTGGTGTTGGAGGTTTCAGTCATCGGGGAGTGGTGATGGGAGGAGTATGGATTTTGGGGTGGGGGTGTTGGACATCGGGAAGGTGGGGATGTGTGAGGGCGGGGTGTGAATGTTGGGGATGAGGATGTTGGACATCGGGGGGGGGGTTGGGAATGGGAGGGGTGTGAAAATTGGGGTGGGGGTGTCATTGGGGACGGGGATGTGAGGGCTGCGAATATTAAGGTGGGATGTTCGGACATCGGTGGGTGGGGGTGGGATGGGGATGCACGGTGATATTCTTGTTGGTCAGGACTAAAGGCATGTTTGTCATGGGCCCGGCCTTCCTCATCTTCTTTAACTTGCCGAGATTCCCGAGAACCAGGAAACCCAGGCTCAACCAGTTAAAGATCAAATTATTGTTAAAATTGAGACATGCAGCCTCTTTTGAAACATTTCAGTGGCCAACGGGCCTCCTGAGAGGGGGTTGATCTCCTTCAAACAACTTTTGTTAGAGGTGGATGAATTTGAGAATCTTAAATGTTTTACCTTCCTACCCACCCGTACTTGTGGTACCAAATGACCTGCAAATTAAAATAAATTCCCTCTGGAGCAGGAATTAGAACAAGAGAACTGAAAACTAGGTCATTTTAGAGAGAATATCAGAGTGAACATCTGCAGGTAACAGATTACTGCTAGTTAAAGTTATACAAGTTTATCTTTATTACTACCAGTTACATATAGACTATCAGTGAGTTGCAAAATCACTTTAAACATCCATGTTCATACATTGCCCTGCCCTCAGTTTTCCCTCTTCACTCCCCACTCCATTCCCTTCCTCCACTAACATACATTTCCCCTTACCTTCTGTTCCTCCTCTTGCCTCCCTTCATTTCATCTCCTCCCCTTACCTCTGTTTTCCCGCTCTCCCAGCCTTGGTCTCCCCTCGTCCTCTGCCCTCGGTCTCCCCTCATGTTTTGCTTTCCTGTGGCCTCCTTGTTCCAGGAACCTCACTCAGACCAAGTGTGAATGTGAAACCATCAGTATAGATTCTCCACTACAGGGGGGGGGGGGGGGGGGGGGGGGGGGCAATCTTTACATGGCAAATGCAATCATGCAAGGATCAAGGCATCACCTGGGCAGAGGTCATGTACTCAAAACATCACATGATCAAATCTCCAGCAATGCTTCCTCGTGCAGTTGGCAACTTTAGTTGAATGAAGTTTGCTTGGAGTGACAAGTGGTCATCCCTTTCCAATCTCTAGCCAGGATTCACAACTATTCATAGCCCTTATTGAGAGTGTGTAGACACAAACCTTGACCCAAATCGGTTCAGCAAGCTTTCCCCGTCTTGGCCACTGCCATTTCTTCATTGTAGTTTCCTTCTCATCTATCATTACGCCGCCCTCCTCATGGAACTGCAGGACTATTCCATCTCTAATAACAGAGCATTCAATTAAAGACAATTACCCTTTAAACTCAGAATCATTGGTGGGGATTTTAATGGAATCCACAAAAGTACGAAACACGGTGTGACAGAATGAGACGGGTTAGGTTGAGATGCACAGATAAAGTAAGAGGCGTGTATGTGGCATGCCAGCCCTCATGCCAGCTTGTGGGGATGGGGGTTCATATTCGGCATACATTTGCATGGTCATTAAAGTAATTTTAAATAAATTACATCCTACTTTAATTAATGTAAGAATTCCAGATATATGTTGTATTATATGTACCTGGTGCAGCAATGGTTAAAAGCCTGAGTTAGTTGTGTATGTATGTATCTGCTGCAGTAATGTTTTTTAAAATCCTGGTTTAAAAGACAGACAGACAGTGTGGCTGCTGAAGGTAATTAAGGTGTCATAAAAGTAAGATCGTAAATTCATTTCAAACGTGTATATTGTTTACCAAAATAGGCTTAATGGATTTTTATTTATAGAAAGAAGGTTTCCTGGGAAGTAGCTAATTAGAGACATTGGGCATGAATCTCTGGCCTCGTTGTGCTTTTGTTCGAGTGCAACGAGGCCGGTGAATAGCGGGAGAGGCTGAAAAGGAGAACCGTGCCAGGAGTCAAACAGTTTGTGATGCAGCCAGTCTGCTCCTGTAGTTGAAATCGGGATCCCGTCATAGCGTGGCAAGAAGCCCCACTTAAGCCCCACTTCCATACAATTAATGGGAGCCATCCCATATCCAACGGCCTCCTGTGATTCAGCGGCCTCCCCATCAAGTAGTCACGCTGGTGCCGATTAGTACTTCTTTTTAAAAACATGAAACTTGCAGAAGGGCTTCTGCTGGGACCCCAGGGAGTAGCCATCTTTGCTCACAGGCAAAGAGCCTGCGGGCACTGATCTTGCTGTCCCAGTGCTCAGCAGGGGCTCGGGGACACCGCCGGCTGGGGTGGGCCACGATGGGAGGGTGGAGAGGGAGGCTGCTGGGAAGGCAGCCGCGCGCGGCACTACCATGCCAACCCCTGGAACATGTGTACCCATTCCGGGGGCAACCCATTTCCCTATCCGTCTGCCCCACCGACCGCCGAGACCTCCGGTCATGCAGCTGAAGGCTATTGCTGAACTCACAATCGTAGTTAAGTGAGCACTTCACACAACGCTAGTGGATTCCCGTGGATGGGCGAACCATGTAACATGTGGGAGTCATTACCTAGCATCCCAATCAGATCGCAATGCCTGGACACTGTACCTGAACACTGCGGGAGGCAACACAACACACGCAGCAGCCAACATTCGAAAACCCAGGAGATGGGTCACAGCTCTGGGGACATGTCCATGCCCGGAGGGTGGGTTAGCGCTATGGGGAGGGGACCATCCCCTGGTCTAGGTGATGTTATATGTGGGTGCCTGAGGTACAGGGTCTGGGGTCCGTTAGGGGAGGCCCGCTCCTTGGGCAGAACCTGCTGGTTGTGGGGGGGGAGGGATCAATGGGGCAAACGAAGGGGGTGGCCCAAGTGCCGGATCCCGCCCCACACCGAGGAAGTGGCTGCCCATCAGGCAGAGACACAGGGGGGGAAGCCCACAAAGACCCAGAGTCTACAGGCGTCGCTGGTCATGGAACAAATGAAAAACAGCGCGTGCCACGGGACGTTCCTTCACAACAACCTGGCATAGCAGCAGGGTGATGTGCTGGAGGTGGGGGATGAGGAACATGTGGCCATCTCTGAGGAAGAGGAGGAGGACTCAGGACACGGTTGATGAGGAGGGTGAGACCAGCAGGGACTGGAGTACAATCCTGGGGATGATCCGGAGGACCAGCCAGAGGATGCAGGACAGGCGGCAGCAGCAAGGGTCCAGCAAGCCCGAAGGGCCAGGGAGGCCATCATACTCGCCCACTTCACTTAGGACGTGGCCTGGTCCGCCATCACTACCCCCCCCCCCCCCCCCCCCCCCCCCCCCCAGTGTGTTACATCATTCCAGGGTGCTGGGACCGTGTCGGCACCGTCAGTAGATCCCTGTCAAGGGCAGGAGGATGATGAGAATCCGCAGAGAGCTGTGGGCTGGCGCTCCTCAATCTATGCCAAAGTCTGACCCCTGCCTCTCTGCTGAATGCTCATTCACACCCATCACCTGCACGCGGTGCGCCCGGGGCGCATTCCGGAGGAAATAGGCCAAGGGTTTCGCAGTCGGCCCGCACTGAGGAAGAAAGTGATAGAGGCATCATACTGATTGTGGTGAAGGGTTTTTAATGTTTCACAGGTGTCCAACAATGCTCACTCTCCCGATGGTGCTGCTCCACGCTCTCCACCACCCCCTCACCCCCTATCATCCCTTCCCCCTCCACCCCCCCGTCCACGCTCTCCACCACCCCCTCACACCCTATCATCCCTTCCCCCTCCACACCCCTGTCCACGCTCTCCACCACCCCCTCACCCCCTATCATCCCTTCCCCCACCACCCCCCTGCCCTCTCCCCACTCTTTCAGTGCCTCAGTGATCCTCGATGTGCTTTACCTTCCATCCTCCATGGCTATGTCTAGGTGTCTCTCCAGGATGCACATCAGAGGTGGAGGCTGCCAGCTGCTTACCGTATCCCCTGGCTTTCGATGCCCCTGGTGGGAGTCCTCAGGGTCTCTGAGGCCGGAGAACCCAACGCACTTGTCGGCATCACATGCATAACTGTGCCACCCTGTCCCATGTGATGCCTGCATCTGGGCTCATCAGCGGGGGGAGCTGGTGGCCAACACCCCACTCCATGGGACGGAACGGGGTTGGCACCCATAGGACTCTGAGGTCACCTCAGGGTGGATAGGCAACTAGTTCAAGCCCCTGCTGCCCCTGCGTCATCTGGCTCTGCCAACCCTGGCGGCTCCCCGATGTCTGCACCATCATGTCGACAACCTCGGCAATGCTCCTCAATGACTGGGCCATGCTCTGCAGTGCGGCGGCAATGCCTACTTGCGACTGGGACACGCTCCGCAGTGCCTCAGCCATGTCCATCTGAGAGTGGGACATGACCCGCAGAAATTCATCAAGGTCGGCCTGGTACTGGATCACAGCCCCCAGCAAGTCAGACATTCTGCCGATGTTCTCAGTTGTGGCCGTCACTGATTGTGCCATGCCTTGGACACCTTCACTAATGCTGCTGATGTATTGCACCAGGCTCTCCACTGTGGTCGCCTCCCAAGCAGTGTTGGTCTCGGTGCCACGTATTGCCGGCGACATCACCTGCGCCTTAGCCTCTGTGACTCTCTTCCAATCAGCTATGGCCCTGCTGGAGTATTGGTGACATCTCCCTCCGAATGTCCCGGCTGCTCTCTGGAGTAGCTTGGCCCATAGACAAAGCATCTGGCTGGGACCCAGCTGGGTCCTGGGATCCAGCAGGCCTGCAAATGCTGTCTCACCTCAGCGTTACCGCCTCCAGCTGATGTACATCAGCAACGGGCTGGTGCTCACTAGATTGTGTCCCAAGCCTGACCATTAATGTTTCCCACCAAGGTCTCTGTCTCTACATTGGTGGAGGGTGGGAATGACAGCTGTTCCAGATTGTGGCAGCCTTGGAGCTCTCCTCCGAGGAAGTCTCATGGGAAGCAGGGGAGGGGGCCACCCCGGATGGGCCGGCGCCATCGGCTGGAGAACCTGCGGGAGAATAAACACCCGAGGTCAGTGGGAGGGATGGGTCAGTCAACTCACCCATGCTGCCCGGTGTAGGCCGCTGACCTTCTGGCGGTCCTGGAGGCCAGTCCTCCTGGTCAGCTGACGGCCGCCGTCACTTCATCCCAGGCTGCACTGGGTGCCCTGTGGCCCATCCTCCGAGACCCTCGGTGGAGCAGAACATCCCTCCTGGCCTCGGCCGCATCTAGGAGCCTCCCCAGGTCTGCATCTCCAAACGTTCAGGTTGTTTGTCTCAGTGCCATGGCTGCGAGCTGAGTGGGGTTGGCTCTGCAAGAGTTGTTTAAGTGCTTCTCAACCTTGTTATAGGGGTTTCTGACGAATTCTGGCGGTCCCGGCGAATCAGCTGGCGGGCCTTCATTTGCGATGTGAAGCCTATGGAGCCTCGTTAACTGGAGCAATTAACATTCAATGGCATTCCCTGCCTCCCCGGGACAAGTGCCAGGAAGCTCACGGCAGTTGCCGCTCGCTACCACACTTAGAAATCGTTGCGGAGAATCGCGCCCATTGTGTTTAGCCGTAGTAAGCTGGCCATAACCGTTAGTGGACTAGAGATGATAGAGTTGATGGATGGAGCCAGCGATTGAAGAACCATGTGTGGCATTTTCAGTTTGAGTTTTTGGCTGGAAGGCAAGCTGACAAGCAGTTTGTGAAGAATAATGCCAGAGATTCTGCATTGTTCTGACATGTGTCAGGTCTCTCTCCTCAGGTAATCTCAAAAGATCTCTATCCAATGTTTAGTATTAATCCTGTGTTTGCTTCCTCTAGTTAAAAGTGGATTTTGATCTGAAATCTGTTTTGCTTGATTGGAGATAACAAGAAAGCAGTTAGGAGTTCAAGTGTTTCATTTTATTGTTAGGCATTGCTTAACTGGTTTACATCCTGTATTAATAATAACATTTGTTTTAATATGACATATCTCTATTTGTGCATGGAATCACTCTTGGAGTGAAGTATCCTTTTCTTACAAGTTAAATAAATTATTGGACTTTCTGTCCGTATTCTAGCAGCTGTTGGGGTCTGGTCTGGGATCGTAATACTATCTTTGAGAGAAAGTCAGTGGCACACAAGACTCTCACGGCCCCGGTTCACATTGATTTAAAGGTGGTATGTACCAGTCGGCTTTGTGCAGTTGTCACTGAAGTAAGCAGTTTTCTTGGTTGAACTCTGTGGCACAGAGAGGGGAGCAGGAACATGCCAGCTTGTATAGAGTCTTGGGACTCGCAAGAGTAAGTCATGGATAAGGCAGGAGTGGGATCAAGCTTGAAAGGTTGGAGATTGGGTGCATGAAAGAGTAGGCAGAGAGTGTGATCGGGAGCATGGAAGAGAGAAATGAAAATGGCCTGGTGTCCTGGGTGTGATGGGGAGGTGATATTTCCACTGATAATAATCTCGGAAAATGTCCTTTCCAATGCAGAGAAGGGAGGACCAGCTGAGCCTGCAAGTTCAGCCATGTCCCACAGAGCAACACGTCACTGGACACTGACATGAACATTCAATAAAGAGTGAACAAAAAAACACAACATTGTTTCTTCCACAATAAACAAATGTCATTAACTCCCTTGTGATCAATGTGTGCCAGTACATTTAGCTCTTTGACTAAGCTAGTCTTACAAATAATGATGATGAACACATGTATAAAATGATACCAATGTTTGTGAAATATTCGCAAGTGAATTTAAATTTAAAAAACACCCTTTGTGCTCTCAATATGTCTAAGGTAACGGCTAAGGACCAGAGCAGGAAGGTTGTGTCCATGATGCATAGCTTCAAAATAAGGGGGAGCAGATTTAGGGCTGATTTGAGGAGAAACTTCTTCACCCAAAGGATTGTGAATCTTTGGAATTCTTTGCCCAGTGAAGCAGTTGGGGCCACCTCGTTGAATGTTTTTAAGGCAAAGGTGGATAGATTTTTGAACAGCAAAGGAATTAAGGGTTATGGTGAGTGGGCGGGTAACTGGAGCTGAGTCCACAAAAAGGTCAGCCAGGATCTTACTGAATGGCGGAGCAGGCTCGAGGAGCCAGATGGCCCACTCCTGTTCTTATGTTAACTCTGACGAGGTATGTGGGAACATTAATACAAAGGTGGAAAGCTTGAAGACATTAGAGCTGTGTTCTGTTCATAGGAAAAAGTGAAACTAAGACTGGATTGCATGATAAACTTCCCTTCCGAGGGGAAGGTATACTTCCCAGGGGCTTTTCACAGTAACTCCATTGAAGCCTACTTGTGACAATAAGTGTTTATTATTATTATTATTCTAATGATGTCATGCTGCTATCCCTTAAAGGAATATTACAGGAAGGTTATCCCTGGTGTCCTGGGGAAACATAGTAGCCAATTTCTACACAGCTAAGTTCCACAGACAGCAATTTGATAAGTGGCCGGGTGATCTGTTTTTGGGGATGTGGACTAAGAGATGAATGTTGGCCAAACCCTCTTGCTGCCCTCGCTTTTCTTCAATAGAGGCTGCGGGATCATTTATAGCCACTTCAACAGTGGGATAGGTCCAATATCTCATGTAGAAAGAATTACATTTCTACAGCGCCTTTCCAACAAAGGATCATTCCAAAGCACTTTATAGTTAATGAAGTAGATTTGAAATGTAGTCACTGCTGTCATGTAGGAAATTCAGCGACAAATTTGGGCACAGCAAGACCCCCACATCAGCGATGTGATGAGGACAATTTAATTTGTTTCTGTGATATAAATATTGGTCAGGTCCCCAGGACGAACACCCTTGCTGTTCTTCTGAATAATGGCCATGCAGTCGTTTACATCCACCAGAGCAAGTAGATGCGGCCTCTCTTAAACTTCTTGGACGGGAATCTCCGTCCCGCCGTGCCAGTTTTCTGGTGCACGTGCCTCCGCCAGCGGTGGGATTCTCCTTCTCGCCGGCCAGCCAATGGGATTTCCCATTGTGGGAAGCCCCACACCGTTGGGAAATCCCCGGGTGTAGATTCGCTGCTGATGCAACGGGGAATCCCCCAGCGAAGAATCCAGCCCCTTGCCCGAAAAGTGGTGCAGCACTCCCTCAGTGCTCCATTGGAATATCAGCCTGGATTTTGTGTGGAAACCTTCTCATTCAGCAACAAGCATTATGCCATAGAGCCAAGCAATCACTTTGGAAATATACTGGGGTTTGGGGGCTGCAGGTGGGGGGCACGGTGGAGGGGTGTCACTTCCTGTGGTCTCCTGGCAACAGCGAATGCTTTCAAAAGAAACATTGTAAAAAGTTTTCCCAGTGCTTAACTGTGTTACTGGGAGTGAGACCCTGCTCAAACGAAACAGTATCCACCTGAGCAACAGAAGTGTAGGCAATCAACAACAGTAATCTACGATAGGCTGATCGAATCAAATGGCATGTCGTTCGTAATAGGTGGAGTACAGATCATACTCAACCAGCTCACCCTCACAAAACCCAAAACAAAATGTCCACTGTTTGATGTGATTCTGTGACTGGCAGCACTTGTTCAACAATACTGAGTGCGATAACAGCTGGACTACCAGCCAATATAAGATGGTTAGTTGAGCTCGTACTTGGCTCATTTACATTCGTACACAGGGACACAGACTCTGCAGCCAAAAGGAATATGTCCAAGCCTTGTACCTCTATTGAATTACCTCAGGGAGTTTGGGGAGCCTATAGATCCCAGTTGCTTTCTCCATGGCAACACCACAGCCAATCAGAGTCCACCTGCCAACCAATCAGCACCCATTTTTCCTGTGGTACAAATTATTGTGATAATTTAAATTTGTCACTCATAAGTTTGTCCGGATGTGTGCAAGGTGAAAAGATTCGGCAACATGGTTCCATTTTTAGCAATATTCAAATTCCTGTTTATATCGCACCTTTTAAAGTATTAGGATGAGCAAAACTATAATTTCAAAATTATAATTTCATAAACATGAGGGGCCAAACTTGACACCACTCAGTGTGTTTAGAGAATTAAAGTTACTTAACTAAGTTCAAGTTTAGCAATACTCTCACATTTTTTTTACTACTTGACTTACCCGCCCGTTAAGAAAACACTTCCATGACCAAATGGTGTGAAACTGGCCAGTAAAACAGGCTGTAGTGCTGAATCATTGAAGATATTGGTGTAAAACGCTCCTTGACAGGAAAGTCCAGAGTGACTGCGACAGACGGCAATATTACCTGAAGGGTAACTGAACCTAAAGTTAAGGAGTAACTCAGAGGGAAAGGTTTCATTGATAAGGTTATCACTCTCACACAGGAATAGTTCAAAATGTCGCACAATATCGTTGGTTAGTTGTCAACCTCTCCGCACCTTCACTGCCACTGCATCTTCATTCCTCCATACACAAACCGTCTCCCCATCTCCCTAACTTTAACTTCACCATCAACCTGAGGGGCTGGTTTAGCTCACTTGGCTAAATCGCTGGCTTTTAAAGCAGACCAAGCAGGCTAGCAGCACGGTTCAATTCCCGTACCAGCCACCCTGGACAGGCGCCGGAATGTGGCGACTAGGGGCTTTTCACAGTAACTTCATTGAAGCCTACTCGTGACAATAAGCGATTTTCATTTCATTTTTCAGTTCATTTCATTTCAACCTCACAACGACTACTTGTGTATATATATATATATATATATATTTAAGGCATTTAACAAGAAAGGATTCATGTCGCATTACATTCATCCCCCACCATCTGGCCTGGGCTTGCAAAATCCTACCAACTGTCCTGGCTTGAGACAATTCACACCTCTTTAACCTGGGGTTACCCCCTATCTCTGCATCTGTAAAGATTCAATTACCTGCAAATGCTCGCATTCTAAGCATTGTCTGGCATCTTTGACTTTGTCTATATATATATGTTTCTGGAACATACCTCTCCATTCACCTGAGGAAGGAGCAGTGCTCCGAAAGCTAGTGTTTGAAACAAACCTGTTGGACTTTAACCTGGTGTTGTAAGACTTCTTACTGTACCTTAATATTAAGCTTGACAGTATAGACAGGAGCTGAACCCAGGCTCATGGTGGCCAATTCATTGTGCAGCATAGTCACTCCCTTCATTATATATGAACATCTCCTTTTCAAATATGGCACACCGCCCAGTATTACTGAATCTTATGTACATACACTGGGATTGATGTTTCAAGGATACTAAATGATGCCGGATCCATCAGTCAATGCATAATACATTTTACTCAATGCCGGGTTCTCCACCTTTAGGTTTGGGATATGAGGCTTCCCGTCTTTTAGAGTTGGCACCTCGGGTACTAGGATGAACTTCCTGAACTTTGATGTAGGTTCTGCTTTGGCTTCTTCATAATGCAGGAGAATAACCGGCTTGTCAAATCCAAATTTCATCATATTCATTTTTTCAAAGTTTCTGAATGGAGAGTAAAAGGGAAAATTGGTTGTTATTGTGGGGGTGGGAAGAGTTTGAATGCTTGGTGTGCTGGAATAGGTTCCCTACAGCTGTTGCAGAAATCCAGATCCTGTGGTGACCTTTGACCCAGATGCAGTATAGAAAGAAACATTTGTTGTTTCTTTAAAAGGTTTGTGGAATCTGTATTTAATCTGTACTGAACAATATTTGAAATAACTTTTATGAGTTTGCATCAATTATAAAGGGATCAATTGTAATTGGATAATAAGAAATACTGGCCCATGTAACCTGGTGACCCTTGATCTGGAAGTGTGCTAGTCGGTATTAGGGGTATTACGGTACCCAGGTTGATGCTGTAAGACTACTGGTGTGGGAGGTACCTGAGACAGCAATATCATTGGAGAAGCCTGCCTGCTGGTTCCGTCCAGTAAGGCGGAGTACGGAGTATAAGAGTCTGTGTCTCCCTAGCAACTAGATTCTGTACCTGTGCTGCTGGGGGAAACATCTAGTCCAGGGGTGGGCAAACTACGGCCCGCGGGCCGCATGCGGCCCGCCTAAGGTCTTTATGCGGCCCACCAAGTCATTAAAAAAAAAAAAAAAATTAAAAAAATTTTTTTTTAACTTATTTTTTTAAGGTTAATGGGGGGGGGCTGTTGGGTTACTTACTGGTATAGGGTGGATATGTTGACTTGAGTAGGGTTATCATTGCTCGGCCCAACATCGAGGGCCGAAGGGCCTGTTCTGTGCTGTACTGTTCTATGTTCTATATGAGGCGCCCAGAATCATAACCGGGTGAAGTAATTATTTTACTTAATATACTATGCGGCCCTTTAAAATTGTGAATTTCTGAATGTGGCCCTTGCACGGAAAAGTTTGCCCACCCCTGATCTAGTCCAATAAAGTCTTCAATTGTTGTCCAATCTCGCTTCTGGAGTCATTGATCGAGCATCAATTTATTGGACTAGTTTTTAGAGAATGGAGCTCTGAACCAAGCTGGAGTGTCTGCAACTCAGCCCCCACGTGGCAAATGCAGCGGCGACCTTCAAACATTGGCTGGCGTGCTTCAACGGGTACCTCAGGACGGCCACAACTACACCCATGAAGGACCAGAAGATGCAAGTTCTTCACTCGAGGGTGAGCCCAGAGATCTACACCCTCATCGAGGATGCGGACGATTTCAAGGCCGCGATGGCCCTGTTGAAAGGACACTACATTCGCCCAGTAAACCAGGTCTACGCCCGGCATCTGCTAGCGACGAGGCGACAAATCCCCGGTGAATCGCTGGAGGAATTCTACCGTGCGCTCCTGGTGTTAGGTAGGAATTGTGACTGCCCACAAGTTTCAGCCAGCGACCACACAGAACTTTTAATCCGGGATGCATTAGTTGCAGGTATGCTGTCCTCCCAAATCCGCCAGCGATTGCTGGAGAAAGAGACACTAGGCCTCAAGGAGGCACGGGCCCTTGCTAGCCCCCTGGATGTGGCCTCCCGAAACGCCCGCGCGGACGTCCCCGACCGCACGGCAGCCCCTTGGGCAGCATGGAACCCCCCCGCGGCCGACTCCGATGCATCCCCATCCCCCCACAAGCTTGTGCTGTGCAACTACCAGGCAACCCCTGGGGGCCCCGCTGCTATTTTTGCAGGCAGGCCAAGCACCCCCGCCCGGCAGCGCTGCCCAGCACGCTCCTCCACCTGCAAAGGGTGCGGCAAAAAGGGCCATTTCATGGCGGTATGCCAGGCCCGGGCGCTCGCCGCAGTCTCCGGGACCACCACTCCAACCCTCTCCACGAGCCACGTGCGGCCTGCGGGCGCCGCCATCTTCCTTTTCCCGAGCCACGTGCGGCCTGCGGGCGCCGCCATCTTGTTCCCCAGGGACCACATGCGACGGATGGACAAGCCATCTTGCACACCCCCGGCCATGTGCGACCAGTGGGCGCTGCCATCTTGGCTGGAGTCTCAGGACCCCGATTCGGATGACCACACATCGCCCAAAGAAAACCTCCAGCTTTTGCCACGATTTGCCTCAGTGACTCTGGACCAGTCTCGACCCCAAACGCTCTCGACCGCGCTCATCAATGGGCATAAATCTTCCTGCCTGATCGACTCCAGGAGCACAGAGAGCTTCATACACCCCAACACGGTAAGGCGCTGTTCTCTTCCCATCCACCTAGTTAATCAACGAATCTCCCTGGCCTCCGGGTCTCACTCTGTAGAGATCACAGGGTTCTGCATAGCGAACCTCACAGTCCAGGGAAGGGGATTTAAAAACTTCCACCTCTACATCCTCCCTCACCTCTGCGCTGCCATGCTCCTAGGATTAGATTACCAATATAACTTCCAAAGTTTAACTTTTAAATTCAGCGGCCCTCACTGTCTGCAGCCTCGCGACCCTCAAGGTCGAGCCGCCTTCCCTTTTTGCGAACCTCACCCCGGATTGCAAACCTGTCGCCGCTAGGAGCAGACGGTACAATGCCCAGGAGCGGACCTTCATTAGGTCGGAAGTCCAGCGGTTACTGAATGAAGGGATCATTGAGGCCAGCAACAGTCCCTGGAGAGCTCAAGTCGTGGTTGTAAAGACCGGGAGAAGCACAGGATGGTCATCAATTACAGTCAGACCATCAACAGGTATACGCAGCTCGACGCTGCATATTTGATCTGGTCAATCAGATTGCACAATACAAGGTCTTTTCCACGGTGGACCTAAAGTCCGCCTACCATCAGCTCCCCATCCGCCCTAGTGACCGCAAATACACTTCATTCGAAGCAGATGGGCGGCTCTACCACTTCCTAGTTGATCGGTACGGTTTGCGGGCCACGTTTCCGTACCTCGATAACATCACCATCTGCGGCCACGACCAGCAGAACCACGACACCAACCTCCGTAAATTTCTCCATACTGCAAAAATCTTTAACCTAACTTAAAACAAGCACCAACCGTCTAGCCATCCTCGGCTACGTAGTGCATGATGAAGTTATAGGCCCAGATCCCGAACACATGCGCCCCCTCATGGAGTTTCCCCTCCCCCACTGCTCCAAGGCCCTGAAACGTTGCCTGGGATTTTTTTCATATTATGCCCAGTGGGTCCCCAATTACGCGGACAAGGCCCGCCCTCCAATCCAATCCACGGTGTTTCCCCTGTCGGCAGCGGCCCGCCAGGCCTTCAGCCGCATCAAAGCGCACATTGCAAAGGCCACGATGCACACAATCGACGAATCCCTTCCCTTCCAAGTCGAGAGCGACGCGTCCGACGTAGCTCTGGCGGCCACCCTCAACCAAGTAGGCAGACCCGTAGCCTTCTCCTCACGCACCCTCACGCTTCAGAAATCCGTCATTCCTCAGTTGTAAAGGAGGCCCAGGCCATAGTAGAAGCTGTGCGGCACTGGAGGCATTACCTGACCAGCAGGAGATTCACTCTCCTCACTGACCAACGGTCGGTTGCTTTCATGTTCAATAATGCACAGTGGGGCAAGATAAAGAACGATAAGATCTTACAGTGAAGGATCGAGCTCTCCACCTACAACTATGAGATCTTCTATCATCCCGGGAAGCTAAACGAGCCTCCTGATGCCCTATCCCGCGGCACATGAGCCAACGCGCAAGTGGACCGACTCCGGGCCCTCCATGAGGACCTTTGCCACCCGGGGGTCACTCGATTCTTCCATTTCATCAAGACCCGCAGCCTGCCCTACTCCATCGAGGAGGTCAGGACCGCCACCAGGAACTGTCAAATCTGCGCGGAGTGCAAGCCACACTTCTACAGGCCAGAGAAAGCGCACCTGATAAAGGCTTCCTGTCCCTTTGAACGCCTCAGCGTGGATTTCAAAGGGCCCCTCCCCTCCACTGACCACAACACGTACTTCCTGAACGTGATTGACGAGTACTCCCGGTTCCCATTCGCCATCCCCTGCCCCGACATGACCGCAGTCACCGTCATAAAAGCCCTCCACAGTATGTTTACACTGTCCGGTTTCCCCGCCTACATTGACAGCGATAGGGGGTCGTCCTTTATGAGCGACAAACTGCGTCAATTCCTGCTCAGCAAGGGCATTGTCTCGAGCAGGACGACCAGTTACAACCCCCGGGGAAACGGACAGGTAGAGAGGGAGAACAGAACGGTCTGGAAGACCGTCCTACTGGCCCTACGGTCCAGGAATCTCCCAATCTCCCGCTGGCAGGAGGTCCTTCCTGCTGCTCTCCCTTCCATCCGATCACTGCTGTGTACCACGACCAACCAAACACCTCACGAATGTCTCCTTGTCTTCCCTAGGAAATCCTCCTCCGGGACCTCGCTCTCAACCTGTCTGGCAGCTCCTGTACCCATCCTGCTCCGCAAACACGTGCGGGCGCACAAGTCGGACCCATTGGTCGAGAGGGTCAACCTCCTCCACGCTAACCCTCAATACGCCTACGTGGCGTACCCCGACGGCCAACAGGATATGGTCTCCCTACGGGACCTGGCGCCCGCTGGATCCCCACCCACACCACCACCACCACCCTCCCTCCCACCGGCGCACCCCACAGACAACCCCTTCCCAGGCGGATCGGTCCTCTCACCGGTCCCACCCAGGGGTGATGAAGCTGCTGAAGAAGCCGAGCCATGCTCCCGAGCCACGGATGCCCAAGCCGGAACCTGCATCACCGCCGAAACTGCAACGATCGCAGAGGACAACCAGGGCCCCCCGATCGACTAATTGCTTCTTTTTGAATGTAAATAAATACTGTAAATAGTTGCGACATGTAACGAGGCAAAACACTGTACTAATGTATACCGGGTACCACCATAACCTCAACCTCTACCACTGTATGACGCGAGACCACCATCCCCGCCGGACTCTTTTTTTAACAGGGGGTGAATGTGCCAGTTGGTATTAGGGGTATTACGGTACCAAGGTTGATGCTGTAAGACCACTGGTGTGGGAGGTACCTGAGACAGCAATATCATTGGTGAAGCCTGCCTGCTGGTTCCGCCCAGTAAGGCGGAGTATAAGAGCCTGTGACTCCCCAGCTGCTGCATTCTGTACCTGCGCTGCTGGGGGAAACATTTAGTCCAATAAAGCCTTCAATTGTCGTCCAATCTCGCTTCTGAAGTCATTGATCGAGCATCAGGAAGTAGTTCCAACGGGAAGGAAATTAACAAAAAAGCCATTTGGCTGGCAGTCACAAGGAGAACTGCAACATAAAGGAGAGCTACAAGCAGAGGAGCTGGAAGGTGAAGGCATTCAGCGCACAGATGCAGATACACAGAAAGAGAAACAGAGAATTTGCGTGTGGAGAAGAAGCAAGTCACTTCCAGGAAGAGATCAGCTTTTCTGTTTGGCAGAAATGGAGATAGATCAATTGAAGGCAGACCACTTGGAGGCAATGTGCGACCTGGCAAAACCTATAAAATTTGGAAAGCTGTGTTAATAGCTAGGATACACCAAAGAGCTGGATGTTTCTCAGAAGTGGCCAAACCATGAACCGGGGCATTATTAGTTGATTGTTTGAAAATGACTCCGAAAAGCTACACCATCAGGACCACATTGATCTGAGCGAGAGAGGGTTCATAGCGCCTTATGGATGATAATGGTGTGCATGGGACTGAATGCAGGAAAGCTGCTGTTGGATAAAACCCCTGACCTACTCTGCATGACTAAAGAACAGCACATGAGGAACTGTGTCACTATGTCCTGCCACATTTGTGTTGGGAATAATAGGAGCGCTTGTGTTTGTGTAAGACTTACACTTTAATTAAAAGGAAGTCAGAGTTTGGGGCTTGGCACCTGATAACATGATTCCACATTCTTGCTGCCCTTCTGAGGTCCTGGATCCTCATTGCATTTTCTCCAAGCTAATGGGACCGGTGGGAGGACCGATCCGCCTGGGATGCGTCTGTGGGGTGCGCCGGTGGGAGGGAGGGTGGTGGTGGTGGTGTGGGTGGGGATCCAGCGGGCGCCAGGTCCCGTAGGGAGACCATATCCTGTCGGCTGTCGGGGTACGCCACGTTCGCGTATTGAGGGTTAGCGTGGAGGAGGTTGATCTTCTCGACCAATGGGTCCGACTTGTGCGCCCGCACGTGTTTGCGGAGCAGGATGGGTCCAGGAGCTGCCAGACAGGTTGAGAGCGAGGTCCTGGAGGAGGAATTAAAGGTAATAAACCTTTTTAATTAAAAGTATATTTTGCCTGTCAATTCATGTTTAATTTGTTTTGGTTCAGTTTTGTGTTAAAGTTAAAGTTACAAAATGTGGAATCTCGTTGGTAATTTAATTAATCAAATGTGGTTATTTTTGGTTTACGGTTCATCCTCAGTTGGTAACGGCAGCAATAATACAATGCACTGGGGCGGGGGGGGGGGGGGGGGGGGGGTGCAGTAGCTTTAACCTCGAGCCTTGGAAAATACTTGTACCCAGGATTAACCAGGCAATGGTCTATTGTTCCAGGAGATTCATCCATTGCAGCACCCAGTAATCCTGTCAGGATCCCACTCTGGATTAGTGTGGACCGCTTGAGTGTCAGCTTCCCTGGGAATCAGTCAACACAAAGCCAAAAGAGAGACAGTTTAAGTGAGTGGAAAAGAACCAGCTCTAAAAATATCGAATCATCGAATGCTACAGCACTAAAGGAGGCCATTTGGCCCATTGTGCCTGTTTGGTTCTTTGAAAGAGCTATTCAATTATTCTCCTCCATTATTGAATCTGCTTCCAGCACCCTTTCAGCATTGCCTCTCAGATCACAACTCTTTGGGCAGATTGTTCAACTATGCTCTCTGCTGAAACCGCAGGACAATTAGCAGCATGCAAACCCCGGTGAACTCGGTGGCTCTTTAACTGAACCATGACATGGGCATCCCCCTCTCTGGCCAACTAGATGCTGATTCTGACAAAGGAAAGATTTTTTTAATGAAGGGAATGCGACCTGGGTCAGAATGGGTCCACTGGACATGGATCTCTGAGGCTACAGCAACCACTGGAATTGGACCAGAGGAGACCTGTATTGGCTGCTCGCCACGCCCCCCCCCCCCCCCCCCCCCCCACACCTGGCTCCCAACAAAGCCTCCCCTCCCCCGGTCTCTCAATCCCCCCCCCCCCACACCTGGCTCCCAACAAAGCCCCCCTCCCCCAGTCTCTCAATCCTACCTCGGGCTCCTGGTGTTGGGGTCTGAGGGACCTACCAATTCTCTCCAACCAAGCACGGGTGGATGGAAGTTCTGAGGAAGTCAGCAGTAGGAGTGTGCTCCCTCTAGCTTTGAGAAAATGCAATGAGGATCCAGGACCTCAGAAGGGCAGCAAGAATGTGGAATCATGTTATCAGGTGCCAAGCCCCAAACTCTGACTTCCTCAGCATTCTCCAGCACAGCACTTCTCAGAACAGCAGCCCTCAAGAACACAAGAAATAGAAGGAGTAGCCTTCAAGCCTGCCCCACCATTTAATATAATTGCTGATCTATGCTGGCCTCGTCCCTTTTCTGTGCCATCCCCCCATAGCCCTCTATTCCTCAATCCATTAAATATTTATCCACATCCACTTTAAATACTTCTAATGATCCACCCTCCAGGGCAGAGAATTCCAGAGATTCACCACCCTCTACGAGAAGGAATTGCTATACACCTCAGTTTTATATGACCGGCCCTTTATCTTGTAGCTACGTCTCCTTGTTTGAGATGCTCCCACTCATGAAAACATCTCCAACCCCTTTGCAGTAAAGGCCAAAATATCGTTAGCCTTCTTAACTACTTGTTGGACCTGCCTCCTATCATTTTGTGATTCATGCACTAGAACACCCAGATCCCTCTATACTTCACTCACCTGAAGGGCGCAATTCTCTGGGCGTGTTGCACTCAAACGAGCTCACAACGCGGCCGGAGAATGCTGGGAGAGGCCTGCAGCGAGGCTCCTGACAAGCTCCGCGCCTCGCAAGGTTCTCCGAAGTCCCGCGAGACGTCGGAGTCTGGCCATGGCTGCAGCTCTTCAGTTTCACTGATCAAAAATGCCCCAGTCTGTCAGTTTCACTGAATCAGAGAATCATAAGAATCATAAGATTTACAGTGCAGAAGGAGACCATTTGGCCCATCGAGTCTGCACCGGCCCTTTGAAAGAACACCCCACTTACACCCACGCCGCCACCCTATCCCCGTAATCCAGTAACCCCAGCTAAACTTTTTGGACACTAAGAGCAATTTAGTATCGCCAATCCACCTAACCGGCACACCTTTGGACTGTGGGAGGAAACCGGAGCACCCGGAGGAAGCCCACGCAGACACGTGCAGACTCCACACAGACAGTGACCCAAGCTGGGAATCGAACCTGGGACTCTGGAGCTGTGAAGCAACTGTGCTAACCACTGTGCTATCGTGCTGCCACTGTGCACTCCCTTCAGTGACCCTGGTGAGTTCCCCACAATTCTATTAAAGCAAGAATGGGTGTCAAAGCTGCAGTTAGATATCTATTTCAATATCTAAATACCTTACTGCACAGCTCCCTGTATGCATACAAATCTACCCAGGTGAGACCCAGAAGTGAGCAGGACAATGCTAGGATCCTCACCTGGCCTCACAGGGGATTTAAATCAGGGCAGGTGACTAAGCCCATGTCCCCTTGCTCCCTAACCCCCACATTCGCCCCCCCCCCCCTCCCCCGACCCTTGAGTCTAAACATTGCTCCTCATTCACACTCTAGTTGTTCGGCTAGTTAATTGTTTTAAACCTGCGTCCTGTGGTTACTGACTGTTCTGCCAATGGGCAGAATTTGTCTTTGCTGACTCTATCGAAACCACACATCATTTTCAACACCCCCATTATCCTTGCTGCAAGGATAAAAGCTCAGCTTCTCCAGTCTCTCCACAAGACAGAAGTCTCTCAAACCTCGCCACGCCTCCACTCCATACCCTTCTGTTAAATCTCCCATGACATCTGGTTACATATTACAATGTTAAGTAACGATTCCATTTTAAATATTTACATCCTTGCGTTTTCAGATTGAATTTTATCCAACACCATAATGCAGACCTCCTCCCAGTTCAGTTTTTCAATAGTTTCATCGCGTGGCTTAATGATCCATCCTAGCAAACAACCAAAAGGAAGATAGTTAATGTGGTGGCAGTAAGCGATTTTAAAAATTCATTCACAGGCTAAGGGTGGCTCGGTCCAGGCTGACATTTATTGTCGGTGCCGGATGCTCCTGAAGTGGTGGGTACGAGGGGCTTTTGTAACGTGCAGATGATAGCGATTTAATGTGGCTGAATGGCTTGCTCAGTCATTTCGGAGTCAATCACTTCCTCCTCCCTCCCCCGGACCATGACTCCACCACCAAACATCAAGCCATCATTTCCAGCTCTGCCACTAACCTCATCTGTTCTGTAGATCTTCCCTCTGCAGCTTCCAACCTCAGCCCTCCAACCCTGCACAATTTGCTTCAACCTCCTTCCCAACATCCACAAACAGGACTGTCCTGGTGGACTTATTATTTTAGTCTGCTCCTGCTCCACTGAACTTCATCTCTTCCAATCTCAACTCTTATTTTTTCCCCTCTTTGTCCAGTCTCTCCCCATCTATATCTGTGACTCTTCTGATCCCCTTTGTCCAGTTTCCAGTTTCCTGACCCGAACCGACTTCTTTCACTATGGACGCCCGATCTCTTTACACCCCATCTCCCAACCGCTCCCCGTCCACCATCCTCCTCTTTGACTGAGTTTGTTCTCACATTGAACAACTTCTCCTTTAACTCCCCTCATTGCCTCAAATTAAAAGGTGTTGCCCTAGTGACCATAAGACATAGGAGCACAATTAGGCCACTCGGCCCGTCGAATCTGCTCCGCCATTCAATCATGGCTGATATTTTTCTCATCCCCATTCTCCTGCCTGTTCCCCATAATCCCTGATCCCCTTATTAATCAAGAACCTATCTATATCTGTCTTAAAGACACTCAGTGACTTGGCCTCCACAGCCTTCTGCGGCAAAGAGTTCCAGATTCACCACCCTCTCGCTGAAAATAAATTCCTCCTAATAATAATAATAATAATAACAATCGCTTATTGTCACAAGTAGGCTTCAATGAAGTTACTGTGAAAAGCCCCTAGTCATCACATTCCGGCGCCTGTTTGGGGAGGCCGGTATGGGAATTGAACCCGCGCTGCTGGCCTTGTTGTGCATTGCAAGCCAGCTGTTTAGCCCACTGTGCTAAACCCTCACCTCTGTTTTAAAGGATCATCCCTGTAGTCTGAGATTGTGTCCTCTGGTTCTAGTTTTCCTACAAGTGGAAACATCCTCTCCACATCCACTATATCCAGGCCTTGCAGTATCCTGTAAGTTTCAATAAGATCCCCCCATACAGGTCCTCGCTATGCTGGCCTTATTGTGGTATATGTGGAATATTCCTTGTTCCAGTTCTACTCAGGCCCCCTCCCTCATCTCTATTTTCTAGTACATTGATGGCTGTATTCGTGCGGCCTCCTGCTCTTTGCCAGACCTGGAAAATCTCATTAACTTTGGGCAGGATTCCCCATCAGTTCATGGCAGCGAGATTCTCCGGTTCCGCTGCAGTGAATGGGAGATTTGGCTGAGCGCCAAATTCTCCGTTCTCACTAGCAGAGCGGGGCAGACACGCAATGGAAAATCCCAGCGTTTGTATCCAATTTCTACCCTTCTCTCACCTTCCCATGGTACGTCTCCAACTCTTCCCTTCCCTTCCTCACCTTCTCTGTCTCCATTTCTGGGGATAGGTTATCAATAAATATTCGCTAGAGACTCACAGTTACCCCAACGACACTTCCTCACACCCTGCTTCCTGTAGGGACTCCAATCTATTCTTCCAGTTTCTCTGTCTCCATCATATCAGCAATCTTTCACAAAAGTGTCTTTCTCCTCAAACATGTATACCCACCACCCTTCACCCCATCCACCGTGCTTGATAAGGCTGACCCTGCGACCTCCTCCCATGCTGGTGTAATCAGGGAGGGCTGCCTTCCCCCAACAGAGCAGAGCAGTCAGCAGACTGCCTCCACCTCTGTTATGGATATCAGGGCTGCACATAGATGTAGTGGTGGGGTTCAGAAAATTAAGACGTATTCAATGCACACTAGTGGCATGGAACCTTTGTAAATATATGCTGAATCTATCCTTCTCCGAGTCTCATGTATTCAATTCATTATCTTTCAGGTTCAGACTTCCGGTGGCGGCCATGGAGGAATAGGTCATACATTTGATAGCTCCCGCCTGGAACGGACTTTTGGGCCTTTTTCCCCGGATTTTTTCCGGATTTTATGGGATAAATCGGTGAAGAGTGAGACAGTAAGGAGAAATCACCCTCCGGTGTATGGAGAATTGGACCTGAAGTGGCCGTGTGAGAACACAAAGTCCTATAAGATAGACGCAAGCAGAGCTGGTAACACGGGACAGCATGTCAGAGGGCAAGGGCCGTGGGGAGACGGCACAGCGGTCGACGGAGCAGCTGGTGAAGTTTTGCGAGGATTGTTTCGCTAAGCTGAAGAAGGACACGCTGGACCCAATTGAGGCTTCGATTGATCAAGTGGTTCAGAATTAAGAAACACACAGAAGAGTGATCCAGGAGGTGGAACAAAAGTTGTCCGAGCACGAGGAGTATATAACCGTGCTGGAAAGCAAGGTGGGGATGATGAACGACCGCCAGAAAAGAATGGAGGAGAAGCTGGAGGACCTGGAGAATAGATCCAGGAGACAGAATCTCAGAATCGTTGGCTTCCCTGAAGGAAGTGAGGGATCGGATGCAAGGGCCTATGTGACGGACATGCTGGAGAAGTTGATGGGGGCTGGGGCGTTCCCTCGGCCCCTGGAATTGGACAGAGCGCACAGAGCCCTCGCGAACAAGTCGCTGAGGGCCATGGTGGTACGTTTCCACCGTTTCATGGACAAGGAACACGTTTTGCGGTGGGCCAAGAAAGAACGGAGCAGCAAGTGGGAGAACTGTGAGTTGCACATCTATCAGGATCTGGGAGCGGACTTGGCCAAGAGGCGAGCTGGGTTCAATCGGGCAAAAACGGCCCTCTTTAAGAAGGGGGTGAAGTTTGGGATGCTGAGAAACGGGACTTCTACTTTGAAACTCCAGACGAAGTATGGACTTTTATTAAAGAAATGAAGCTGGAGGCGAATTAAAAGACACCGAAGCCTTGGTGCTGGATTGTATAAATATAAGTAGCTCTATGTTTAATAATGGATGGTTGGTTAACGGTTGCTTTGTCTTGCAGGGAACTGGTTAGAGGGGGGAATGGGCTTTGAATTTAGTTCTGCTTTTTCGGTGTTTCTTCACAGTTTTTTTCTGATGTTTGTTCACTGGGGAATGTGATGCTTTTAAAATGTTTATTTATGTGGGGGGAAAGGGGAGACAGACTGCTTGGTGCCAGGGGCGGGCGCTATCAAGTGGGGGGTGAACAGGTGTTAAGCTGGAGCTTGTCTTGGGGGGGTTGGGTTTCTAGTGTTGTTGCTGGGGTGGGGAGGGGGGGGGAGCTGCTTTGCTGACAGGGGAGGAACTGTTACTTGGAGACAAATGGGAGGTCGGGAACGGCGACTGCCCAAACGGGCACTCAAGGAAGCAGAGGGCACGAGCTCAAGGCTGGCCTAAAAAGGGTGATGGATAGTCGGCGGGGGGGGGGTTCGTTGGAAGCCCCCTGACCAGGCTGATCACATGGAACGTTAGAGGACTGAATGGGCCAGTCAAGAGTGCTCGCATGTTCGATCATTTGAGGGGGCTGAAGGTGGCCATGGCGATGCTACAAGAGACACACCCATAGCTTACAGACCAGATGAGATTGAGGAAGAGGTGGGTCAGCCAAGTGTTCCACTCAGGACTGGACTCAAAGATCAGGGGGGTAGCGATCTTGATCAGCAAACAAGTGGCAATCGAGGCAGAGAGAATCGTGTCAGACAAAAGGGGTAGGTACATAATGGTGAGTGGGAAGCTGGAGGGGGTGCGGGTCGTACTTATAAACATATATGCTCCCAATTGGGATGACGTGGAATTTATGAAGCGGGTTTTAGGTAAGATCCCAGACTTAGTCAGATAACCTGATCATAGGAGGGGACTTCAATACAATCATTGATCCAGAATTGGACCGGTCAAAATCCAGGACAGGGAGGAAGCTGGCTGTGGCAAAGGAATTGAAGTGTTTTATGGAACAGATTGGGGGAGTAGACCTATGGAGGTTTGCACAGCCGAGGGCGAAGGAGTTTTCCTTTTTCTCAGTTGTCCACAAGGTATACTCTCGCATCAACTTTTTTGTTCTGAGCAGGGCGCTAATACCGAAGTGGATACTGAGTACTCGGCAATTACTGTGTCGGATCATGCCCCGCACTGGGTGGATCTACAGGTTAGTGTGGAGAGAGGGCAACGCCCGCTTTGGAGAATGGATGTGGGCTTGTTGGCAGACTAAGCGAGCTGTGGGCGAGTTAACAAGTCCATCCAGAACTACCTGGAAACAAATGATACAGGGGAGGTTTCTGCAGCGATGGTCTGGGAAGCTTTGAAGGCAGTAGTCATAGAGGAATTAATCTTGATACGGGCCCACAGAGAAAAGGCGGAACAGGCCGAGAAGGATAGATTAGTGGAGGAGATACTCCAGGTGGACAGGAGATACTCGGAGGCCCCGGACGCGGGGCTACTGAGGGAGCGGCAGAGATTATTGGCAGTGTTTGGGCTGTTGACCAGAGGGAAAGTGGTGGAACAGTTTGAGGAAAGCAAGGGGTACAATCTGTGAATACGGGGAAAAGGCAAGCAGAATGTTGGTGCACCAGCTCAGGAAAAGGGAGGCGGTTAGGGAGATAGGTAAAGTAAAGAGTAGAGGCAGGAATAGTGTCCTGGACCCAGCGGGGGTAAACAGGATGTTTAAGGACTTCTATAGTAAATTATATGAGTCAGGACCCCCGGCTGGGGTGGAGGTGATGAGGCAGTTTTTGGGTCAGTTGAGGTTCCCGAGGGTGGAGGAGGACCTGGTGGAAGGGCTGGGAGCCCCAATTGAGAGTGAGGAAATAATCAAGGGGCTGGAGGCCATGCAGTCGGGCAAGGCCCCGGGGCTTGATGGCTACCTGTAAGAGGTTTTCAGAGATATTGAGTCCACTGCTGGTGAGGACATTTAACGAAGCAAGAGAGAAGGGAATCCTTCCCCCCAACAATGTTGCAGGCCTCAATTTCATTGATCCTGAAACGGGAGAAGGATCCGGAGCAATGCGGGTCATAGAGGCCGATTTCTCTACTGAATGTGGATGCAAAACTGCTGGCTAAGATACTGGCCACCAGGATAGAGGACTGTGTCCTGGGGGTGATAGGGGAAGACCAGGCGGGATTTGTTAAGGGTAGGCAACTCAAGGCCAATGTTCGAAGGCTTCTAAATGTTATTATGATGCCTTCAGAAAGAGAGGAGGCGGAGGTGGTGGTAGCGATGGATGTGGAGAAGGCTTTTGATCGGGTGGAGTGGAATTACCTGTGGGAGATGCTGGGAAGGTTTGGGTTTGGTGAGGGCTTTATTGACTGGGTGCAGTTGCTCTATCAGGCACATGTAGCGAGTGTGCGTACGAACCAGCTGAGGTCGGGGTATTTTAAATTGCACCGAGGGACGAGGCGCCCCCTCTCCCCGTTACTGTTTGCTCTGGCCATATATCCATTGGCCATGGCGTTAAGACCTCTTGGAATTGGAAAGGGCTGGTTCGGGGTGGTGGAGCACCGGGTCTCGCTCTACGCTGATGACCTGCTCTTGTACATTTCGGACCCGTTGGACGGGATGGGGAAGTAATGCGAATCTTGGGGGAATTTGGCAATTTTTCGGGGTAAAAATTGAACAAGGGGAAAAGCGAGATGTTTGCAATCCAGGCAAGAGGACAGGGGAAGGGACTGGGAGAGCTGCCGCTTAGAATGGTAGGGAAGAGCTTTCGATATCTGGGAATCCAGGTGGCCTGGGAGTGGGAGGTACTGCACAAGTTAAACCTATCCCGGTTGGTAGAACAAATGGAAGGGGACTTTAAGAGGTGGGACATTCTCCTTCTATCACTGGCAGGGAGGGTACAGACCATGAAAATGACGGTCCTCCCCATATTTCTGTTTGTCTTTCAGTGCCTCCCCATCTTCATCACAGAGGCCTTTTTCAAGCGGGTGAATAAGATTATTTTGGGCTTTGTGTGGGCAGGTAAAACCCCGCGAGTGAAGAAAGTGTTGCTGGAGCGCAGTCGGGGGCAGGGTGGGTTGGCACTGCCGAACTTCTGCAATTACTGCTGGGAGGCTAATATAGCCATAATTAGGAAGTGGGTAGTGGGGGAGGGGTCAGCATGGGAGCAGATGGAGGCGGCGTCTTGTAAAGGCACCAGTCTGGGTGCATTGGTAACAGCACCTCTGCCGTTCTCGCCGGCCCGATACTCCACAAGTCCGGTGGTAGTGGCAACTCTGGGGATCTGGGGGTAATGGAGGAGATATAAGAGAGTGGAGGGAGCACCGATTTGGACCCCGATTTATAATAACCACAGGTTTGTACCGGGTAGGTTCCTGAGTTGGCAGAAGGCAGGAATTAGAAGGATGGGGGATCTATTTACAGACGGGAGCTTGAAAGCATTGGAGGATACATTGAAATTGCCAGCAGGGAATGGTTTTAGGTATTTGCAGGTGCGAGACTTCCTGAGAAAACAGGTGCCGGCCTTTCCGCTGCTGCCGCCATGGGAATACAGGATAGAGTAGTTTCCAGCACCTGGATAGGAGAGGGGAAGGAGCTTTCGGAGGCGGAGGATAACGCCGGTGGAGGAGCTTAAGGGCAAGTGGGAGGACGAGCTAGGAGGAGAGATAGAAGCAGGGCTATGGGCGGATGCCCGAAGCAGGGTTAATATCTCATCATGTGCCAGGCTCAGCCTGATACAATTTAAGGTAGTCCACCGGGCACACATGACAGCGACTAGGATGAGTAAGTTCTTCGGGGTTGAGGATAGGTGTGCGAAGTGCGCGGAGAGCCCAGCAAATCATGTCCACATGTTTTGGGCATGCCCAAAACTTGACGGTTTTGCAGGGATTTGCTACGGCAATGTCCACGGTGCTAAAAACACGGGTGGTGCCAAGTCCAGAGGTAGCGATCTTTGGAGTGTCGGAAGATCCGGGAGTTCAGGGGGCGACGTCTTGGCCTTTGCATCCCTGGTAGCCCGGAGATGGATCTTGTTAATGTGGAGGGACTCGAAGCCCCCGAGTGTAGAGATCTGGGTTAGTGACATGGCTGTGTTCCTCAGTCTCAAGAAAATAAAGTTCGCCTTAAGAGGGTCAATGTTAGGGTTCTCCCGGAGGTGGCAGCCGTGTCCAAAATGTAGCTTCCAATGAAATCCCATCTGGATCTTCAGTTGGGGCAGGATGGTGGCACACTGCTTCCTCACAGTGACCTGGGTTTGATTCCGATCTTGGATGACTGTCTGTGTGGAGTTTGCACATTCTCCTTGTGTCTATGTGGGTTTCCTTTGGGTGGTCTGGTTTCCTTCCACAGTCCAAATACATGCAGGTTAGGTGGATTGGTCATGATGAATACATGGGGTTAAGGGGATAGGGCAGGAGATGTGAGCCGAGATAGATGGGCTGAATGGCCTCCTTCTGCATTTTGGGATTCTATCGATAAATCCTCACACACTTTCACCACACGGACTAGTCTGTAATTCCACATCCACAACATTGCTGCCTGACCAATACATAAGTCTGCCTATTTTCTCCAGCAGACATGCTTTGACCTTGAGAGAAGGGTTCACCAAAGATAATAATAATCGCTTATTGTCACAAGTAGGCTTCAATGAAGTTACTGTGAAAAGCCCCTAGTCGCCACATTCCGGCGCTTGTTCGGTGCAGCCGGTAAGAAAACTGAACCTGCACTGCTACCTTGTTCTGCATTACAAGCTAGCTGTTTAGCCCACTGTGCTAAACCAGCACCTGATAATGATTTACCTGCTGCTATTGCATTGATTATTTGTGGATAGTACAAATAAACACCGCGATTCACGTTATATTGGTATGTCCAATGTACCGTTTAGAATGGCTTTCACATCTGAAAGTGTCAGACCAGACCAGGCTAAGGAAGGGCTGGATAAGCCAGGTCTTCCACTCGGACTTGGACTCGAAGTCCAGAGGGGTGGCAATCATGATCAACAAGCGCGTGCAATTTGAGGCAGAGGGCATATCTGCAGACAGGGGGGGCAGATACCTGATGGTACGGGGCAGACTGGAGGGGAGAAGGGTGGTGCTGGTGAATATATATGCCCCGAACTGGGATGACGTGGACTTTATTAAAAGAGTGCTGGGGAAGATCCCGGACTTGGATTCTCGCAAGCTAATAATGGGAGGGGACTTTAACATGGTCCTTGACCCGACTTTGGATCGGTCGTGTCCCAGAACGGGTAGACTCTCAGCAATGGCAAGGGAGCTGAAAGGGTTTATGGGGCAAATGGGGGCAGTGGACCCCTGGAGAGAGGGACAGCCAACAGGAAGGGGCTACTCGTTTTACTCGCACGTCCATAAAGTATATTCCAGGATAGATTTCTTTGTAATAAGCAGGGACTGTATGGGGGAGGTAAAGAACACGGAATACTCAGCAATTACCATTTCAGACCATGCCCCGCATTGGGTGGACCTGCAGTTCGGGGGAGCGAGTTATCAACGCCCGCAATGGAGGCTAGATGTGGGACTGCTGTCGGAGGAGGGGATCTGCGAGAGGCTTCGGAAATGTATAAAAAATTACCTGCAGGTGAATGACACTGGGGAGGTCTCAGCGGCGACCGTGTGGGAGGCGCTAAAGGCAGTAGTTCGGGGGGAGCTGATTTCAATTGGGGCCCACAAAGCCAAGGCAGACCGGGCAGAAATGGATAGATTGGTCAGGGAAATGGGCCGGATAGATGAAGAGCACGCGGAGTCCCCGGGGGAGGTTTTACTCAGGGAAAGGCGGAGGCTACAGGCGGAACTGGGGGCACTATCCACGAGCAGGGCCGTGGAACAGCTTAGGAAGGCGAGGGGAGTGGTGTACGAGTATGGGGAAAAGGCTAGCAGACTGTTAGCGCAGCAACTCAGGAGGAGGGAGGCGGCCAGGGAAATAGGTAGAGTGAGGGACGAGGGGGGGCGCAAAGTGGAGGATCCGGCAGAATTGAATAGGGTATTCCGGGACTTCTATCGTAAGCTGTATACTTCGGAGCCGTCGGAAGAACCGGAGGGGATGAAAAGGTTTCTGGACGGGTTAACATTCCCAACAGTTGGGGGGGGGGGGCAAGTGGAAGAGCTGGGCGCCCCGATTAGAGTAGAGGAGGTATTGGGGGGCCTAAAGGCCATGCAGTCGGGGAAGTCCCCGGGGCCGGATGGATACCCAGTAGAGTTTTATAGGAAGTTCTCTGAGCTGGTGGGCCCGGTCTTGGCGAGGGTTTTCAATGAGGCAAGGGACAGAGGGACCCTGCCGCCGACAATGTCACAAGCCACCATATCTCTGATATTGAAGCGGGGTAAAGACCCGGAGGTGTGCGGGTCCTACAGGCCAATCTCCCTGATTAATGTAGACGCCAAGCTCCTGGCAAAGGTACTGGCGGGGAGAATGGAGGACTGTGTACCGGAGGTGATTGGGGAGGATCAAACGGGGTTCGTGAAAGGTCGGCAGCTGGCGGCCAATCTGAGGAGATTGCTCAACGTGATAATGATGCCCCCGGCGGGTAGAGAGGTGGAGGTAGTGGTGGCAATGGACGCCGAGAAGGCCTTTGACCGGGTGGAGTGGGACTATCTATGGGAGGTGCTCGGACGGTTTGGGTTCGGGGAGGGATTGGTGGATTGGATCAAATTATTAAATCAGGCCCCGAGGGCCAGCGTCAGGACCAACAGAGAAGTGTCGGAGTACTTTAGGTTGTACCGAGGGACCAGGCAGGGCTGCCCGCTCTCCCCGCTGCTGTTTGCGCTGGCCATAGAGCCGCTGGCGATGGCGCTGAGAGCCGCAGAGGGTTGGAAGGGGATGGTGAGGGGCGGGGTTGAACACAGGGTTTCTCTGTATGCAGACGACCTGCTCCTGTACGTGTCGGACCCAGTGGCCGGGATGGGAACTATACTGGGAATGCTGAGGGAGTTCGGCCAGTTCTCAGGATACAAATTAAATACGGTCAAGAGTGAAATGTTTGTGGTCCAGGAGAACAGATTGAGAGGGCTACCGTTTAGGCTGGTTGAGGAAAATTTCCGGTATTTGGGAATCCAGGTGGCACGAGACTGGGGCAGGCTGCATAAGTTAATTTGGCCAGGGTGGTGGAGCAAATGAAGGGAGAGTTTCGGAGATGGGATGCACTCCCGCTGTCGCTGGCAGGAGGGTGCAGACTGTAAAGATGACAATCCTCCCTCGATTTTTGTTTATTTTTCAGTGCCTCCCGATCTTTATCCCACAGTCCTTCTTCAAAAGAGTTAACGGGCTGATCATGAGCTTTGTCTGGGCGGGAAAGTCTCCGCGGGTAAAGAAGGCGATGTTGGAGAGGAACCGCAGCGAGGGAGGGCTGGCTTTGCCGAGTCTGGTCAATTATTACTGGGCGGCCAACATCGCTATGATAAGGAAGTGGATGGTGGGTACGGGGTCTATTTGGGAGCGGGTGGAGGCGGCTTCGTGCAGGGGCTCCAGTTTGGAAGCCCTGGTCACGGCTCCTCTACCGCTGCCGCCGGCCAAGTACACCACCAGCCCGGTAGTGGTGGCGACCCTGCGGATATGGGGCCAGTGGAGGAAGCATGTGGGGGAGATGGGGGCGTCTGTCTGGGCGCCAATCTGCGACAACCATCGGTTTGCCCCCGGCAGTATGGATGGGGGGTTCCGAGTATGGCGGCGAGCAGGGGCGGGAAGGGTGGGTGATATGTTCCTGGAAGGGAGCTTCGCGAGTTTGAGGAGCTTGGAGGAGAAATTTGGGGTGGTAAGGGGAAATGATTTTAGATACCTACAGTTGCGGGGCTTTGTTCGTAGACAGGTCCCATCTTTCCCGCGCCTCCCGCCAATGGGGATCCTAGACAGAATAGTCTCTGGGAGGGATGAAGGGGAGGGTAGAGTCTCGGGTATTTATAAGGTGCTCATGAGGGAGGAAGGGTCCCAGACAGAGGAACTGAAACTTAAATGGGAGGAGGAGCTAGGCGGGGAAATGGAGGATGGGCTGTGGGCAGAGGCCCTGAGTAGGGTAAACTCGACCGCGACATGTGCTAGGCTCGGGCTGATCCAATTTAAGGTCGTTCACCGGGCCCATATGACGGTGGCTCGGATGAGCAAATTTTTCGGGATAGAGGACAAATGCGCTAGGTGCGCGGGAGGACCAGCGAAACCATGTTCACATGTTTTGGGCATGCCCTGAGCTGAGGGGGTACTGGGAGGGATTTGCGGGGGTCATGTCCCAGGTGCTAAAAACAAGGGTGGTGATGAGCCCAGGGGTGGCAATTTATGGGGTTTCGGAAGACCCGGGCGTCCAGGGGGAGAAAGAGGCCGATGTGTGGCCTTTGCTTCCCTGATAGCCCGGCGACGAATATTATTGGCGTGGAGGGACTCAAAGCCCCCGAAGACGGAGTGGTGGCTTGCAGACATGTCGAGTTTCCTGGGGATGGAAAAAAATCAAGTTCGCCTTGAGGGGTTCTGTGCAGGGGTTCACCCGGAGGTGGCAACCATTTATTGACTTCTTTGCGGGAGAGTGAGCGTCAGCAGGGGGGGGGGGTTAGAGTAGAGTAGGAGGGAAAATATGGCGGGTAGTACCGGTGGGAGGGGAGCGGGCTTGTGCAATATGTTACGGTGGAAGTATTGAAAGTACGTGGATGTTTGCACATTTTTGCCTTTTTTGCTTCCTTTCTGATGATGTCTGTAACTGTTTATAAAGCCAAAAACTACCTCAATAAAATTGTTTATTAAAAAAAAGAATGGCTTTCACATTGTAGAGTTAATGAAAAATGTACATGAAAAGTAAACATTCAAAGCCAGCTGGCTTGCATGCCTTTCTGCAGCGTCCGTGTTTAATGCTGAACGTCATTCCTACCTGACTTCCATCTCTCTGCATGCATAAGGCTGTACTCGGAAAGTAGAATCCATCAGGAATCTTACACTTGATTGTAAGAGAGATTAAAGTGTGTGATGTGAGAGGTGTGTGTGCATCTTGATGAAGATGCCTCCTTTCATCCAACCACCTCTAACTGGACCTCCCTGGCTGCTTGGCAGGGCTCTACATTCTCCTTGGGTAAAGGCATGGCACACAACTCGATGTGGAATTCATAGCATGACAGGCGTGACGGTGCTTTCACTGACTTAGGATTCTGGGTGAATTTTGGGCGGGTGGTAGTGAGGTGAATGGAAAAATAATCAGTGAAGTTTGCACATTCTCCCCATGTCTGCGTGGGTTGCACCCCCACAATCCAAAGATGTGCTGGTTAGGTGGATTGGCCACGCTAAATTGCCCCTTGGAAAATAAAAATAATTGGCTACTCTAAATTAATTTTTTTTAAAGAATAATAATCAGCAGGAATTAGGCTACTTGAACTCTCAGGCCTCATTTAAATCCAGTCAGTCAATTCTGGGCAGAACAAAATGTGGCCTGGAATCTGCCTGCCAACTTCACGAAGGTTTGGGATGGTGCAGAGGAAGGCCATTTGAGCCATTGTGTCGAGGCTAGTATTCAGAAGCAGCAAGTAATTGGGAATGGTAAGAGAATGTTAGCATTCATTGCAAGGGGAATTGAATACACAAGCAGTGAGGTGACAATGGTAAGACCATAGCTGGAGTACTGTGAACAGTATTGGTCTCCTTATTTAAGGAAGGATGTAAATGCATTGGAAGCGGTTCAGAAAATACTAGACTAATACCAGGAATGGGTGAGTTGTCTTTTGAGGCAAGGGTTGGACAGGCTAGGCTTGTATCCTCTGGCGTTTAGAACAGTAAGAGGTGACTTGACTGAAACATATACGATCCTGAGGGGTATTGACAGGGTGGATGTGGAGAGGATGTTTCCTCTTATGGGAGAATCTAGAATTAGGGGTCACTGGTTAAAAATAAGGGGTCGCTCATTTCAGACAGAGATCAGGGTGGAAGTTTTTCACTCTGAGGGTTGTGACTCTTTGGGATTCTCTTCCTGAAATGTGGGAGAAGTCGAGACTTTGAACATTTTTAAGGCAGAGGTGGATAGATTCTTGGTAAACCAGGGGGTGATAGGATAGGCGATAGGGGGTAGGATAGCAGATTTGAGGTTACTATCAGATCAGCCATGATCACATTAAATGGTGGAGCAGTCTTGATGAATGGCCCACTGCTGCTCCTTGTTTATATGTTCATGTCTGCACCGGCTCTCAGTTACCTGCTTGGATCTCTTTGGGTCTTGGTCCTCATTCATACAGCCTTCATCTGGCAGGGAAAGCCCCAATGGTCATATCATTGAGTTAAAATCGCAGTTGTCGTTTCCCAGCGGCATCATCAGAACCCAAAGTGCATCTGTGAAGGGCCCTGCCGGCTTTAGACAGATGTTCCCGCTGCCTGCTCGGCTGGGCAGGAAATATTCAGCTCCAGGAGGCTCCAGGTAACCTGAGTGATTGTACCTGCCCCTCCCCCAATGCTTGGGGAGGGAGTGGAATCACTCCACATGTCGCAGCTAGGCAACTACCTAACTGATATGCAATGGGAGGTCATGACACGGAAAGGCCTCTCACTGCTGCCAAATCATCTCGACAACAATAAGTCCATTCTGCTTCACTGATTCAAAACAAAGGATAAAATAATCTGTGAGAGCGCCCTTACTCTTTAACAAAAAGTCTTACCTTGGTCCAAACAAGCTTTTGATGACACTGCAAAATTTATTGTAAATCCTAGAAATCAAACAGAAACAACATTTCAAACCCAGTGCATTCTGGACTGACTGTTGCTGCCTTCCTCTCAGAGCCATTTTAAACTGAGAGCGAGCCCGATCGGGAGGGAAATCCAGAAGCACTACACAGCCAAAGGACAATGGAAATCTGAAATGTTCTCTCCCAAAAGGTTCTGGTGCTGGGAGAAAGTCTTCAAGTCTGAGATTGTGCGATCTGGTAATTTGACCAGAAATGTTAACTCTGGGGGAACTTTAACTCCAGAATGGGGGAATTTGGGTGTGGTGAAATGGAAACATTCTAAAAATCTGAATCCTGACCCAATCCACCTCCAACTCACTCATTTTCAGGCGTGTGTGTTTCAACCAACCTGCTTGCAGTAAGAGGGTTGGCAATTTAAATATTATAATGAGGCTGTGTGCCCCATATTTAACCGGCATTTTGAATTTAACTATGGCTGGCCGGTCTTCCTGGGCATTGTGCTTTATTGAATTAACCAAAAGCGTGAGGGACAATAGCTCCCCTGTGCATTCTCCATGTCAATGCCTCAACCAATCAGAGCCCACTTGTCAATCAATCAGCATCCTTTTCTCGTGCAGTATAAATTGGTGCTCCCTTTGAAAATTGGCATTCTTGTGTCTCTCCTGATGAGTGCAAGATGAAAAACTTCAACAGCATGTTTCTTTTTTCAACATTCAAGTCCTGTATGATCAAACATTCGACAAAAACATGTTAAATTTTGCAGGACCTGGGGAATAACCTGTTCTTCTGACTTGTCTGACCTGCTGAGTATTTCTAGGCTTTTCTGAATTTATTATAGATGGATTATTTTGGGGCTAATACCTTTAATTTCAATCCACCCTGGTCAGATTCCTTTACAATTCAAGATTGCTCGGCTCCAGCTCAGCATTTTCACATTTGAATTTTTCTCGTCCTTATCCATTACTTTTCTGATCCTGATTAGACTGTGCTCAATATCTCCCAAATGTTCTCCACTAAATGTGTCCATTTACCCCCACTCCATTCTCCAGTTTTAGATCCAGTGCTGCTTCCTTCCTTTTTCGGCTGGAGACACACAGATCAAGAAATTTCTCTGGAATACATTTCAGGAATTCCGGGCCTGAATTTTGAGGATGTCACGAGCTTGGCCCCTGCCACCTGAAGAGTTGGTGGGGAACACATTCCCGCCGTCTTGAACAGCCCTGCCCTGTTGATTTGCATTAGGTAGGACTTTCACCCCTCACTCAGGCGCAAGTCCCGCCTTGGAGAGCTACCGGCCAATCTGATTGTTCAGCAGCTCTCCAGTCCCTCCAGGAACAGTGTTGCACTGGCTGGAAGAGCTCCACAAACCTTCCTGAGCCGAAGTTCTGGGAATGGGAGAAGAAAAGGTAAGTGGCTGAAGTCGGGTCAGGGCGAGGGGGGGGGATGTAAAATATTGGCCCAGGAATCCCAAACAATAGTCCAATACCAGCTCAAAACGTTAACTCTGTTTCTCTCTCCACAGATACTGTCAGACCTGCTGAGATTTTCCAGCATTTTGTTTTTATTTCAATAATTCATCCCACCTTTGCCCTTTACAGATGAGATCAAGATTGGAGGGGCTGAATGGCATCCTCCTGTTCCTAAGTTCTTAGATGGGTTCCCATTCTATGCCTTCTCTGAACTTGCTACAAGTTGCAGTTGATTGATGTATATCGAGATCGCACCAGCAAGTCACACGTGGGCCCAGGTTTTAAAGCTATAAAGTAATATTGATGAAGATCAACATTAAAAGAACAGGCTGCTTTCTAACTTCTAATTGGAATCCCCAAAATCCTAAAATGGGGAACTTGACTCCTGGAAGGATTAATAATGTGAGACTTAGAATCATATAATCTCAACACTGCAGAAGGAGGCCATATGGCCCATCGGGTCTGCACCCTACCAAGCCCAGTGTCCCACCCTATCCTCGTAGCCGCTGATAACCTTTGGACACTTAGGGGCCATTTAGCATGGCCACTCCATCTAACCCGCACACCTTTGGATTAATGGAATAATTTGACAGGAGGGAATTGGTCTCAAGGTAGGTTAGATTATTGTTACACTGGGAGTAATTTTCACCGACACGTTTGTCAATTCTAGTCGGGTATATGCCAAGAGGTTTGAACCATCTCGCCCCACCCCATATTCCCACCACTGCTCCATCCTCAAGGTACATTGCCTTCTCATTGGCAATTGGAAAACCAACTCTCTCTGGACTAATCTTGGCTGTCTCAGGAAACGTCTTCCCCATATCTGTGTGGTAGAGTTTAGGGAGCTTAGTGTTCCCCGCCCCCGCCCCCTCCCCCCACCAACTAAAATGTCAGTCAGGATCCCACCCACAAAACAGCTGGCTGCCTCGCAGCCATTTTATAGTTGAAAGGCTGCTAATTGGCTCAGACCTCCTCTGAAGGGGGGGGGGATCAATCCCATCTTAGAGAACTGTCACCCAATCCGATTGGCCGGCAGCTCTGTAGTCCCAGCAGCGCCAGGTTCGAATGGTGATCACTGCTGGGACTGCAGCAAGAACCCAAAGAAGAGGAGGTTATGGAAGCCAGACGTACGGTAATCCAAGCTATTGATAGAGCCACCCCTCCTCCCTCAAAGGAGGTCCCCCTCCCTTCTTGACTGACACAAAATACCCCAGTAAAATGTGGCAGGCTACCACCTGTCATGAGCCTCCCTCAGCCAAGGGTAAAATAGCAGCTACGGTGAGGTGAAGCCCTTGCCTGTGTCCATGGGCTTCAATAGGTCGGCGGCATGTGGCGCAGTGGTTAGCACTTGGACTGCGGCGCTGAGGACCTGGGTTCGAATCCTGGCCCTGGGTCACTGTCCGTGTGGAGTTTGCACATTCTCCCCATATCTGTGTGGGTTTCACCCCCACACCCAAAGATGTGCTGGTTAGGTGGATTGGCCACGCTAAATTGCCCCTTAATTGGGAAAAAAAATAATTGGCTACTCCAAATTTATTAAAAATCATAAATAAATAAAATAAAATCCAGCCCCAAATTTCCACAATTAACAAATGGAAGTGTTAAAAAATAAATAGAATTCTGCTAAAATCTTCCTTATTCTTGTCCTGGGTTTCCCCACAGTACTTCCTGCAGATTAATCTTTAATTCTAGGAGCCCTCCGGGGACGATTTGGGAGGGTTGGCAATCCCACTGTAATCTGGAGGGGAGGATTATTGAAATCAATTGAAAACAAAACTTGGTGCTGTGCACTGAGTAATCGCCAACATCAGTTTCACACAAGGCCAACCAGTTAAAATCCAACCATGAAGTTCATTCCTCTGTGATCAGCCCTGACATTTCCACAATGAGATGCCGAGGAAATCTGGAATTACAGTTAAGGTATGATGTAATGGGAACTCCACATTTACATTCATTTCCTCTGTTCCTCAGTCAGTGACCAGCAGGAACGAGAGGCTCATTTGATGAGTAGACCTGTGATGCCAAGCTGCAACAGAGTGGAGTGAGAAGGGTAGCTCTGGTATGTGGGGAGAAACAGTCCTGGCCCAGAGTAGTGCCAGAAAAGCACTTACCTGTTGATGGAACCATCAATTCACCAGACACGTGTTTCCGATGTGAATCTAGGCTTTAATCGACTTACTTCAGAGCCAGCCTGTTACCTGTCGATGAACTCGTAGTGACCCAGGCTGACTCTGGACATGGGTACTTATACAGCTGCACTAGGGGGAGGAGTCGTGGGCGAAACCAAGGGTGGAGCCCAGTACAAGTTCCTAAGTGCTCCCAGCGCTACTCCCCCTAGTGGTAGGACTGCGCTACTGCGCTTACAACAACAGTGTGAATTAACATATATATTAACATATATTACATTCACCACACCTGTTAGCTCAGCTAGTCCCACCTCCCTCCAGCTGCCGAATTTCTGTTATACGTAAAACTGCCCGAAGATTTGAAATATGTGGTCTCATTAAAATAAGTAACAGTGGGAGCGCCACTGGAGTGCAGGTTAGTCTCCCATATCCCAATCCAGCCCTAGGTGAACCCCGACCTCAATGTGGTCCCTCAATCCAACACCGCCAAATGGCTTCAACCCAACATCCCCCCCCCACCCCATTCTGCATCCATCCTGTGTCCAGTTACATATTAAATAGCTTCTTTTGAGACAAGTTGGGGTCTTATTTTCCATTTTTGAATTTTTATCCCCTTTGTACCTTTCTCCTGTCTGGCCTGGGGGCAGGAGGATTTAAATTCCCCACATTGCTATTATAGATATTGATTGACAATAAAATACTGTTATGGCTCTTCTATATTTCAAATAGCACGACAATATTGATGCATAACAAGGATTAAAACTGAGCAAAAGCCATTGTTTGCTTCAGTTGAGCACACTCTTGTTTCAGTGTTAGACGTTTGTGGGTTCAGACATTAACCCCAGTGCAGTACTAAGCGGGTGCGCCACCGTTGGAGGTAACGTCCTTTACATAAGGTGCGGAGGTCAGGCTATCCCTGCCTTGTAAACTGTGCAGGTGGGTGTTAAAAACACAGTGACAGTGGGTCTATTGGTGTGCTTTGCATTCCTCCCACAACCAACATATCAAAAAAAAAATCAATGGGTCAATCATCTCATTTCCTGTCTGAGGGATCTTGCTTTGTGTGAAATAGCTGCCATGTTTATAAGAGTGACTACAGTTCAGAAATAATTAATTGGCTTCGTGTCATTATGGGATGACTACACGCCTACAGTTATTACAAAGAAAAAACCCTCCTTCACTTGTCATGATGTATAAAACAGTAATACATTTTTAGAAATATATAAAACAAACTATAAAATAGTAATTAGTTAACAGGATAACAAAATGTCCATCTGAATACACTGTATTAATATGAAGGAACTCTGTACCTGGTAAACGTTGAACTTTACTCAATGCAGTCTTTTCCGGAGATTTAGATTTATTCACAGCTTAAGTAGCAAAAAAAACAATCACAATTCATTGAATAGTCAAAAAAGAAGAATTGGCAGGAACAGTGTGAATCAGAAACAACATAACCCGTCCAACCCTCTTTGTCCCTCTTATCTCTTGATCTTCTCCACTTGTCTGTCTCATTCACTGTCCGCTGTGGCGAGTTGTTCACATTTTCGCCTCTTGACACAGGGAGACATGGACCTCACTCCAGGGCATTAAATCTAGGCTGGCACATTAGTGCTGTACTCAGTGGGTGCTCTGATGGAAGTAGTGCTGACTTTTAGATGAGACATTAAAGTGAGGTGCTGTCTGTAGTGTGATGGTCTGGTTTCCCGGTGGTGTGGGATGGCTTTAATGGGAAATCCCATTGAGAGGCGGTGGGAAGAGAGAATTCCGTCAGCGAGCGACACGCCACCGAGAAACATGCCTGGGAGACTGGAGAATCCAGCCCCAGGTGTTCCTCAGGCTGCAAAGCTCTTCAGGTTGCTTACTAAAAACAGAAGGGGCAGAATAAACATGACATTTTCCCAGAACAAACTCAATGGTTCAACACTGGGGCATACTACAGTCAAGGGAAGATAGCAGAATGGATACGGAAGGCAATGGATACGGAAGGTATGTCTTGGTTATGCTCCTGGACCAGTAGTCTCGAGAATTGGAGCTCAAATCCGATCAGAGCAGTTTCAGAATTTAATTCCAGTTTTAAAATGTTCTGTAAATAAACACCATGCACATAACAAGAAAGATGTCAGATTGTTGTAAAAACCTCACTGGTTCACTAATCTGCTTCAGAGGAGGCAGACAGCCGTTCTTACCTGGACAACATTCCCAGCATCATAGAATAGAGTGGAATCCCTACAGTGCGGAATGAGGCCATTCAGCCGTCGAGTCTGCACTGACCCTCTGAAAGAGCACCCTACCTAGGACCACTCCGCCGCCCTATCCCGTAACTTCACCTAACCTGCACATCTTTGGACTGTGGGAGGAAACCGGAGCACCTGGAGGAAACCCAAGCAGACACTGGGAGAAAGTGCAAACTCCACATAGACAATCACCCAAGGTTGGAATTGAACCCGTGTCCCTGTGCTGCATTTAATAGGGACACAGGGAATCCACACCAAGTAAAATAAAGAAACTTAGGTTTATTTACAGCATGATATATACACTACCTGGTACATTCCTACCAGGTCCCTGTTTTGGTTGGTGCCTTACTGGCCAACCTTTTATACAGCAGTTAATAGAGATCCCCCACCCCTAGTGGGGATGCTCGTACTCTGCAAGGACCATGAGGGAGATAATCATTCCCACCCCGTAGGCCCATTGCCGACTATTACAGCTCTAATCACTCAACATCTGCTCCATCGGACAGGCATGTTGTTCATAGACCTGACACCCGACTTCTGAAGCAAACTTTCTACTTGAAAGCTAATTATAGCAAGACACCAAGGAAGGCAGTGGAAATGCTTTAGGGATGTCCTCAAGACATCTTTGAGGAAGTCAAACATCCTCAACACCTCACGGGAGGGCACTTAACACATCGAGAGACTATATTGGGAAACCTGCAGAGGCAAAGTCGAGCCATCGGAGGGAAGTGCACCAACCTCCGAACACCCATCTACGAAACCCTTCAAGCACCAACTGCCCGACATGTGGCAGAATCTACCAATCGTACATTGGACTTACCAGCTGTGGTGATATGCCTATGGGTTATATCATAATTGGAAAGTGTGCGACCTCCAGCCAGCAGGTGGTGGTACAGAAACACCATGCGGTCTCTAGACTAAGGTCATGTGACCTGTGACCCCGATATGAGGGCAGACACATCCGGCCATCCTCAGAGGAAGATTGAGAGGGTAATAAAACATACATGTGAACGGTCAGTGCGAGGTGCAAGTCCCAGATTAGTTAGCAGACGCCATGATAACGTGGTCTGTATCAGATTGCTATCATACCACATGAGACTCAATAAAAGATTCTGGTTTGGACAAGTCGAAGTATTTGGTGAGTTCCTCCGTGAAGCACAAAGGACCAAACACAACAACAGCTATCTCAGAACGCACCAAACAGGGGTGAAAGCAATTTATCCTCAATCCCGCAGGACTGCCAAAGAAGGCTGAAGGTGGAGTATATGTGACCTCAATCCTACATTAATGTGGTTAGCTCTTAACTGCTCTTTGAAGTGGCCGAGCGAGCCACTCAGTTGATTGAATCATAGACAGAAAGAGGCTATTCAACTGCTCAAGTCCATACTTGGCCTTTCAAAGAGCAATCTATTTAATCCCACTTCTTCACTTTTCCCTTATATCTTTGCATTTTTTTTCTTAAAACATGGAAGACTGGGCAGAGGGTTAAACCTTACAACTTGTAGATATAAAAATTCTGAGCTGGCTGAAAGATGAAGCTGCTAAATGTAACAAGCTGTTTCTCCCTACCATGGGCCTCACGGTAGCATGGTGGTTAGCATCAATGCTTCACAGCTCCAGGGTCCCAGGTTCGATTCCCGGCTGGGTCACTGTCTGTGTGGAGTCTGCACGTCCTCCCCGTGTGTGCGTGGGTTTCCTCCGGGTGCTCCGGTTTCCTCCCACAGTCCAAAGATGTGCGGGTTAGGTGGATTGGCCATGCTAAATTGCCCGTAGTGTAAGGTTAATGGGGGGGATTGTTGGGTTACGGGTATACGGGTTACGTGGGTTTAAGTAGGGTGATCATTGCTCGGCACAACATCGAGGGCCGAAGGGCCTGTTCTGTGCTGTACTGTTCTATGTTCTATGTTCTATGGTAGAGGAAAACAGTGGGGAAAAGTTATTTTGGAAAACTTGCTGTTAACGTCAAATTGTGAGACATTAACTTTGTTTTCTAAATGGCAGATAAAGCAGGAAGGAGAGTCATTTCAAATGGCCCCACAAGCTGGTGATACCAGAGATCTGCCACTGGCAGGAGATAGGATGTTGAGGAGTTTTGCACCATGTTTATTGTGACCGAGCAACTCGCAGAATGTGTACATTTGAAGAATTGACAGCACTGAAAACTCAAGCCAACCTTTGGGAGGGTGGGGGGGGGAGGCACCTCACTGTACCTTTGTATGATGGGAGTTTATTGATCAGGACAAGAACTGTTTAAAAAAGTGTAATGTAATCAAGTACCACTACCTACTGGTGAAACATTATGTGGTCTGTAATGATGTCAGCGGAGCATTTGCATGGACTTTGGAGTGTTCATCATCTCACCCTGTAGAAGTAACTCTCTTAATAAACCCTGCACTGTGTTTATGAACTTACAGCGTGACACCTCTACATCTTTTTCTCTTTGCAGCAACAACAAATATATAACTGAAGAGAAAACTGGCAATGAGGATTCAAAGCATAAACAACCATCGATGAAGATTTTTTTTTACATAGAATTTACAGTGCAGAAGGAGGCCATTGGGCCCATCGAGTCTGCACCAGCTCTTAGAAAGAGCACCCTACCCAAGGTTAACACCTCCCCCTATCCCCGTAACCCCACCCAACACTAAGGGCAACCTCCACCCTATCCCCATAACCCAGTAACCCCACCCAACACTAAGGGCAATTTTGGACACTCAGGGCAATTTATCATGGCCAATCCACCTAACCTGCACATCTTTGGACTGTGGGAGGAAACCGGAGCACCCGGAGGAAACCCATGCACACACGGGGAGGATGTGCAGACTCCGCACAGACAGTGACCCAAGCCGGAATCGAACCTGGGACCCTGGAGCTGTGAAGCGATTGTGCTACCCACAATGCTACCGTGCTGCCCCTGTTTTTTTTTTTAAACTGCAGAGGGAGCCCCAACCACCTCCCCAGGTCAAAAATTGAAAAAATCTTCTTGAACAGTCGAAGGGCCAGAGAAAACCATCGATGACGATTCGAGCCGGAAACAATCATCAAAGACTTCCGGTGGCGGCACGTAGGTGGAAGCTCACGTTGGATAGCTCCTGCTCGAGGCTCGTTTTTTTTGGAATTTAATGCCCGGTCCCTGGGGCAATTTGTTGATGAGCAGGTGCAGGAAGATAATAGGGAGTAGGAGGATTCCTGAAAACCAGGAGAAAGCCGCCGAGCGAATGTGTCAGCCCGGCAGCAGGAAAGATGGCGGATGCTGAATCGCTGGGTGGCGGCCGTGCCCTTCACAGTAGAGAAGATGACCGAGGTGATGGCCGAGAGTTTGAGAAGCATTTCGCCAAACACAAGGAGGTGATGAGGTAGGAAATGATGGCAGCAATGACAGTATTGTTGGAGGAGGCGATTGCTCCGGTGAAGGTGGCAGTGTCGATGACATTGGCCGAGCTGTGGGAGCAAGGAGAAAAGCTGAAGGAGTGAAGGAGGCTTTGTTGCAGCATAGTGACCAGTTCCCCTCAGTGGGTGGAGAGCTACGGAGGGTGGTGGAGGCCAACAAAGGACTGAGAGCGAAGGTGGAGGACCTGGAGAATAGATCTAGGCGGCAGAACGTAAGAATTGTGGATCTGCCCAAAGGGGTGGAGAGCCCGAGGCTGACTGAGTACTTTGCCAAGATGTTGGCAGAGTTTCTGGGGGAGGAGGAAGATCCCTCCTGGTATGAACTGAATAGGGCTCATCGGTCGTTGAGGCCTAAACCGAAGACAAATGAATTGCCAAGGGTGGTAATAATTTGTTTCCACAGGTGTCATGTGAAGGAGAAGGTCCTGAGTTGGGCGAAACAGAAGCGGGAGGTGCAATGGAAAGGAGCTGGTACATGTATATACCAGAACTTAATCGTGGAGCTAGCGAAAAGGCGGGCGGCCTTCGGCCGAGTGAAGGAGGCACTGTACAGCAGTGGTGTGAGGTTCGGTGTGGTGTATCCAATGAAGTTGAGGATGACCTACAACTCAAAGAATTTTACTTTGAGACGGTGGAGGCAGCGGAGGTTTTGTGAAGGCAGAAGGAATGGGGCAGAAATAAGAAATAGGACTGCGGTCTTGTCTTGGACCGAGGGTAGGGTGGTGGTAGGTTGTGTTTGGTTTTGTTTCTCGCTTTTTTCTAGTGGCTTAGGGTGTTAAGTTGCCTGTTTGGGAAGGGTAGGAGTTGGGATTTTTCGCGATGGCAGTTTTCTGGGGTTTGCATGATTGCACTGATTTTGTTTAGCTGTTTATCTGTTGGATATTTTGTTTTCAGGAACTTGGCATGGGGAAGGGATTGGGAGGAGGGGGGCCTGGGCAGGGACCTTCACACTAGCAAGTTGGCTAGTGAAAGGCAGTGTGGTGGGGGGAGGGGCCGCGGACATTGGAACCTGGTCGAATAGGTTTTGATGGGCCAGGGAGGTGTGAAAGGTGGGGTGTTGGGATCGATACTGGGAGAGGTATTTTTGAGAGGACGTGGATGGAGGTTTCTGGGGGTGCGGGGGGGGGGCGTATGATGGTATCAGGGGGACAAGACGGGCCAGGCCTATTGGGCAGGGCCTGGAGTTATGATGGTGGCAGATGCGAGGGGCGGCAGGTTTAGGGCGTGAGAGACCCCGGTCAGAATAGTAATGTGGAACGCAAGGGGTTTGGAGGGGCCGATGAAGAGGTTGAGGGTGCTTGTGTACCTAAATAGCTTAAAGGCCGATTTAGTGATGTTGCAGGAGACCCAACTGAGGGTGAAGGACCAGGTGAGGCTCAGGAAGGGCTGGTGAGTCAGGTGTTCCATTCTGGATTTGATAGCAGGGCTCGACGGGTAGCGGTGTTGTAGGCAAGAGGATGACATTCCAGATGGAGAAGATGGTAGTGGACCAAGGGGGTAGATATGTGATTGTAACAGGGCCAGTAGAGGGGAGGTTGCTGGCACTGGCGAGTGTATATGGCCCTAACTAGGGTGATGCAGGATTTGTGAGGAAAGTGTTGGGGGGCCTTCCCAGACTTGGACACACACAAGCTAATAGTAGGAGGGGATTGGAATATGGTAGAAGAGCTGAGGATGGACAGGTCACAGCCTCGCTCGCTGACCCAGTCAGGGAAAGGAAGGCGCTGACCGGGTTTATGCGAGAGATGGGAGGGTTGGACCCCTGGAGGTTTTTGTGTCCAAGAGAGCGGAAGTATTCGTTTTTTTTCACGGTAGACAAAGTATATTTGAGGATAGACTTTTTCGTGGTAGGGAAGGCGTTACTGGGTGGCATTAGGGGATGTACAGGGGAATAATCACAGGCGGTGGTGAGTGAGGTCCTAAAGGCGGTAGTGAGGGGGGAGGTCATATCGTTTAAGGCCAAGTTGGATAAAGAGGAGAGGAAGAAGCGTCAAAGGTTGGTGGAGGAGATGTTAGAGGTGGACAGGAAATATTCTGGAGATGCTGATCCAACCCTAATGGACAGGAGGAAGGAGCTCCCGGCTAGTTTTGACTAGTTGTCTATGGGAAAGGTGGTGCGCCAAATGAGGCGGGTGAGGGGAGCGGTTTATGAACATGGGAAGAAGTCAGGGCGTATGTTGGCAGGCCAGCTTCAGAGGGAGGTGGTGGCGAGGGAAATAGTCTAGGTGCGGGATAGGGCGGGGAAATTGGTGGTGGCTCCAGAGCTTATCAATAAAGTTTTTGAGGAGTTTTTTGAGAAGCTGCATAGGTCGGAGCCATCGGGAGAGAAACGAGAGATGAGGGAGATCCTGGACAGGTTGGAGTACCCAGGGTTGGGGGAGGAGGATAGGGCCGGGTTGGAGGGGCTGGTGGGGGAACAGGAGGTAAAGGAGGCTATTGGGAAGATACAATCCGGGAAGGCGGCAAAGCCGGACGGGTTCCCAGTGGAGTTTTATAAGAAGTTCAAAGACAAGTTGGCGCCGCTGATGGTGAGGATGTTTGAGGAGGCGATGGGACGGGGGTGGCAGTACCACAAACTTTGGGACAGGCTTCGATCTCCCTACCATCAAAGAAGACAAGTACCCGAAAGAGTGTGGGTCGTACAGGCCCATATATTTACTAAATGTAGACGGCAAGATACTGGCGAAGGTGCTGACGGCTAGGCTGGAGGGGTGCCTCCCAAAGATGATAGGGGAGGACCAGACAGGGTTTGTGAAGGGAACGCAACTATTTTTGAATGTCAAAAGGTTATCAAACGTGATCATGACACTGGCCGAGGGAAAGGAGACGGATGTGGTGGTGGCATTCGATGCAGAAAGGCATTTGATCGGGTAGAGTGGGGGTACTTGATGGCGGTCCCAGAGAGATTTGGGATTGGACTGATATGAACGGAATGAGCAAGGCTACTGTATAGGGAACCGATGGTGAGTGTCCGCACAAATAATATGAGATTGGGATACTTTGCTCTGCGCCTAGGTACTAGGCAGGGGTGTCCTATGCCCCCCCTGCTATTTGCATTAGTGATAGAGCCATTGGCCATCGCTTTAAGGAGTTTGGGACTGTGGAAAGGAATAGTGCGGGGGGGGGGGGGGGGGGGGGGGGGGGGGGGGGGGTTATCTTTGTACACAATTGCGGGGGGGGGGGGGGGGGGGGGGTGCATCTTTGTACAAAGATTTATTGCCAGCCGGTCTTTTTACCCAAGTCATTTTTTTAAGGAAGTGTACAAAGTGGTCACTTCGGTCATCTGGAGGGGAAGGGTAGCCAGGGTCAGGAAGGTGGTCCTACAGAGAGGGCAAAAAGCAGGGGGCCCTGGGTGGCAAACGTGGAGAAGGTGCAGGGTTGGGTCGTCGGGGAGGTCGGTGGTTAGGATGGAGGAAGATTTGTGCAGGGGGCCGGGGTTGAGGGCCCTGGCAAAGGTGCCACTCCCGATAGCGCCAGGCAAGAACTCTGGGAGCCTGGTGGTGGTGGCAACGCTGAAGATTTGGAGGCAGTTGAGGCAGGACTTGGGGGCTGGGTCAAGGGAGATGCCGAGCAGGGGGAATCATAGGTTTGAGCCGGGGAGCTTAGATGGGAGGTTTTGGAGATTGGAGGAGAGGGGGATCAGGGTAATAAAAGGCCTGTTCCTAGGGGGACATTTTGCGAAATTGGAGGAGTTGGGGAAGAATTATGGGTTGGGTCAAGGGGAAGGGTTTAGGTATCTGCAGCTCCGAGACTTTGTAAGGAAGGCGTTTCCGAGCTTTCCGGCCCCCTCGTTGTTGGAGGAGGTATTGTTGGCAGGGGGATTGGAGAAGGGGGTGGTGTAGCCGAATTATGGGAAGATTCTGGAGGCTGTCCATGGAAGGGATTAAAGCCAAATGGGAAGAAGAGTTGGGGGAAGTAATGGAAGAAGGTATGTGATGTGAGGTGCTACGAAAGGTGAATGCCTCAACCTCATGCGCTAGGCTGGGGCTGTTACAACCGAGGTCATGTATAGGGCGCACCTCACGAGGGCAAGGATGAGCCGGCTCTTTGAGGGGGTGGAGGATGTCTGTGGACGGTGTGGGAGGACCCCACAAACCATGTACATATGTTGTGGTCCTGCCCAAAGCTGGAGAGGTATTGGAGGGAGGTATTTTGCATCATCTCGGGGGTACAACATGTGGACTTGGAACCGGGTCCTTTAGAGGCTATGTTCAGAGTGTCGGACCAGCCCGAGCTGCAGGCGGGTGCGGGGGCAGATATTTTAGCCTTCGCTTTGTTGATTGCCCGAAGGCGGGGTGGGGTGGAGGTCAGCTTCTCCACTCTGCATGGTGGGGGAACCTACTAGAATTCTTGAACCTGGTGAAGGTGAAATTTGAGCGAAGAGGGGAGAATGAGGAGTTCTACAACTCATTTAATGAAGGAGCCTCAACTGCTTCACTGGGCAAGGAATTCCATAGATTCACAACCCTTTGGGTGAAGAAGTTCCTCCTAAACTCAGTCCTAAATCTACTTCCCCTTATTTTGAGGCTATGCCCCCTAGTTCTGCTTTCACCCGCCAGTGGAAACAACCTGCCCGCATCTATCCTATCTATTCCCTTCATAATTTTATATGTTTCTATAAGATCCCCCCTCATCCTTCTAAATTCCAACGAGTCCAGTCCCAGTCTACTCAACCTCTCCTCGTAATCCAACCCCTTCAGCTCTGGGATTAACCTAGTGAATCTCCTCTGCACACCCTCCAGCACCAGTACTTCCTTTCTCACGTAAGGAGACCAAAACTGAACACAATACTCCAGGTGTGGCCTCACTAACACCATATACAATTGCAGCATAACCTCCCTAGTCTTAAACTCCATCCCTCGAGCAATGAAGGACAAAATTCCATTTGCCTTCTTAATCACCTGTTGCACCTGTAAACCAACTTTTTGCGACTCATGCACTAGCACACCCAGGTCTCTCTGCACAGCAGTATGTTTTAATATTTTATCATTTAAATAATAATCCCTTTTGCTGTTATTCCTACCAAAATGGATAGCCTCACATTTGTCAACATTGTATTCCATCTGCCAGACCCTAGCCCATTCACTTAACCTATCCAAATCCCTCTGCAGAATTCCGGTATCCTCTGCACTTTTTGCTTTACCACTCATCTTAGTGTCATCTGCAAACTTGGACACATTACACTTGGTCCCCAACTCCAAATCATCTATGTAAATTGTGAATAATTGTGGGCCCAACACTGATCCCTGAGGGACACCACGAGCTACTGATTGCCAACCAGAGAAACACTCATTAATCCCCACTCTTTGCTTTCTGTTAATTAACCAATCCTCTATCCATGCTACTACTTTACCCATAATGCCATGCATCTTTATCTTATGCAGCAATCTTTTGTGTGGCACCTTGTCAAAGGCTTTCTGGAAATCCAGACGTACCACATCCATTGGCTCCCCATTATCTACCGCTCCGGTAATGTCCTCAAAAAATTCCACTAAATTAGTTAGGCACGACCTGCCCTTTATGAACCCATGCTGCGTCTGCCCAATGGGACAATTTCCATCCAGATGCCTCGCTATTTCTTCCTTGATGATAGATTCCAGCATCTTCCCTACTACCGAAGTTAAGCTCACTGGCCTATAATTACCCGCTTTCTGCCTACCTCCTTTTTTAAACAATGGTGTCATGTTTGCCAATTTTCAATCTGCCAAGACCACCCCAGAGTCTAGTGAATTTTGGTAAATTATGACTAGTGCATTTGCAATTTCCCTAGCCATCTCTTTTAGCACTCTGGGATGCATTCCATCAGGGCCAGGAGACCTGTCTACGTTTAGCCCCATTAGCTTGCCCATCACTACCTCCGTAGAGAAAACAATCATCTCAAGGTCCTCACCTGTCATAGCCTCATTTCTATCAGTCACAGGCATGTTATTTGTGTCTTCCACTGTGAAGACCGACCCAAAAAACCTCTTCAGTTCCTCAGCCATTTCCTCATCTCCCATTATTAAATCTGTCTTCTCATCCTCTAAAGGACCAATATTAACCTTAGCCACTCTTTTTTGTTTTATATATTTGTAGAAACTTTTACGATCTGTTTTTATATTCTGAGCAAGTTTATTCTCATAATCTATCTTACTCTTCTTTATAGCTTTTTTAGTAGCTTTCTGTTGCCCCCTAAAGATTCCCCAGTCCTCTAGTCTCCCACTAATCTTTGCCACTTTGTGTGCTTTTTCCTTCAATTTGATACTCTCCCTTATTTGCTTAGATATCCACGGTCGATTTTCCCTCTTTCTACCGTCCTTCCTTTTTGTTGGTATAAACCTTTGCTGAGCACTGTGAAAAATCGCTTGGAAGGTTCTCCACTGTTCCTCAACTGTTTCACCGTAAAGTATTTACTCCCAGTCTACCTTAGCTAGCTCTTCTCTCATCCCATTGTAATCTCCTTTTTTTAAGCACAAAACACTAGTGTTTGATTTTACCTTCTCACCCTCCACCTGTATTTTAAATTCCACCATATTGTGATCGCTCCTTCCGAGAGGATCCCTAACTATGAGATCATTAATCAATCCTGTCTCATTACACAGGACCAGATCTAGGACCGCTTGTTCCCTCGCAGGTTCCATTACATACTGTTCTAGGAAACTATTGTGGATACATTCTATAATCTCCTCCTTAAGGCTGCCTTGACCGACCCGGTTAAACCAATTGACATATAGATTAAAATTACCCATGATAACTGCTGTGCCATTTCTACATGCATCAGTTATTTCTTTGTTTATTGCCTGCCCCACCATAATGTTATAATTTGATGGCCTATAGACTACTCCTAACAGTGACTTTTTTGTCTTACTATTCCTGATTTCCACCCAAATGGATTCAATCTTATCCACCATAGCACCGGTGTCATCCCTTACTATTGCCCGGATGGCATCCTTAAATAACAGAGCTACATCACCTCCCTTACCATCCACTGTCCTTCCGAATAGTTTGATACCCTCGGATATTTAACTCCCAGTCTGGACCATCCTTTAACCATGTTTCAGTAATGGCCACTAAATCATAGTCATTCACGATGATTTGTGCCATCAACTCATTTACCTTATTCCGAATACTATGAGCGTTCAGGTAAAGTACACTTATGCTGGCTTTTATACCTCTGTTTTGAATCTTAACACCTCAATCAGTAACCTCTCCTAAGTTATATTTCCTCTTCACTTTTCTCCTAATTTTCCTTGTCGTTGAACCCATATCTTCATGTAACAACCTGCCGCATCGCTTTCCATTTACGTTTTTACTTCCTGTTTTATTCCTTTTAGTATTACTGGGCCTATTCACTGAGCTCCCCTCAGTCACTGTACCTTGTACTGTCGCCCTTTTTGATTTTTGACTATGGCTTCTCTGCCTTGCACTTTCCCCCTTACTGCCTTTTTTTCTATCCCTGTTTTACTACCATCCGACTTCCTGCATTGATTCCCATCCCGCCGCCACATTAGTTCAAACCTGTTACCACCAGTGATTGAGCGACACCAACAGTTCCTGTGTTGAAGTGTGATGGTTCAGTCAGAATATGCGGAGATTATAAAACCACAATTAACGCAGTATTGTGTGCAGACCACAATGCTCTGCTGCTCATTGAAGATTTATTCACTGGACTCTCTGGAGGCCAGAAATTTAGCAAAATAGATCTTTCTTAGGCAAATCTTCAAATGGATGGGGCTGCAGAGTCACAACCGTTACATATCACAGTGACACATAAGGGTCTTTTTTGTTATTGAAGACTTCCATTTGGGATAACTTCGGTACCTGTTTTTTTTCCCAGAGATCCATGCATCAAATTCTGAGTGGGATATCTGGTGTGCAATGTTACCTAGATGACATTCTTAGTATATGTTCAAATGGTGAAGAACATGTAAATAATTTGGAAGCTACCCTAACACGATTACAAAATCACAATCTTAGAGTCAAGTGTGAATTTTTAAAGTCTTCTATCACCATCTGGGTCATATCATTGACAGAGATGGTTTACATAAAGAACCAAAGAAAATGGCTGAGATCCTAGAAGCTCCACATCCACAAAATATGACGCTGTTGAGATCATTTTTAAGATTATCCAATAACTATAGCATATATGTTCCTAACTTAGCAACGAGGTTGAAGCCATTAAACACTTTGCTTTGTGTCAAACAAGCCTGGAATTGGGCAGAAAAATGTGAAAATGTTTATCAAAACTTCAAAGAAGTTTTAAGGAAGACAGAGTTAATGGTCCATTACAATCCAAAGCTGAAGTTACATCTTGCTTGCAACACATCACCCTATAGGGTTGGCACACTTGTCTCGTGCATAATGCCCTCAGGAGAGGAACGACGAATAGCATTTCCTCCAGAACACTAATTAGTGCAAAATCAAATCAGTTTCAGCAGCACTTTTGGCATAAGAGGGTTTCACCATTACTAAGGGTAGCACAGTGGTTAGCACTGCTGCCTCACGGCACTGAGGACCCAGGGTCGATCCCGGCCCCGGGTCTCTGTCCATGTGGAGTTTGTACATTCTCCCCGTGTCTGTGTGGGTCTCACCCCCACAACCAAATAAAAGAGGTGCAGGGTAAGTGAATTGGTCACACTAAATTGCCCCTTAATTGGAAAAAAAAGAAGTGGGTACTCTAAATTTATTTTAAAAACATTTCCCTATTATCTGTATGGGCATTATTTGACACTCTTGACTGATCATCAACACTTAACAATCTTTGGGCCATTCGCAGCAAGTCTTTAGCAGCTAGTCGCTTACACAATTGGTCTTTTTTTTTGACGGCACATGATTACGATGTCCAGTGTTATAAATCAGAGCAGTACGGAAATGCAGATGCTTTATCCAGATTGTTGCTACAAGTCAAACGAGATCCTGAAGTCAAACAAGAATCTGAAGAAAATGTTGTAAATATCTCTCACACTTGGATAATGTACCTATGACTTCATCTCAAGGGATATAAGAACCAATCCAGTGATTGGGAAGGTTATGGATATGATCCCAAAATGTATGTTAACAAATGTGAATCAGAAGAATCCAGACCTCAAGGGCAACATCACAAGAAGACTTGAGTTAACAGTCCAGAGTATCACGGCACTGAGGACCTGGGTTCGATATCAGCCCCGGGTCACTGTCCTTGTGGAGTTTGCACATCATCTCGCGTCTGCGTGGGTCTCACCCCCACAACCCAAAGATGTGCAGATTGGCCACGCTAAATTGCCCCTTAATTGGAACAAAAATGGATTGGGTACTTTAAATTTATTTTTTAAAAAGACAGACAAGAGTGGAATTCTGCTATGGGAATTCAAGTGATTATTCCTCTGTACCTGTGTAACAGAATCCTTGATCAGCTCCAAGACAGACATATGGTGTGGTGAGGGTGAAATAATTGGCACACAGTTATTTTTGGAGGCCGGGATTAGATGTCCAAATTGACGAGAAGGTGGGCCAATGCCAATTCTGTGCTATACTAAGGAATATTCCACCTCTGCAACCTTTACATCCATGGAAATGGCAAACACAGCCATGGCATAGAATACAAATAGTCTATGTTGGTCCAACTGAGGAGCATATATTCCTAGTGATGATTGACACACACTCAAAATGGCCAGAAGTCACAATCACGAAATCCAAGACAAACGAACAAACCATTGAGAGTCTGGATGAGGTGATTTGCAAGGTTCGGAAGGCCAGAGCAACTTGTAAGTGATAATGGGACTCAAGTTAGATCAAAAGTGTTTGAAGATTACTTAAAAGGCATTTATTCAACATATCAGATCGGCTCCATACCACCCTGCAACCAACGGGCTAGATGAACAATTTGTGCAATCGCTCAAACACACAGGTAAAGGCATCGAGAGATCAAGGCTCCTCACCAAGATTTGTGAACAACTTTCTAATTTCGTTTAGAAATTCCGCACATGCAACATCGCAAAGCTCACCAGCGATTTCAAGCAATTGCAAGAGGAAATTGAGAACGCAATTCGACCTTTTGATACCATTTAGTACTTCGGAAATTGTCAAACGACAACAATAAGCACAAATTGCTTGGAGAGAGCAAAACTCAAAGAGTAGAGACTTCAACTGTGGAGAATGAGGATTAGATTGGAGCTAAACAAAGGGTGACAAATGGACACCAGCCATCATCTCACTGGGCTAAATCGCTGGCTTTTAAAGCAGACCAAGCAGGCCAGCAGCACGGTTCGATTCCTGTACCAGCCTCCCCGGACCGGTGCCGGAATGTGGCGACTAGGGGCTTTTCACAGTAACTTCATTGAAGACTACTCGTGACAATAAGCGATTTTCATTTTCATCCTAGCAAAAACAGGTCCGATATCTTACATCGTCCAGACAGATAACAAGAGAGTTTGGTGACGTCATGCTGACCAATTACTAACTTCACAAATTGAATGTCTTTACCATGAGTATTCATGTCAGAATGTATGGACAGGGATACATCAGAACCTGTCACTGCAGAATCTACAGCACCAACAGAGACAGATACCGAGTTAGTTTCTCAAGAAGTGGCTGCCTCATAGCGCCAGAGATCTGAGTTAAATTCAGTCTTGGGTAACTGTGTGGAGTTTGTATGTTCTCCCCGTGTCTGCATGGGTTTCCTCCGGGTGCTCCGGTTTCCTCCAATGTTGTGCAGGTTAGATGGGGTTACGGGATAGGGCAGGGGGAGAGGTCCTAGGTAGGATGCTCTTTCAGAGGGTCGATGCAGACTAAATGGGCCAAACGGCTTTCTTCTGCACTGTAGAGATTCTATGATTCTAAGTACCACCAACAAGTGAACAGGAAGAGAGGGCAGCACGGTGGCTAGTAAGGCAGCACGGTGGCACAGTGGTTAGCATTGTTGCCTATGGCGCTGAGGACCCGGGTTCGAATCCCGGCCCTGGGTCACTGTCCGTGTGGAGTTTGCACATTCTCCCCGTGTCTGCGTGGGTTTCGCCCCCACAACCCAAAAAAGATGTGCAGGATAGGTGGATTGGCCACACTAAATTGCCCCTTAATTGGAAAAAATAATTGGGTACGCTAAATTTTTTTTAAAAAAGTGAACAGGAAGACACTTCCCAGGAGTCAAATTCCTGAAAGTCGAATATTACCTAAAAGAGCCAGACATCCTCCAAACATTCAAGGAACGCATGGGGGAACTACAGCAACTATTAATTCCTGTCTGGCACAAAAGCAAAGGTGGTAAGAGGGCCAATCCATGGCTTACAAAGGAAATTAGAAATAGTATCCGATCCAAGGAAGAAGCATACAGATTGGCCAAGAAAAATAATAGATCTGAGGATTGGGAGCAGTTTAGAATTCAGCAAAGAAGGACGAAGGGATTGGTTAAGAAGGGGAAAGTACAGTATGAAAGGAAGCTTGCAGGAAACATAAAGACTGACACTAAGAGTTTCTATAGATATGTGAAAAGAAAGATTAGTAAAGTGAAATGTAGGCCCCCTACAGACAGAAACAGCATAATAAGGGACAAAAAAATGGCTGAGCAATTGAATCCATACTTTGGTTCAGTCTTCACAAAAGAGGACACAAATCAGAAATGTTGGAGAATGAAAGGTTTAGTGAGAGGGAAGAACTGAGGGAGATCAACATTGGTAGAGAAATGGTGCTGGGAAAATTGATGGGATTGCGGGCGGATAAATCCCGAGAGCCTGAGAATCTGCATCCTAGAGTTCTTAAGGAGATGGCTCTGGAAATAGTGGATGCATTGGAGGTCATCTTCCGGGATTCTATAGACTCTGGAACAGTCCCTGCAGATGAAAATGAAATGAAAATCGCTTATTGTCACGAGTAGACTTCAATGAAGTTACTGTGAAAAGCCCCTAGTCACCACATTCCGGCGCCTGTCCGGGGAGGCTGGTACGAGAATCGAACCGTGCTGCTGGCCTGCTTGGTCTGCTTTAAAAGCCAGCGATTTAGCCTTGTGAGCTAAACCAGCCCCTGGTTGTGAGCTAAACCAGCTAAACCAGATTGGAGGGTAGCTCATGTCACTCCAATATTCAAAAAAGAGGGACAGAGAAAGCAAGGAATTATAGACCAGTAAACCTAACATCGGTAGTTGGGAAAATTCTTGAATCCATTATCAAGGACTTTAGAACATAGAACACAGAACAGTACAGCACAGTACAGGCCCTTCAGCCCACGATGTTGTGCTGACCATTTATCCTAATCTAAGATCAACCTAACCTACACACCTTCAATTTACTGCTGTCCATGTGCCTGTCTAAGAGTCGCTTAATTGTCCCTAATGACTCTGACTCCACCACTTCTGCTGGCAGTGCATTCCACACACCCACTCTCTGTGTAAAGAACCTACCTCTGACATCTCCCCTATACCTTCCTCCAATCACCTTAAAATTATGTCCCCTCGTGATAGCCATTTCCACCCTGGAGAAAAGTCTCCGGCTAGCCACTCTATCCATGCCTCTCATCACCTTGTACACCTCTATCAAGTCACCTCTCTGCCTTCTTCGCTCCAGTGAGAAAAGCCCTAGATCCCTCAACTTTTCTTCATGCGACATGCCCTCCAGTCCAGGCAGCATCCTGGTAAATCTCCTCTGTACCCTCTCCAAATTATCCACATCCTTCCTATAATGAAATGAAATGAAAATCGCTTATTGTCACGAGTAGGCTTCAATGAAGTTACTGTGAAAAGCCCCTAGTCATCACATTCCGGCGCCTGTCCGGGGAGGCTGGTTCGGGAATCGAATCATGCTGCTGGGCTGCTTGGTCTGCTTTAAAAGCCAGCGATTTAGCTCAGTGAGCTAAACAAATGAGGCAACCAGAACTGGGGGCAATATTCCAAGTGTGGTCTCATTAACAGGGGGATTGAGTTTAAGAGCTGCAAGGTTTTGCTGCAGCTTTATAAAACTCTATAAAGCTGCAGCAAAGCCTCGCAGCTCTTAAACTCAATCCCCCTGTTAATGAAAGCCAACACACCATATGCCTTCTTAACAACCTGATCAACCTGGGTGGCAACTTTGAGGGATCTATGTATGTGGATCCCAAGATCCCTCTGTTCCTCCACACTTCCAATAATCCTGCCTATAACCCTGTATTCAGCATTTAAATTTGATCTTCTAAAATGAATCACTTCACATTTATCAAGGTTGAACTCCATCTGCTACTTCTCAGCCCAGCTCTGCATCCTGTCAATGTCCTGTTGTAACCTGCAACAACCCTCAACACTATCTACAACTCCCCCAACCTTCATGTCATCAGCAAACTTACTAACCCACCCTTCCACTTCCTCTGCCAAGTCATTTATAAAAACCATAAAGAGCAGATGTCCCAGAACAGATCCTTGCGGGACACCACTGGTCACTGACCTCTGGGCGGAATACTTTCCATCCACTACCACTCGCTGCCTTCTTTCAGCCAGCCAATTCTGTATCCAGACAGCCAGATTTCCCTGTATCCCATGCCCCCTAACTTTCTGAATGAGCCTACCATGGAGAACCTTATCAAATGCCTTCTTGAAATCCATATACACTACATCCACTGCCCGACCTTCATCAATGTGTCTCGTCACATCCTCAAAGAATTCAATGAGGATTATGAGACATGACCTGCCCCTCACAAAGCCATGCTGACTATCTTTAATCAAACTATGTTTTTCTAATAATCATAAATCCTCTCAGAATCCTTTCCAATATTTTGCTCACCACAGACGTAAGACTGAAGGGTCTGTAATTCCCAGGGATTTCCCTATTCCCTTTCTCGAACAGGGGAACAACATTCGCCTCCCTCCAATCATCCGGTACTGCTCCAGTGGAGAGTGAGGACGCAAAGATCATCGCCAATGGCGCAGCAATCTCTTCCCTCACTTCCCGTAGTAACCTTGGGTGTAATCCCGTCAGGCCCAGGGGATTTATCTATCTTGATGCTTTTCAAAATTTCCAGCACATCCTCCTTCTTAATATCAACCTGTTTGAGTCTATTAACTTTATAGTGGAACATTTAGAAAGCTGCGGCAGGATCAGTCAGAGTCAGCATGGATTTATGAAGGGGAAATCATACTTGACAAATCTGTTGGAATTCTTTGAAGATGTAACCAGCACAGTTGACAAGGGGGAGCCAGTCGATGTGGTATAATTGGACTTTCAGAAGATGATTGACAAAGTCCCGGATAAGAGATTATTGTGCAAACTTTAAGCGCATGGGATTGGGGAAGTGTGTTGAGGTGGATAGAAAACTGGTTGGCAGAGAGGAAACAAAGAATAGGGATTAATGGGTCCTTTTCAAATTGGCAGGCAGTAACTAGTGAGGTGCCACAGGGATCGGTGCTGAGACCCCAGCTATTCACAATATATATAATGAATTGGATGAGGGAACAAAATGTAATATCTCAAAGTATCAGGGTGGACTGTGACGAGGATGCAGGGATCCTACAGCCTGATCTGGACAGGTTGGGCGAGTGAGCAAATCAATGGCAGATACAGCGTAATTCTCTGTCCAGAACCAGGGGTCACAGATTGAGGATTCAGGGTGAACCATTAAGTATGAGGTTATTCACTTTGGAAGCAAAAACAGGAAGGCAGGTTACTACCGGAATGGTTGTAAATTGGGAGAGGGGAGTGTGCAGCAGGACCTGGGTGTCCTTGTGCACCATTCGCTGAAGGTAAGCATGTAGGTGCAGCAGGTGGTAAAGAAGGCTAATGGTATGTTGGCCTTCATTGCAAGAGGTTTCCAGTATAGAAGCAGGGATGCGTTGCTGCAATTGTACAGGGCCTTGGTGAGGCCACACTTTGAGTATTGTGTGCAGTTTTGGTCTCCTTTTCAGAGGAAGGATACTCTTGATCTCGAGAGAATGCAGCAAAGGTTTACCAGACTGATTCCAAGGATGGCAGGACTGTCATATGAGGAGAGATTGACGAGGTTAGGATTGTTGTCGCTGGAGTTCAGAAGAATGAGGGGGGATCTCATAGAGACTTACAAAACTCTAATAGGACTAGATAGGGTGGATGCAGGGAAGATGTTACCAATGGTGGGTGTGTCCAGAACCAGGGGTCACAGATTGAGGATTCAGGGTAAACCATTTCGGACAGAGATGAGGAGACATTTCTTCACCCAAAGAGTGGTGAGCCTGTGGAATTCATTACCACAGGAAGTAGTTGATGCTAAAACATTGAATATATTCAACTGCATGTATTCAATTGAATACATGCAACTGGTAAGTCACAAAGAAGTAGGCTCTTCCGGCCAGATCAACCTGTCCACCTAACCTTAACCTCAACCTCACCCCACTGGAAGATTTTGTACCATCACCTCCAGAACCAAGTCAATCTCTGCACCACGACTTCAACCTGCATGCTCAGTCCCAACTGAAAAGCGAAATCTACACCTCCGATCTTCAGCTAGCAGACCTTGAATGCATCCAGGGAAGTATTTCTCACTGGACTCTGACCTTGGACTTTTGAACTCCCATCAACTAATATAAATTTTTCTGAGGTCTTTGTAATGTAAACCTCCTCTACTCTATCTCTCCCTTTACTATGTGTGTGTATGTGTATGTTTGCGGGGTCGGATGTCGCAAGTACTCCTTTTGTGAGTTTTGAATGTGGAAAATAAACAGACCCTCTGAGTTAATTCTAACTTGGGTTTGCAGCTACAAAGAATAAGAATGAAACTGTTGGGTCCAACCTTGTTGGAGCACCTTCAGCACAAGGAGAGGGCCAACCACCAGCTTCGCATGGTTACTAAGGACAACATTAAATGTGGCCTTGTTGCCAACATTCATGACCTGAGAACGAGCTATGTTTAAAAATATTTCAAAACATGGAACGTTAAACTAATTTTAAGGGCAACAAGGATTTTTTAAAAAAATTTTGAGCATCCAATTATTTTTCCCAATTAAGGGGCAATTTAGCGTGGCCAATCCACCTACCCTGCACATCTTTGGGTTGTGGGGGTGAAACCCATGCAGACACAGGGAGAATGTGCAAACTCTACACGGACAGTGACCCAGGAACAGGTCCTCAGCCCGGGCAACAAGTATTTTAATTAATTTTAAAATCATGGAATTCAGCAGGTATTCAATTAGTGGGGTTGTCAAATAAGAATGGATTCCATGGAGAAGTACAAATGTTGGGCATACACAGCAGCTCAGTCATTATCTGTACACAGCAAGGAATGGTTAGGGTGGAGGGGCATTAATGACAATGGGAGGTGAAGCCTCAGTGGAGAAACCTGCTGTCCCACTCGAGAGCCTCTGTAGCAGATCTCGACCGATTTTAGTAACAATCAGTCTTCCTTTCTATTCTCGTAACAAGCTACTCAACCAAAACATGTAGAAAGAGAGAGCTGACCAACTTCAAACAGGTGGTGGCCAAGGAGAGGATGAGTCCAAAAACATTTTTGGACTTACCTTGGAGCAGCCACCTCTTCTTCCCTGGAAATAGGCCATTAAAATGCCACAGGAGTTTAAGGATATCATCAGACCTCCAATAGTACACACTAATGAGGTTGTCACTTGAGGCAGGAGGGGACCATGACTATCGAAGTCAAAGTTGAGATATTGACGGGTGGGCAACTCCAGCAGGAACAGAATGCCCATTTATGTCGGGCAGCAGAGGTTAAAATTCAATTTAATTGGTTACTGATGATTTGGGAGTATGGAAGTTCCAATTAACATCTCAGTGTTTGTGTCTCAAGAATAGTCACCATGGCTTTTTCATGGGGAGATCGTGTCTAACTAAATTTGATTAAATTTTTTGAAGAGGTGACTAGGTATGTAGATGAGAGTTGTGCAGCTGATGTAGTCTACATGGACTACATGTCCATAGATCACTGAAGGCAGCAGGACAGATAGATAAAGTGGTTAAAAAGGAATATGGGATACTTGCCTTTATTAGACATAGAACATAGAACATACAGTGCAGAAGGAGGCCATTCAGCCCATCAAGTCTGCACCAACCCACTTAAACCCTCACTCCCATCCTATCCCCGTAACCCAATAACCCCACCTAACCTTTTTGGACACTGAGGGCAATTTAGCATGGCCAATCCACCTAACCTGTACGTCTTTGGACTGTTGGAGGAAACCAGAGCACCCGGAGGAAACCCACGCAGACACGGGGAGAACGTGCAGACTCCACACAGACAGTGACCCAGCGAGGAATCGAACCTGGGACCCTGGCGCTGTGAAGCCACAGTGCTATCCACTTGTGCTACCGTGCTGCCCACAAGGCATAGAATATAAGAGCAGGGAGGTTGTTAGGCCACAGCTGGAGCGGTTCAGCTATGAAGGGAGGCTTGTTAGGCTGGGATTGTATTCCTTAGGGCAGAGAAGGCTGTGGGAGGATCTGATCGACGTGTACAATATTTTGAGGGACATAGTAGAAGGGTTAATAATCAGGGGGCATTACCTTGAGGGTGGTGGCAATCTGGAATTCACTGCCTGAAAGGGTGGTGGTAGCAGGAACCCTCACAATATTTACGAAGCATTTAGATGAGCACTTGAAATACCACAGCATACAAGGCTATGGACCAAGTGCTGGAAAACGGGATTAGAATTGATAGGTGCTTGATGGCTGTGCCGATACAATGGGCTGAGGGGCCTCGTTTTGTGCTGTAAAACTCCATGGTTCTATGATACGCTGCTTGAGAGCGTGGTGGAGGAATTAAACATTCAAAAGAGAATTAAACTTGTTTCAAAAGAAAGAATGTGCAGGGTTACCGTGGGAGAAGGCAGGAAAATGGCTTGGTAATGTAGCGATTTTTCACAGGCCATATGACCCGCATGGGGCCTAACACGTGGGACCGTGCAAACCCCGACCAATGGGGAAAAAGCACAGGGCTCTGGGAGCAGGGGCCCGGGCAGAGTGGACGTGGGTGTCAAGGAGTAAAGACCTGTGTGATACCTCTGTGCCTATATATAGTGAAACCTCATTGTTGTTTCCAATAAACCATTCTGCTATACAAGAAGCCTTCCCAGTGATACCTCGCACTATTTAAATGGCACTAAGTAAATTTCTCACTCGTGAACTGGCGCAGACATGATGGGCCTAATGGCTTCCTTTGGAACTGTAAAAATCCTGTGATAAACAAGCGTGTGCAATTTGAGGCAGAGGGCATATCCGCAGACAGGGGGGGCAGATACCTGATGGTACGGGGCAGGCTGGAGGGGAGAAGAGTGGTGCTGGTGAATATATATGCCCCGAACTGGGATGACGTGGACTTCATTAAAAGAGTGCTGGGGAAGATCCCGGACTTGGATTCTCGCAGGCTAATAATGGGAGGGGACTTTAACATGGTCCTTGACCCGACTTTGGATCGGTCGTGTCCCAGAACGGGTAGGCTCTCAGCAATGGCAAGGGAGCTGAAAGGGTTTATGGAGCAAATGGGGGCAGTGGACCCCTGGAGGGAGGGACAGCCAACAGGAAGGGGCTACTCGTTCTACTCGCACGTCCACAAAGTATATTCCAGGATAGATTTCTTTGTGCTAAGCAGGGACTGTAGGGGGGAGGTAAAGAACACGGAATACTCAGCAATTACCATTTCAGACCATGCCCCGCATTGGGTGGACCTGCAGTTCGGGGGAGCGAGGTATCAACGCCCGCAATGGAGGCTAGATGTGGGACTGCTGTCGGAGGAGGGGATCTGCGAGAGGCTTCGGAAATGTATAAAAAATTACCTGCAGGTGAATGACACTGGGGAGGTCTCAGCGGCGACCGTGTGGGAGGCGCTAAAGGCAGTAGTGCGGGGGGAGCTGATTTCAATTGGGGCCCATAGAGCCAAGGCAGACCGGGCAGAGATGGATAGATTGGTCAGGGAAATGGGCCGGATAGATGAAGAGCACGCGGAGTCCCCGGGGGAGGTTTTACTCAGGGAAAGGCAGAGGCTACAGGCGGAACTGGGGGCACTATCCACGAGCAGGGCCGTGGAACAGCTTAGGAAGGCGAGGGGAGTGGTGTACGAGTATGGGGAAAAGGCTAGCAGACTGTTAGCGCAGCAACTTAGGAGGAGGGAGGCGGCCAGGGAAATAGGTAGAGTGAGGGACGAGGGGGGGCACAAAGTGGAGGATCCGGCAGAATTGAATAGGGTATTCCGGGACTTCTATCGTAAGCTGTATACTTCGGAGCCGCCAGAAGAACCGGAGGGGATGAAAAGGTTTCTGGATGGGTTAACATTCCCAACAGTTGGGGGGGGGCGAGTGGAAGAGCTGGGGGCCCCGATTAGAGTAGAGGAGGTATTGGGGGGCCTAAAGGCCATGCAGTCGGGGAAGTCCCCGGGGCCGGATGGATACCCAGTAGAGTTTTATAGGAAGTTCTCTGAGCTGGTGGGCCCGGTCTTGGCGAGGGTTTTCAATGAGGCAAGGGACAGAGGGACCCTGCCGCCGACGATGTCACAAGCCACCATATCTCTGATATTAAAGCGGGGTAAAGACCCGGAGGTGTGCGGGTCCTACAGGCCAATCTCCCTGATTAATGTAGATGCCAAGCTCCTGGCAAAGGTACTGGCGGGTAGAATGGAGGACTGTGTACCGGAGGTGATTGGGGAGGATCAAACGGGGTTCGTGAAAGGTAGGCAGCTGGCGGCCAATCTGAGGAGATTGCTCAATGTGATAATGATGCCCCCGGCGGGTAGAGAGGTGGAGGTAGTGGTGGCTATGGACGCCGAGAAGGCCTTTGACCGGGTGGAGTGGGAATATCTATGGGAGGTGCTCGGACGGTTTGGGTTCGGGGAGGGATTGGTGGATTGGATCAAATTATTATATCAGGCCCCGAGGGCCAGCGTCAGGACCAACAGAGAAGTGTCGGAGTACTTTAGGTTGTACCGAGGGACCAGGCAGGGCTGCCCGCTCTCCCCGCTGCTGTTTGCGCTGGCCATAGAGCCGCTGGCGATTGCGCTGAGAGCCGCAGAGGGTTGGAAGGGGATGGTGAGGGGCGGGGTTGAACATAGGGTTTCTCTTTATGCAGACGACCTGCTCCTGTACGTGTCGGACCCAGTGGCCGGGATGGGAACTATACTGGGAATGCTGAGGGAGTTCGGCCAGTTCTCAGGATACAAATTAAATACGGTCAAGAGTGAAATGTTTGTGGTACAGGCAAGGGGCCAGGAGAACAGATTGAGAGGGCTACCGTTTAGGTTAGTTGAGGAAAATTTCCGGTATTTGGGAATCCAGGTGGCGCGAGACTGGGGCAGGCTGCACAAGTTAAATTTGGCCAGGGTGGTGGAGCAAATGAAGGGAGAGTTTCGGAGATGGGATGCACTCCCGCTGTCGCTGGCAGGGAGGGTGCAGACTGTAAAGATGACAATCCTCCCTCGATTTTTGTTTATTTTTCAGTGCCTCCCGATCTTTATCCCACAGTCCTTCTTCAAAAGAGTTAACGGGCTGATCATGAGCTTTGTCTGGGCGGGAAAGTCTCCGCGGGTGAAGAAGGCGATGTTGGAGAGGAACCGCAGCGAGGGAGGGCTGGCGTTGCCGAGTCTGGTCAATTATTACTGGGCAGCCAACATCGCTATGATAAGGAAGTGGATGGTGGGTACGGGGTCTATTTGGGAGCGAGTGGAGGCGGCTTCGTGCAGGGGCTCCAGTTTGGAAGCCCTGGTCACGGCTCCTCTACCGCTGCCGCCGGCCAAGTACACCACCAGCCCGGTAGTGGTGGCGACCCTGCGGATATGGGGCCAGTGGAGGAGGCATGTGGGGGAGATGGGGGCGTCTGTCTGGGCGCCAATCTGCGACAACCATCGGTTTGCCCCCGGCAGTATGGATGGGGGGTTCCGAGTATGGCGGCGAGCAGGGGCGGGAAGGGTGGGTGATATGTTCCTGGAAGGGAGCTTCGCGAGTTTGAGGAGCTTGGAGGAGAAATTTGGGTTGGTAGGGGGAAATGATTTTAGATACCTACAGCTGCGGGACTTTGTTCGTAGACAGGTCCCATCTTTCCCGCGCCTCCCGCCAATGGGGATCCTAGACAGAATAGTCTCTGGGAGGGACGAAGGGGAGGGTAGAGTCTCAGGTATTATAAGGTGCTCATGAGGGAGGAAGGGTCCCAGACAGAGGAACTGAAACTTAAATGGGAGGAGGAGCTAGGCGGGGAAATGGAGGATGGGCTGTGGGCAGAGGCCCTGAGTAGGGTAAACTCGACCGCGACATGTGCAAGGCTCGGGCTGATCCAATTTAAGGTCGTTCACCGGGCCCATATGACGGTGGCTCGGATGAGCAAATTTTTCGGGATAGAGGACAAATGCGCTAGGTGCGCGGGAGGACCAGCGAACCATGTGCACATGTTTTGGGCATGCCCTGAGCTGAGGGGGTACTGGGAGGGATTTGCGGGGGTCATGGCCCAGGTGCTAAAAACAAGGGTGGTGATGAGTCCAGGGGTGGCAATTTTTGGGGTTTCGGAAGACCCGGGCGTCCAGGGGGAGAAAGCGGCCGATGTGCTGGCCTTTGCTTCCCTGATAGCCCGGCGACGAATATTATTGGCGTGGAGGGACTCAAAGCCCCCGAAGACTGAGTGGTGGCTTGCGGACATGTCAAGTTTCCTGGGGATGGAAAAAATTAAGTTCGCCTTGAGGGGATCTGTGCAGGGGTTCACCCGGAGGTGGCAACCATTTATTGACTTCTTTGCGGGAGAGTGAGCGTCAGCAGGGGGGTGGGGGGAGGGGGGGGGGGGTAGAGTAGAGTAGGAGGGAAAATATGGCGGGTAGTACGGGTGGGAGGGGAGCGGGCTTGTGCAATACGGTATGATGGAAGTATTGAAAGTACGTGGATGTTTGCACATTTTTGCCTTTTTTGCTTCCTTTCTGATGATGTCTGTAACTGTTTATAAAGCCAAAAACTACCTCAATAAAATTGTTTATTAAAAAAAAAAAAAAATCCTGTGATAAACTAACCTGAGAATTGCTGAGAAAGGCACCGCCTCTCAATCCTTGGCAGTTACAGTGAAGGTAAGACCAGGGTGATAGAATGAAGGTGGAGCATAGGGTTTACCCATTGTGCAAGCGCTGCTCATTGTGTACTTTGGTGTGTAAACATATCAGCCAATGATATGGTCAGCTTTCAAATTGGGTTAATCTGAATCGAGCTGAACAGTTCCTGCTTTACACGGACACATGGAGCACAATTTTCCACTTTGGACTTTCTACGGCCCTGTCACAGAGTGGGTGGGGCTGGAAAATGCAGCGAGCCATTCAAAAGTCCACTGACAGGAAATTCCACCCAGAGTGCAGAAATGGGTTGGATAATCAGCATGATTCCTGCTGGGCAGCAGAGCTGGTTTCCGCACCCAATCTTCCAACTTTCATCTCATTAACTATACATCAGTGAGGAGCTTTTTCGAATCTCTTGGCAGGGTGGGCAGTGATTCATTTGACACGCCATTACGTCGTGGAGTTGGAAGGTTCTGGTGCCATATTTAAATGGCACGTCCTCACACAATCACTCACCCAGATGGCCCAGGTGGGTCATCATTGTCCTGGAAATATCTGGAAAACGTTCCAAGCCAGCAGCTCCATAATTCAGTGAGGACTTCCTGAGGATTCCCCTCCAGGTCATGGAGGAAAGGCAGGAGTTTCTCTTTCCTCGGGTGGGGAGCAGGAGGTCCTCCCATCTGACCTCGGTCTCCTGGGAAGAGGTCGCCAGGCAGGTCATACCTGTGGCAAACAGAAAAGGACCACCTGCATTCTCCACTCCTCCTCGTATCTGTGGGCCAATAGCTTTGAGATAGCATTGCTCCTTCCCCTTGAATGTTCTCTCTCCTTCTCCAAGCCAAGAAGTCAGTGTGAAGTCCTTGGGCTGCCCTCATTCAAACATAGAATCTCCAGGTGATCTCTTGAGCATCCTGAAGGTTCACAGGTGGCTGGGCATCCCTCTCCAACATGGCTGGCCCATCACAAAGAAGGTTTGGCTCAGGCTGAGTCTATCAATATCCTATAACCTTTGGTCAGGCTAATATCTGTTTGCCTCCAGTCGCTTAGACACTACACTAGACTTGTACTAATGACATGACTTTAAACTTTGTGCACCAAGAGCCATGGTCACTGACATGTGACCATTGAAGCTTGTGGTGCACATGTAGCTTCTGTCCACAAACCGTGGGCCTTGATTGTTCGATTGTCCTTCCCCTTTTACAGATGGCTAATCAGACCTGCTCAAATCTAGTTCAAAGAATAATGGATTCGCATAAGAATGTACCCCATTAGTAAAGGAGCAATCTTCCTTTAATGGGCATTTGACCCACAATTCTCATGGAGCCTTGTTCTCCATGTCTTTAGCAGATACTTATTAGGGTGCCCCTTCAATTGTAATTACCAACTCCTCCCACAGGCCGTCAGCACCTCCCTGAGCGACATTTTTCTAGGGTTAATTTTCAACTGCGATAATCCAAGGTGATGTTGGATATAGTGCTGCTGTGCTTCCTATAGGAAACCAGATTCCTACTCTCCCCATCTCTCACCAAGTTCCTCCCATCCCCCTCCATCCTCACTGCATCCAAATACCCCAAACCCCTGTCACTCCCCAGCCTCCCCCTGCCTTTTACCCTCGTGCCTATTGTAATAGATGTAAATATTCCTGCTTTCCCCACTTTAGTGTGAATATCCCCATGCCCTTTGTCAACCTGACCTTTGCCCTCCCATGAGAACAGAGAGGACCCACACAATTTTCCAGCTCCCCATTTACAGGCTGCAGATGCCTCCCCTGACTGTTACTGCGCCACCTGCCTCACATTACAAAGCATCTAACCCCTAAGACCAGAATCTTTAGGTGATTGACTGCACCCGGCACCTAGTCACTCCCTGAGAGGTCTTCCCCTACCCACAATCGGGAGCAAGGCCTGTGTGCCGTGTTGAACCCTCTAACATGACCCGTTCAGCTCTAGGATGGTCTCCCCCTCCTTGGACACTCCTATAACTGTGGCCTTAGGACAATCTTTGCCTCTGTTTTTCCCTCCTACCCTCTGTTCACGGGCACCAATCTTGGCGTAGACTCAGAGATGTCACAACATCACTGTTAAAGTAGGCAAAAGCTGTATCTATGTACCCCGAAGCCGTTGATGGAGTGAAGCTCACCAGGTGCACCCCACTTAGGTGCAGTGGTGAAACAAACCATATTCTCCACTGATGTGGAGATGCTGGCGTTGGACTGGGTTCAGCACAGTAAGAAGTCTTACAACACCAGGTTAAAGTCCAACATGTTTGTTTCAAACACTAGCTTTCGGAGCACTGCTCCTTCCTCAGGTGAGCTAGTGTTTGAAACAAACATGTTGGACTTTAACCTGGTGTTGTAAGACTTCTTACTATATTCTCCACTGGCAGGGCAATTTGGTGGGGGAAGCTGGTCCCTGTGAGTTGGATTTTCAATGAGAATTCATGAGATGCAAATGTGGTTCCCCACAAAGATCAGTGAGAAAGTCGACCCACCCCCACTCCGGCACCTGCCACCAAAGCCAGAACAAAATTCCAGACTGAATTCCCGATGATGGAAGTTTACTTTTGCCAACATTCCCAAATGTTGCGTTCCCGCCCTCCATGATTACTGTTGCTGGCTGGGGCGTAAAATTCCACCCGTCGAAATTCCAAATCTGAAACTAACCATTTGGCCAAACTGTCCCCGCAGGTGGTTATTGCCCAAGTGAAGAAAAGTGTTCCCATATCTCTCCAACTCCTCATCCAGCTATTCAGCTTAACCTTGAACTGTGACCAGTTTTTCCTTCAACCAGTAGCACTCTCAGACTTGTCATGGATGTAACAGTTACACACACTCTTGCTGCAGCTTCACCTCTTAGTCAGTCTGAATTTTTCACTGGTTATAGTCTCCATCTGGTAGCAGTTTACAGTTCAACAATGTCGTGTAATATCAGCCCACATCACTCAACACTCTGTTCCCAACAGTCCATATGGTAATTGGCAAAACAATTAAGTTTCATCTCAAACCCTTTGCTCAAAGGCCAGACTGCTATGACTGAAGAACAGGTCATAGCATTTTTTTAAAGGTTTTATTTACAACTGAAAGGAGCATCTTAAGGGTTTAAACAGTTCCCACAGTTACACGGCACCCCTTGTCCACTCTGGCTGTATGTTTGACTGACTATATCTTGGGATCAACAGAAAGTATACAGTACAACGCGAAACATATTCAACAACAACGAGAGCACTAAAATGCCTTTAATACAGTAGAAAGCCCCCCAGGGTTTCGCAGTTGCGTATTAAAACAAAATCAGATGGGGCAAAGGGTAGAAATTGCTTTTCAGTAGCAGCACTAAAGCAATTTATCAAGGCTCCTTTCACAGCACTTTCCAAACCCAGGACCTGTAAAATTTAAAAGTACAAGGGCAGCAGACACATGGAAACGTCACCACCTGGAGCTCCCCTCCAAGTCACTCACCATCCTGAATTAGAAATATATTGGCTGTTCCTTCACTGTCTAAATCCTGGAACTCCCTTCCTAACAGCATCTACATCTCAAGGACTGCACTGGTTCAAGAAGGCAGCTCACCACCACCTTCTCAAGGGAATTTTAACTTTTTTTTAATTTTAGAGTACCCAATTATTTTTTTTCAATCCACCTACCTTATACACCTTTGCGTTGTGGGGGTGAGACCCACGCAGACATGGGGAGAATGTGCAAACTCCACACGGACAGTGACCCAGGGCCTGGATTGAATCCAGGTCCTCAGTTCCGTAGGCAGTAGTGCTAACCACTGTGCTCCCCCTTCTCAAGGGAATTAGGGATGGGCAATAAATGCTGGCCTGGCCAGTGATGCCCAACTCCCAGGAATATTCTTTCAATTCAATCAGAACGTTTATACCAACTCCACTTTCCTGCCAAATCCCCATATCTCCTGGTGCCCAAAAATCTAAAGCTCTGTCTTGACAATCTGAGGAAAACAGCTTTGCGGTATTTACCCCGCCACGCTCTCTAAAACATTTATGTGTTTCAATAAGATGATCTCTCATTTTTAGAAATATCAGAGAATAAAGGCCTAATTTATTCAATCTCCCCTCATAGGATACCCTCTGACCTCAGGAATCAATCTATTGAACCTTTATTTCACCAACCCAAAGTAAAGTATATCCATCCTTAGGTAAAGGGACCCAAACTCTAGACAGTTTTCCAGGTGTGGTCTCACCAAAGCACTATACAATTGCAGCACGGCTTCCTTATTATTGTGCCCCAAGCCTCTTGCAAGAAAAACAAACACATCAATTTATCTTCCTAGTTGCTTGTTGTGCCTGCATTTTAACTCTCTGAAATTGAAAGGACCGCCTGTTATATGCTCCGCCTGATATTTAGGCTTGTTGATCAGGGGTCTGATAGCTCCCCTTTTAGTCTTGCTGGCCAAGTCCAACTTCAACACCAGCACAAATAACCAACCACTTCCTGCTTGGAGCCCCTGGTGAAATTGTATTTCACCCCACACTTGTCCCTGCAGGCCCCCACCCTCCATCAACATGAAGAATAATGGTAGATTAGCAACTAAAGGCGGAGGTCCAGATGGCTGCCAGTAGTCAAGTGAGGGAAGGGTGAATGGGCAAAGAGACTAAGTAAACATTTCACTTATTCATTTCAGATATTCAGATGTGGTTGGTTGTTGAAATATTAGTTTAAGGTATTCACTCCACAGACCCTGACTGAACTGCTGTGCATTTCCAGCATTTCCTATTTTTGCTCCCATATGTCATACAGTGTGCCCAATGGAAAATGAGGGGGGGAAGGTGGTTGTACATGAGAACATTGTGAGGAACAATACGATTGGCGGGGATGGGGGTTGCTGTCAGTCTGACTCTCAATTCAACCACGGCCAGTTAACCTGAGTATCTACTGTCCAAACGCCATGCTCTATTAGTGAGGTGAAAGATCAGGGGTGGGATGCTCTGTTCCCGGAGCCGATTTCATAATCGGTGATCGGGCAAAGAATCCCTTTTTACGATGGAATCTGGGGCGGCGCCTGTTTTCAAATGCTCCGCCACCTCCGGCGTCAGCGAGGACCACGCAGCAGGCCATTGGGATGGCCTCAGGACGTCACCTGAAGGCCCTTCCCCTATGCTCTGCCCCCGATAGGCTGAGTTCCCGACCATGTGGGGGATGTGTGGTCTCAGCGGTCGGGAATCCAGCGTGGTGGCTGCTGACTGTGTCGAGCGCCGCCACAGTCGGGCAGGAGCTGTGCTGCTTGCCAGGGGGGCTTCGCTGAGTGCTGGGGGGATTAATGGGGGGTTGCCGAAGGGGTGTCCAGTGGGGCACTATCTGGCAGGTCTGGTCCGTGCGTGGCTGCCATGTTGTATGGCGTGACCGCTGCAGGTCGTCGCCGTGTGCATGCGGCTATGGACCCGGCAATTCTCCGGCCGTTTTTGAACCTCTGAAAATCATTCCACTGGGACAGGATCCAATCCCCACCTGCTACTGCCCTTTTGGGCCAATTGATTGACCCCCAGCCAATTAATCAAACTGAGTCCCATCCCACCTCTCCCTCTGGTGCCAAAAAGTCTGATGCTCCTGTTCAAACTAGCAGAGACGAGCAGTGTTTTCTTCTGTAACTTCTGAATTCCTCATTCTCCCTGCTGCTTGACGTAAAGACACATATCCATTAATCATCCATGGATCAAAAATGATAACGGTAAAATAAAAGGAGAAATAAAGGGGGAAAAAGCATATCAGCACTTCTGCAGTATCTGCACCAACATCTATGTTGCTGCCAGAGGGAGGGGCTAGTATCCCAGTTAGGTGCTATCCATATGCATAGTAATGTATATAGTTAGATATACGACCACTGACAGAGATCCACCAAGTGACTCCAGAGATCGGCCAGTTGGTAGTTAGTCGTGTAAGAGGAAAGTCACATTAGAAGTAACTCCGGGAGAATTTACTTATTCCCTACTGTTTGTATTATAGTTTGTTAGTTATCTTTCCATGTATTCAATTTGTTAATAAATTATCATCACTAATCAAAGAACTGGATGTTCTGTGTGCATCGTTACCACGGCCACTTCACAGAACATAACATGGTACCAGGTGTGTTGAACAACTGAAGATAACTATGGAGAAGACGAGAGGATACAGACCGAAGAAAGATAAAAGAAAATTCTTCCACCTACCTGGTAAACTACGGGCAACTGGAACAATGCACGGAAAGACTGTGAAGTTAGAGATGGAAGGTATGGCGGCACCTCGCCAGCTTCAAGTCATCGTTAATGTAGATGAGAATTAGAACATAGAACATAGAACAGTACAGCACAGAACAGGCCCTTCGGCCCTCAATGTTGTGCCGAGCCATGATCACCCTACTCAAACCCACGTATCCACCCTATACCCGTAACCCAACAACCTCCCCCTTAACCCTACTTTTATTAGGACACTACGGGCAATTTAGCATGGCCAATCCACCTAACCCGCACATCTTTGGACTGTGGGAGGAAACTGGAGCACCCGGAGGAAACCCATGCACACAGGGGGAGGACGTGCAGACTCCACACAGACAGTGACCCAGCCGGGAATCGAACCTGGGACCCTGGAGCTGTGAAGCATTTATGCTAACCACCATGCTACCCTGCTGCCCCATTGTTGTGTTTTTAAGCAGCAATTCAAGCTCTATGTTACAGCCCTAGACCTATTGCTGCAACTGGTAAGTAAGACTTCTTAATTTTGCACATTCGGACTCATTATGTCCTCAATCGTAATCAGATAAACAAAACAGGTCTTTTAAAAAATAAATTTAGAGTACTATATTAATTTTTTCCAATGAAGCGGCAATTTAGCGTCGCCAATCCGCCTACCCTGCACATCTTTGGGTTGTGGGGCATAACGGGGTAAATGTTCAGATTCCACATGGACAGTGACCCAAAGCCAGGATCGAACCCGAGACCTCAACGCCATGAGGCAGCAATGCTAACCACTGCGCCAAATGCTGCCTGATGAAACAGGTCTTCAATGCACATCGCATAAATCAAATTGACTGATCCTGTTTGGTCCACTGTTGGGCGTGAAAAACATTGCCTGGCAAAGTGACTTGTTCTGCTGCACATAGAACACACCTTCCCTCGGCCTGCAGGCACAGCTGACAAGGCATATTGCATTGCTGTTCATGGTAGCAGGTCCTCAAGCCATTAAAAGTTATATACCCTCACGTTCTACTGCGAAGCAGAAAGCAAAAACCATCGATGAAGTAATAAAATAATTTGATCAACATTTCTCCCCGCAAAGAAATGAAGCGTTCGAACGGTATGTCTTTTGCATACGTACTAAGAAGGCGGGCGAATCTTTCGATAGATTTGGAACCGACTTGTAGTTGAAGGCGCATTTGTGCAATTTTAGTATGTTAAAGCCGCTGATAATCCGCAATCAGATAGCGTTCCGGATATCGAATGATAAGGCACGTGAGAGGCTTTTGTGGGAAGAAGAGCTTCAATAAGAAAACGTTATCAAGATTTGTCATGCAAGCCAGTTAGCTGCACAGCAGATTAGTACACTCAACCTGAAATGTACACTAAAACATTTTGGCACCAATGTGGAAGAAGACACCAATGCCATAAGCTTAGTGACGCATTCCAATAAGAAACGTGGTCCCAATGCAGGCGGCCATTTTAAGTGACCGACCGGGTCCACCATTTTATGTCAGCGATGTGGCAATCGACATTTGCCACGACAATGTCCAGCATTTGGTAAGGTGTGTTCTAAGTGTGGCAGAACAAGACACTTTGCGAGGCAATGTTTTTCACATCCAACAATGGACAAAACAGGATCAGTCAACTTGATTAATGAGATGTGCATTGAAGACCTGTTTCGTCAGGCAGCTCAGTGGCGCAGTGGTTAGCATTGCTGCCTCATGGCGCTGAGGTCCCAGGTTCGATCCTGGCTTTGGGTCACTGTCCATATGGAGTTTTAACATCTTCCCTGTGTTTGTATGGGTTTTGCCGCCACAGGGTAGGTGGATTGGCCACACTAAATTGCCCCTTAATTGGAAAAAGTCAATGTAGTACTCTAAATTTATATAAAAAAGACCTGTTTTGTTGATCTGATTACGCTTGAGGACATGATGAGTCCGAATATGCAAAGTGAAGAAGTCTTACTTACCAGTTGCGGCAATAGTGATGGTGGTGCTGATACCATGGAAGATAGATGGACAATTCCATTGATGCTGAATGGCACATTGATCAAATGCAAGCTCGACACGAGAGATTTGAATGGGCTGCGAGTTAAATTGAAAGTCGTCAATCAAACAAGATGACTGAAAGGCTACAATGGGATTCAGATTGCGATGTTGGGAGCACATGAGCTCGAAACATGGGTACACAACAGAAGTCACATCATACCAATTTCCATTGTGGGCATGGAACGCAAGTCTATCATAGGAGCGGAAGCATGTGAGGCACTTGAGTTCATTGAGCAGATGTACTTTCCAGACAGCACTACAACAGAGGATGAATGCAAATGGCAATGAGATGAAGAAAACGAGAAGCCAAAAGGGATTCCAGAATTCTGGTTGACAGTCTTCAAAAATGTGGATTTGCTCAGTGACATGATACAGGAGCATGATGAGCCTATCTTAGAACATTTACAAGACTTAAAGGTGAAATTTTCAGATCCTGGCCAGCCAATCAGTTTTACTCTGGAGTTTAAATTTAAGCCAAATGAGTATTTCATAAATGAAGCAGTGACAAAAACATGCAGGATTGAGTCACACCCTGCTGAGTCAGATTTTTTTCTTTTTTGATGGACCAGAAACTATAGGATGCACAGGATGCCAGATCGCTTTAAAGAAAGGAGATAACATCACAATAAAGACCATTAAAACAAAGTAGAAGCATAAGGATTGGCACACTGCTAGAACAGTTATGAAAACTGTAGCAAATGACTCTTTGTTCAATTTATTTAGTCCTCCTGCAGGTCCAGAGAATGGTGAATTGGATAAAGGTTTTGCAGCAAGACTTGCTGTTGACTTTGAAATTGGTCACTTCTTGCAGTACCAGCCTCCCTGAACAGGCGCCGGAATGTGGCGACTAGAGGCTTTTCACAGTAACTTCATTGAAGCCTACTCGTGACAATAAACGATTTTCATTTTTTTCATTTCATAATTCCACGAGCAGTGTTATACTTCAGAGCAGAAGCTATTGCAGAGATGATTACGCTGATGATGATGATGTTTATGATGATTACAATTATGATGATTATGATGAAGAAAGTGAAGAAGCGGATCTTGAGCCAGAAGAGGAAGACCATGAAAGGTTTAGTTTATTTGACATTAGTGAAGAGATGATAACAAGAAGCATCCAATCTATGCAGGAGAATGATGAGTGTGAAAACTCTAAGATGGAGTGTGCAGAGGTTGAACGTCAGATTGCAACAGCAGACACATTAGCTTAGAGCAAATCAACAGCAAACAGCCAACTGGTAACTGAAGAACTAAACCCCATTCCCAAGTACTTGAAGCCAGTCCATCAACAAACTTGCAACAAGAACAGATCTTTGTGCAGTTCTTCAACAACAGACGAAGCATGTATTTTTAATTTTAAAAAAAATTTAGAGTACCCAATTCATTTTTTCCAATTAAGGGGCAATTTAGCATCTTCAATCCATCTACCTTGCACATCTTTGGGTTGTGGGGGCGAAACCCACGCAAACAGGGGAAGAATGTGCAAACTCCACACGGACAGTGACCCAGAGCCGGGATTGAACCTGGGACCTCGGCAGCGTCAGGCTGCAGTTTCTGCAGAGACTGCACCACCGTGCTGCCCAAGGCAAAGCATGTATTGTCCTTTCAGATGAGGATGAGCCATTAATTGAGACTAAAACACAAAGTGCAGAAGTAATGCTGATTGTTGAGGACATTGATCCAGTTAAGATACCAGAATGCGAGAGTTTGCAGGTCATTTCTGAAGTTGCAAGCTTGCCTCCAACTTCGAAACGTCCAAAAGTATGCCGACATTAGATGTCTCACCAGTTGATGGGCATGTAGCACAGCATTTGAGCGCAAGTACATTAGAATAACCAAAACGGCTGAATCCAGCAAAGGCTCCAAAAACACCCATTATAGCAAAAGAGCCAGAAACAGCTATTACAGCAGTAGATCCAGAAACAGCTACTACAGCAGAAGATCCAGAAGCAGCTATCGCAATAAAAGATCCAGAAGCAGCTAATCCCTTGGCCGAGACTAATAGCAAGACTGATGTTCTAGATGCATAGGCAGAGTGAGTGTTGACCCCACCAACTTCCCGGATCATGCCACTAAAGCTATGAAGAAAAGGAGAAGGAAAGAGCTGATTATAAAAAAAAAGAAAGAAGGGTAAGAGAAGAATCGAGGACACAATCTGTCGGCCAGGTAGCAGCCACAACAGTGAAGAGACAAGCATCGGCAATAAGGCCAATGTACAACAAAGTGAGCAGGAAGCACCATTTCAAAAAGCTGAAAGAATTGGTGACTCAAAGACCAGACAGAAAACCGGTCATTTGAAAAATGAAACAAGATCACGTATTTGGTCAATGCTCAGGAGACCAACAAGAAGATGTTGTTAACCTGAAAGACTGAACGTATAATGAACTGTGTGCAGGGACACATTTGATACTGTTATGCATATTATGTTTTGTAGAGCACAGTTATATTTGTATGTTGTGACATGTTTGAAATTGTTATGCATATCATGTTTGGTAGGGCACAGTTACATTTGTTAAACATTCACATTTCCAAAGGAAAGGGGATGTGGTGATATGCATAGTAATGTATATAGTTAGATATACGACCTCCAACCAGCAGGTGGGGACAGAGATCCACCATGTAACTCCAGAGATTGGGCAGTTGGTAGTCAGTCATACGAGAGTACAGTCGCATTAAAAGTAGCTCCAGGAGAATTCACTTACTTGTTACCGTTTGTATTATAATTCATTCATTATAATTCATTTGTTAATGAATTAGCATTAGTAGTCAAAGGACTTGATGTTATGTGTGCATCTTCACCATGGTCACAATACAGAACATAACACCCAGTAGATGCGTAATACAAAGATTGTGACTCTGTACAAGGTCAAGGGTGATGGCAGCGATTGCAACAACTATCAAGGCATCCCAGTTGAGCACTGTGGGAAAAGTATTTGCCCCTTTTTCAGACTACAGATCCAGGTTGAACACACCTACCCCGAGTCCTAGTGTACTTCCAAAACTGTAAAATCTCTAATTGAAATGATATTCTCAGTCAGGCAGCTGCAAAAATAATGAGCTCACCAAGGCAATAAATCATGAGAACAGAGGCAGTCTATTTAAACTGCTGGAGAAAACTGGCTGCCCAGTGAAACTGCTCAATGGGATCTCCTCTTTCTGTGATAACATGATGAGTGAGGTCAGCTATGATGCGGCAACATCATAAACCTTTGAGATCCGCAGTTGGGTGAAACAGGGCTGTGTTCCGGCACCAAAATGTTTTGGCATATTCTTCTTGTTGCTACCGTCAGATGCTTTCAGGTTATCGACAGTTATCTACTTATACCAGAACTGACGAAAAGCTGGTCAGCTTTGCTCATCTGAGATCCCAGACAAGGGTATGCTAAGTCCTCATCAGAGTGTTACTGTACGCTGATGGTGCCATACTAGCATTCTATACTGAAGAACACCTGTAGCCGCAAATGGACAGATTCTATCACACCTGTAAAGAATTTGGTTTGATCATCAGCATCAGACTGGAATCTAATCGAAGGGTTCGGGGGGGATTTATATATGGAATAATAGATACCCAAGAGTGAGTTACAGACTGGAATCTAATTGAGGGGTTCGGTGGGTAGCTAAATGTCATGGTCCAGGATGTTGACGTACCTCTGTCTATCAGAATTAACAATGTCACAATGGAGGTTATTGACAGCTTCACATATTTTGGCTCCACAATCACCAGCAATCTGTCACTTGATGCTGAAATCAACACACACACATCACAAAAGTTGCAGCTCTTCTGTCCAAGCTGAGTAAGAGATTGTGGAACAACAGAAACCTGACTGAGAACGCCAAAAGGAGAGTCTATAAAGCCTGTGTCCTCAGTGTGCTCCTCTACAATGGGGAGATCCTGACAACATACACTAGGCAGAAGAAAAAGCTGAACAGGTTCCACCTTCACTGTCTCAGACACATCCTCGGGCAGCACGGTAGCACAGTGGTTAGCACTGTTGCTTCACAGTGCCAAGTTCCTGGATTCGATTCTCAGCTTGAGTGTCTGCATGGGTTTCCTCCGTGTGCTCCGGTTTCCTCCGTGTGCTCCGGTTTCCTCCGGGTGCTCCGGTTTCCTCCCACGACTCTCGAAAGCCGTGCTGTTTGAATTCACCCTCTGTTCGCCCAAACAGGCGCCGGAGTGTGACGACTAGGGGATTTTCATAATGATTTCTGTTGCATTGTTAATGTAAGCCTACTTGTGACACTAATAAAGACTAATAAAGACATCTCCTGGCAGGACAAGGTCACCAACTCAAAGGTCCTGGAGTCTGCTAATTCCATCAGTAATCTATCATTGCTAAGTAAATGTCTGTGTTGGTTCAGACATGTTCATTAGATGAATGATGGTTGTAAACCCAAAGAGCTCCCGTAGGTGGTCAGTTAACAAAGTGAACTTCCTACTATACAAATATTTGTGAAACTTCGGGCGGGATTTACCGACTAAACCGCCACCTGTTTTCCGGTGGTGGAGGCAGCCCACCAGCATGGTTTACCGACCCCACCGTTGTTAATGGGATTTTCCAGGGACTGCACTCCAGTGACTGCACCTGTGTGCTGGCGTGGGACCGGAATATCTCACCAACATGAACAGTCGATAGATCGCACCCTTAGTTTAGTAACATTATATTTAATCACCGCTGTCTCTTGATTCATATGAGTAATTTTACTCTTTGTTAAAGTGCATGAAGAATATGCTACTAACCTCTCCATTGTCTTCCATTGTGTGAGTTAATAACACCTTGTGGTGATTCATTTCACTCAAAAACCAATTGTTTGGTCTAAATAGCATCACTAGTCAATGCCTTCTTTGCTTCTTCAAATGCTTTCTGACACTCCTAAGATGCTCCCGATCTATTCCATCTTTGAGCAGTTGATACAGTGGAGTGAGTGCATTGGACAAGTTGGGGATGAACTTGAAATAACACACAACAAATCCTGTGAATGTTCTAAATTCTGCTTTGTTCTCTCATCTCTTGGCTTTCAAAATCCCCTCAAGCTCCTCCTGATGAATACCTTCACTATATATTTGGTGACCCTGCACACTCCCTTCATCCCACTTAGTGCCTGATCCATGATGCTCTGGAACACAGAGAGCAGTCAACACCCCAAAGGTCAATTCTAATTTAATTAAATCGAATTGTAAATATACATTTGGCAAATCTATCTTACTGAACACTTTCCCATTGGCTCAATTAGAAAACAAATCTTCACTGGTAGGCAGTGGTTAAGTATCATTCTCGATCACCTTATTTACCACTAGTTTAGAATCGCCATCTATTTACTGACTGCTTCTAACTGTGCATAAAGTACTGGCCTAACCTTGAAAAATGTCACCTGTACATTGTCCTTTATCTTGACTTTGGCCTCTTCATGCCTTATGTTTTATCATTTATCCTCCTTGTTCAGAGACCGCTTTGTGCTCTCTCTTAGCATTTCCTCAGTGACAGGCATTTCCTTTCTAAACCCTATTGTAAATAACTTGTCTAGATTTTCTGACTGGGGGCTGCATTAGCTTAGTTCGCTGAACAGCTGGTTTATGATGCAGAGCGGGGCCAATTCCCGTACAGGCTGAGGTTATTCATGAATCATAGAATACCTGAAGTGAAGAAGGAGGCCGTTCAGCCATCAAGTCTGCCTCAGCCCTCCGAAGGAGCATCCTACCTTTTTAAAAATATTTTCTTAAAACATTTATATGAACAAACACACAACAAACACACACAAATAAGAGCAAAAGTAAATGTGTACAGCATAATAAATAACCAACCCCCCCCCCCCCCTGCCCTTCCCCTCCTCCCGTCCTGCCTTCCCCATTTTAACCCCCTTATGCCCCCCCTACTCCCTCTCCTCTCCTGGCACCTCAATCCTCCTTAAAGAAGTCAATGAACGGTTCCACCTCAGGGCGAACCCATCAACTGACCTTTTCAAGATGATCCTAATCTTTTCCAACCTCAGGAATTCTGCCAGGTCACTCACCCACCACCCCGCTTTCGGTGACTCCGAGTCCCTTCACCAAAGCAAAATCCTATCAGGGATGCAAAGGTCACGACATCGGCCTCTCTCGCCCCCTGGACTACTGGGTTTTCCGACACCCCAAATATCGCTATCTCTGGGCTCGGGACTACCTTTATCCCCAACACCTTGGACATAACTTCCATAAACCCCTGTCAGAACCCCTTCAGTTTCGGACATGCCCAAAACATGTGGACATGATTTGCAGGCCTCCCTGTGCACCATCCACACTTATCCTCCACTCCCTCAAAGAACCTACTCATCCTAGCCACCATCATATGCGCCCTGTGACTACTTTAAACTGAATAAAGCTCAGCCTTACACACAGCAAGAATGCATTCAACCTCCGCAGGGCCTCTTCCCAAATCCCGGCCTCCACCTCCCCCGTAGCTCATCCTCCCTGTCCCACAGTGTAACCCGGAATATCCCAAGCTCATTCGGTTTGTCCACATACTTGTTACCCGCGCCTTATACAGCAACCGGACCCATCCATAAAACCCTGCCCGATCCCAAACCGCCCCAAAACCTCCCACAGATATTCCCACTCCACCCTGTTAAAAGCCTTCTCTGCACCCATTGCCACTATCACCTCCACTTCCTGCCCCAGGAGCATCCTACCTAGACCCACACCCCCACCCTATCCCCGTAACCCCAATTAACCTTTTTTGGTGGGCGGCACAATGGTTGACACTGCTGCCTCATGGCGCTGTGGACCTGGGTTCGATCCTGGCCCGGGTCACTGCCTGAGTGGAATTTGCACATTCTCTCAGTGTCTGTGAGGGTCTCACCCCAGCAAACCCGAAGGTGTGCAGGGTAGGTAGATTGGCCATGCTAAAGTGCCCTTTAATTTGAAAGAAAGAATTAGGTACACTCAATTTATTTTTTTAACTTTTTTGGACACAAAGGGGCATGTCCAATCAATCTAACCTGTACATCTTTGGACTGTGGGGGGAAACTGGAGCACCCGGAGGAAACCCATGGAGACGCGGGGAGAATGTACAAGCTCCACATAGACAGTCACCCAATGCCGGAATTGAACCCGGTTCCTGGCGCTGTGAAGCAATGGTGCTAACCACTGTGCTGCCATAACATCAACACCTGCACGGGATTCTCAACCTTGCTTCCTGCCTGAGATGTCGTGATTCTCAGATTAAATCACCACCAGACAGCTCTCACCCCGCAAAGAGGACTATGGCGACTTTACTTTATTTTCTTAAACCAATTCCTTCCCATCAAGGAATCTCTATTCCCTCCAACTACCGCCAATAGCAAGTAATAGGGTGGATCATCATGTTCCACTCTAACTCTAACTTCTCCTACCACTGTTTTTGGAAGAACCAGTCAGTTTCACACCAGTTTTGTGTTGGGCAGTGTGACTTTGGGATTTCTTGTGCTCTCCTTCCGAGATGACAGACACTGATGCAGCTGTAACAACAACGAAAGTAAGTTATGGGTCTCTGACTCTCATTTCTGCTGTGGCCGCTGGAATATTATTTTCAGCCGTTTTACTCTCATACTCCATGAGCTGCTTTCCCTGTTTCTCTGCTGGGTCGCACTGCTCAATGACATCACCTTCTGTTTCCAGATCTATCATATGGGCATTTGAGGATTTCCAGGCCCCTGAACTAACTTTAGATCTACCGCGACCTGGTGCATGGCTATTAACCTGGAGCTTTACCACGATCTGGAGCATGACTATTTTCTTTGAATATGACTGACTTTCCCGAAGGCATAAAGTCCTATGACTGCAAAGGGGGTGTTTAGATGGTTGGTGGCTACCATAGCAACAGTCGCATCTACATTTCGGTCTCCGAGACTGAGAACCTGCCTACTGCGGCCTGGATCTCACTGAAATCAGGTGGGCCTGGATCTCACTGAAATCAGGTGGGCCTGGATCTCACTGAAATCAGGTGGGCCTGGATCTCACTGAAATCAGGTGGGCCTGGATCTCACTGAAATCAGGTGGGCCTGGATCTCACTGAAATCAGGTGGGCCTGGATCTCACTGAAATCAGGTGGGCCTGGATCTCACTGAAATCAGGTGGGCCTGGATCTCACTGAAATCAGGTGGGCCTGGATCTCACTGAAATCAGGTGGACCCCCCCCCCCCCCCCCCCCCCCCCCCCCCCACCCAACCAGCTCAGGAAAGGACCTCCCTTGTAATTTGCAGTTAACTCTTTCTGCAATTTCCTTGGCTGTGGTCTAATTACAGCCCCCCTCCCAGGTCAGCTTATTGAATTTTCTCAAAAACCTGGCCTCTATTTGTTAGTTGCTAGGATACTTGACAGAAAACCCAATATTTTGTTTTAATTTTGTAAGACTGTGAGGATAGGACACCTCGCTCCAGGAGTAAATGCACAAAGAAATAGAGGTATGCTGCAGGATTCTCCGTCAGCGGGATCCTCCGCTCCGCCGGCAGCACACCCACTCCCTCTCCCGTGTTTCCCGACAGTGTGGAGTGGCTCACAATGGGAAACCTTATTGGCCGGTTGCGGGAACAGAGAATCCCGCTGCTGGTCAGGGCCTGCCGCGCAGGAAATCAGGGTTAGTGGGGCGGAGAATCCCGCCCATGATATATTAAAACAAACTTTATTACTAATACAGTATTAAAACCTTTAACATCACACAGCAAAATATAACTTAGAATCACCTGCTGAGCAGGGAAGATGGCTAACATTGTGCCGTGAGGCATGATGGTAAAATAGGTCAACAGATGTGTGTTGAAACTGCAGCTTAAGCAGAGTGACTTTCATGGGACAGACAGAAAGGCGGCTTAAACTGGACATTTTGCTGACTTTGTTTAGGAACAGTGAGAACAAGGCCTATGTGTGCTAGCGGATAGTTTATATGAATGAAGTATAAACTACAAGCTAAAACCTTGTAAAAAGCAGCCGCTTCTAAGATTTGAGAGGATAACTCCAGGAACAACATTTGCAAGACAGAACTGAGTTTGGAAGCTCAGACCATCCAGAGCGAGCCTGGCCAGGTTCTCTCTAGTGGGTATTTGATTATTGGAGGTTACTTTTGCGGTTGTTGTTTGAGGTGTAAGTCTTGAAATTTATGTAACTGTTTAAATAAACACATTGCTAAAGTCTTAGAGAAATCATAAAATTGTATTAATTCAACCGGCAGTGAGTATTCAATTTGTCCTTGTCATCAGTTGATGCCCCATGTTGGGCAACAACATGTTGGCACCCCAGATGGGACATGTCTAACTTTAGAGGCAGTCGGTCCAGTTCCAAGTTAAACATTTCAATCACCCAGCCGGAGCCTGAATTAAGAGGGCAGCAGCCCTATATGATGGCTAGGATTAGGTGGGTGAAGAAAGCATAAAAACAAAGGACTGAGTAACCAATTGGTTCTGAGGGCGTGTTCGGACTTCTGACGTTGCAGACAAATTGTTAGAGTAAAAGATTAGAGTGACTAATGGTTCTTAGCAAAAGTAACCTCCAATAATCAGCCTTGAAAGGTTCAGCACACTTCAAGTGCATAGACGAGCAGAGACCAGACGGGAAGTTAAGAACATAAGAACATAAGAACTAGGAGTAGGAGTAGGCCATCTGGCCCCTCGAGCCTGCTCCGCTATTCAATGGGATCATGGCTGATCTTTTGTGGACTCAGCTCCACTTTCCGGCCCGAACACCATACCCGTAACCCTTTATTCTTCAAAAAACTATCTATCTTTATCTTAAAAACATTTAATGAAGGAGCCTCAACTGCTTCACCGGGCAAGGAATTCTGTAGATTCACAACCCTTTGGGTGAAGAAGTTCCTCCTAAACTCAGTCCTAAATCTACTTCCCCTTATTTTCAGGCTATGACCCCTAGTTCTGCTTTCACCCGCCAGTGAAAACACCGGATTATAATCTGTATATACATGTGTCTATATTGTAAGTGCAGTTGCACTACCTGACCACCAGGGGGAGTAGCTCTAGGAATGCTCGAGAATTGTACTGGGCTTCTCCCTTGGCTCCGCCCAGGACTCCTCCCCCTGGAGCTGCTGTATAAAGATCAGTGCCACATGGTCAGCCGGCCAGTTCACCGAAAGTTCAATGGCTAACAGGCTGGCTCTGTTGTGAGTATATTAAAACCGCTATTCTAATCCTACAAGCACGTGTCCGTAGAATTGTTGGTTCCAACACCGCATCTATCCTATCTATTCCCTTCATAATTTTATATGCTTCTATAAGATCCCCCCCACATCCTTCTAAATTCCAATGAGTACAGTCCCAGTCTACTCAAACTCTCCTCGTAATCCAACCCCTTCAGCTCTGGTATTAACCTAGTGAATCTCCTCTGCACACCCTCCAGTGCCAGTATGTCCTTTCTCAAGTAAGGAGACCAAAACTGAACACAATACAGGTGTGGCCTCACTAACACCTTATACAATTGCAGCATAACCTCCCTAGTCTTAAATTCCATCCCTCTAGCAATGAAGGACGAAATTCCATTCGCCTTCTTAATCACCTGTTGCACCTGTAAACCAACTTTCTGTGACTCATGCACTAGCACACCCAGGTCTCTCTGCACAGCAGCATGCTTTAATATTTTATCATTTAAATAATAATCCCGTTTGCTGTTATTCCTACCAAAATGGATAACCTCACATTTGTCACGTTGTATTCCATCTGCCAGACCCTAGCCCATTCACTTAACCTATCCAAATGCCTCTGCAGACTTCCAGTATCCTCTGCACTTTTTGCTTTACCACTCATCTTCGTGTTGTCTGCAAACTTGGACACATTGCCCTTGGTCCCCAACTCCAAACCATCTATGTAAATTGTGAACAATTGTGGGCCCAACACTGATCCCTGAGCGACACCACTAGCTACTGATTGCCAACCAGAGAAACACCCATTAATCCCCACTCTTTGCTTTCTATTAATTAACCAATCATCTATCCATGCTACTACTTTACCCTTAATGCCATGCATCTTTATCTTATGCAGCAACCTTTTGTGTGGCGCCTTGTCAAAGGCTTTCTGGAAATCCAGATATACCACATCCATTGGCTCCCTGTTATCTACTGCACTGGTAATGTCCTCAAAAAATTCCACTAAATTAGTTAGGCACGACCTGCCCTTTATGAACCCATGCTGCGTCTGTCCAATGGGACAATTTCTATCCAGATGCCTCGCTATTTCTTCCTTGATGATAGATTCCAGCATCTTCCCTACTACCACAGTTAAGCTCACTGGCCTATAATTACCCGCTCTCTGCCTACCTCCTTTTTTAAACAGTGGTGTCACGTTTGCTCATTTCCAATCCACCGGGACCACCCCAGAGTCTAGTGAATTTTGCTAAATTATCACTAGTGCATCTGCAATTTCCCTAGCCATCTCTTTTAGCACTCTGGGATGCATTCCATCAGGGCCAGGAGACTTGTCTACCTTTAGCCCCATTAGCTTGCCCATCACTACCTCCTTAGTGATAACAATCCTCTCAAGGTCCTCACCTGTTATAGCCTCATTTCTATCAATGACTGGCATGTTTGGCAATTTTGGGCCCCAGACCTCAGGAAGGACATACTGGCACTGGAGCGGGTCCAGCGGAGATTCACACGGATGATCCCAGGAATGGTAGGCCTAACATACGATGAACGTCTGAGGATCGTGGGATTATATTCATTGGAGTTTAGGAGGTTGAGGGGAGATCTAATAGAAACGTACAAGATAATGAATGGCTTGGATAGGATGGACGTAGGGAAGTTGTTTCCATTAGCAGGGGAGACTAGGACGCGGGGGCACAGCCTTAGAATAAAAGGGAGTCACTTTAGAACAGAGATGAGGAGAAATTTCTTCAGCCAGAGAGTGGTAGGTCTGTGGAATTCATTGCCACAGAGGGCGGTGGAGGCCGGGACATTGAGTGTCTTTAAGACAGAAATTGATAAATTCTTGATTTCTCGAGGAATTAAGGGCTATGGGGAGAGAGCGGGTAAATGGAGTTGAAATCAACCATGATTGAATGGTGGAGTGGACTCGATGGGCCGAATGGCCTTACTTCCACTCCTATGTCCTATGGTCTTATGGTCTTATGTTATTTGTGTCTTCCACTGTGAAGACCGACCCAAAAAACCTGTTCAGCTCCTCAGCCATGTCCTCATCTCCCATTATTAAAACTCCCTTCTCATCCTCTAAAGGACCAATATTTACCTTAGCCACTCTTTTTTGTTTTATATATTTGCAGAAGCTTTTACTATCTGTTTTTATTTTCTGAGCAAGTTTACTCTCATAATCTATCTTACTCTTCTTTATAGCTTTTTTAGGAGCTTTCTGTTGCCCCCTAAAGATTTGCCAGTCCTCTAGTCTCCCACTAATCTTTGCCACTTTGTATGCTTTTTCCTTCAATTTGATACTCTCCCTTATTTCCTTAGATATCCACGGTCGATTTTCCCTCTTTCTACCGACCTTCCTTTTTGTTGGTATAAACCTTTGCTGAGCATTGTGAAAAATCGCTTGGAAGGTTCTCCACTGTTCCTCAACTGTTTCACCATAAAGTCTTTGCTCCCAGTGTACCTTAGCTAGTTATTCTCTCATCCCATTGTAATCTCCTTTGTTTAAGCACAAAACATTAGTATTTGATTTTATCTTCTCACCCTCTATCTGTATTTTAAATTCCACCATATTGTGATCGCTCCTTCCGAGAGGATCCCTAACTATGAGATCATGAATCAATCCTGTTGGGGCAGCACGGAGGCACAGTGGTTAGCATTGCTGCCTACGGCGCTGAGGACCTGGGTTCGAATCCTGGCCCTGAGTCACTGTCTGTGTGGAATTTGCACATTCTCCCTGTGGGTTTCACCCCCACAACCCAAAGATGTGCAGAGTAGGCGGATTGGCCATGTTAAATTGCCCCTTAATTGGAAAAAAATAATTGGGTACTCTAAATTTTAAAAAAAAATTTAATCAATCCTGTCTCATTACACAGGACAATATCTAGGACCGCTTCTTCCCTCGTAGGTTCCATTACATACTGTTGTAGGAAACTATCGCGGATACATTCTATAAACTCCTCTGGAAAGGAGTTTTAAATGATTAAGGAGAGATACTCTCTTTTCTTCCTCTCTGCCAAGATTGGTGCCGGACCCCAAAAACGGTCAATTATTGTGGTGATTAATTGAATTGGGAAATGGCTGAGTCTCCGCCAGAATGAGAAAGCGGCACTCAGGACAGGGAGCAGCATGTAAATAAGTTGATAAGAATTGTGCAGGTTCAGAAAGTTGATAAGAAACTGCACAGAGACAGACATTGATAGAATGAGTCAGGAGAAGAGGAAGGGAGTACCATGAACTTCGATTGGGGAGCTGAGGGCTCCGTAACAAGGTTTATAACAGAACTGGAGAGTAGTAAAAGCAAAGATTGATAATGACTTTAGCATATGCTAGAATGCGACTGATAGACAGTTTAACAACATGGGTAGGAGCATCAGGAGCAAACAATGCCTTGGGAGCTGTAGACGAATGTGACAGGCATTACAATCGCATCCTTGATTGGTTTTCTAAAGAGCTTCAGAAAGGAAACAACGAGTTGAAGAAAGTCCAGAGTAAGTTAGTTTATACTGAACATCTGTGTGACTTACAGCTGAGTAAAAGGTGCAAAGAGTTAAGAGAACTGGTAGAGAGGCTGCAGAATGGAACTGATTGTTCAGGATAGACATGCTCCCCTGCAAGCAATCAGCTACGTTGGGAACAGGACGCGTGCCTGAGTACTGTTGTTAGACCAAAGATTGTAACAAGATATTGATTTACAGGCAAAATATACCAGACCAAGTGAGGAGTTAGAAGATGCAGGGGGGATTTTGAGGAAGTTAATTCAGCCACACAGTGTAGCCACCCGTGAAGCAGACGACTCCCCATGTCTATTTAAAATTAAACCGCCTGAGACACAAATCAGTCATCAGCAAGCAGTTCTAGTTGTTATCTGCAAAACCAGGACAGTTGAAAACTCCTCCCTCTTCTCCGTCTCTCCTGTGTGATAAGGGCGTCTCTCCTGTGTGATAAGGGAATGCTGGCATGTGGGGTTGGCCATGGCTTCTGCACTATCGTAGTTTGTTTGCCCAGTTAAAAGAACACCATACATTCGAGTCAAGCCATTATTGAGGCAGGTTGGGTGCACGCATCATAGATTCAAAGAAATAGTTTGGAAAGGGAATTAAAATTCATTTAATTCGAACTGCTGTGAGTTTCTGTCCAAAACAAATTCGAATCATGCTAGAATTTGAAAGGGTTGTGTTAGAGGTTGAAACAAGGCAGCAAATTTGAAATTGTGAAAGTCTGTGTTCCAAAATAAAAATTTCTCAAATTTGGCAGGAATCCAATTTAAATTTTCTGAAACATCTGAGTTATTAAAAAAATGTTGAGAGGCAGTTAACCCGTTTCACAAAATATCTTTTGTAACCTTGGTAAGTAGCAAACATTGCTTTTATGAGGGATTGTATAGATCGGAGCCACCAGATGACAAGCGGGTTTGGAGTTCCCGCAGGTAGGAGAGGGTTTGCGGGAGGAGTTGAAAGCGCCGTTGGGGCTGGAAGAAGTTAAAACCACTTTAGGGAAGATCCAGATGAGGAAGGCGCCAGGCTGGATGGGTTCCCGGTAGAATTCTATAAGAGGTTCACGGATCAGTTGGCCCCTTTGGTATTAGGGACATTAAATGATTCATTGGCGTGGGGTTCTCTCCCGGAAATGCTGCTGCAGGTGTTGGTCTCCCTCCACCTGAAGAAGGATAAGGACCCCAAAGAGTGTGGGTCATACCATCCGATTTTGTTGCTCAACGTAGATGCGTCGAGGTTGGAGCCCGGTCTCCCGGAGGCAGTGGGGGAGAATCAGACTGGCTTTGTGAAGGGCAGGAAATTGTTGTCCAATGTGAGGCAGCTACACGGTGGCGCAGTGGTTAGCACTGTTACCTCAGAATGCCGAGGTCCCAGGTTCGATCCCGGCCCTGGGTCACTGTCTGTATGGAGTTTGCACATTCTCCCCATGTTTGCATGGCTTTCACCCACAAAACCCAAAGAGGTCCAAGGTGGGTGGATTGGCCACGCCAAATTGCCCCTTAATTGGAAAAAATGAATTGGGTACTCTAAACTTATCTTTTTTTTAACTTACTCACGTTGGAGGGGGTGCCGGAACCAGAGATAATCATCCCATTGGACGCAGAAAAAGCATTCAATAGGGCTGAGTGGAGCTCCCTTTTCGTGGTTCTGAAGAAGTTTGGGCTGGGTTCTTGGTTTGTGTCATGGGCGCAGCTGTTGTACGAAGCCCAACCTGTCAGCGTACTTACTAACACCACAATTTTAGGGGCATTTAGACTGCATAGGGGAAGGAGGCAAGGGTGTCCTATGTCTCCTCTCCTGTTTGTGTTGGCAATCGAGCCATTGACTATTGCACTGAGGGCCTCCGATAAGTGGAGAGGAACTATGAGGGGTAGGATAGAGCACAGGGTGTCTCAGTATGCCGATGATCTTCAGCTGTGCGTAAGGGATCCGGGGCCAGTCATGGGGATGTTATTGGTATATTGAAGGGTTCGGCTTCTTTTCGGGGTATATGTTAAATTTCTGGAAGAGCGCCCTTCGAGAGGATGAGTTGGGTCGTGGGGGTTCTGTTCCATCAGGGCGGGACTAGTTTCTGGTATCTGGGGATCCAGGTGACACAGGATTGGATGCGGCTTCATGAAATAAATTAGACTAGCCTGACGAGTAGGGTCAGGGCAGATGTACAGAGTTAGGACAGCCTTCCGTTGTTATTGGGGTTCAAACCATTAAGATGAACATCTTGCTATGATTCTTGTTTTTATTTCAATGCATCCAGTTTTTCTGCTGAAGTCGTTTTTTCGGGGGTTGGAGTGGCTCATAGCGGGCTTTAATATGGATGGGGAGAACTCCACGAATTATAGAGGGAAAGGCAGGCTGCCACTGCCTGTGGTTGAAGAAAAGCACTGGGAAGGCTGATGTGGTAAAACAGGATAAGAGGGTTTGTTAAAGTGGTAAAGGAAAGCCCAAGTGAGGCGAAGGAGGTGCAAAAGATTGTACAGCCTGATCAAGAGGTGATTGATAAGAAGGTGCCAGATCTCTTTAAAAGAATTTACTTATATGGGTAAAGTTTACACATGTGTATCAGGAGGAGCAGGTAAAGAAGTCAGAATTTTAAGCGATACGGGAGCTAGTCAATCTTTAATGGTAAGAGATGAGGAGTTATGTAGTTTGGGAAGAATGTTGCCAGAAAAGGTGGTAATATGTGGAATTCAGGGTGAGTGGAGTAGTGTTCAATTATATACGGTAAGGTTGGAAAGTCCAGTGAAGAGTGGTGATTTGATAGTAAGAGTAATCGAAAAACTATCTTGTCCAGGAATACAGTTTATCTTGGGTAATGAAAAAGCTGGATCGCAGGTGGGAGTGATGCCTACTGTGATTGATAAGCCAGTGGAAAATCAGACAAGTGAAGTGTTGAAGGACAAATATCCTGGGATTTTTCCGGATCGTGTAGTAACAAGGTCACAAAATCATGGGTTAAGACAAGAGGAGAAATCAAAGAGTGAAGATGAAGTTCAAGTGCAATTATCAGAAATGATTTTTGATCAGATGGTTGAAAAAGAACAAGAACAGGTGGAGGATGAGGCGGATATTTTTAGTTCAGGAAAATTGGCAGAGTTACAACAGAAAGATGTCGAAAAAAAAACAGATGTATCAGAAAGCATACACGGAAGAGGAATCTGTGTGTATACCAGAGTGTTATTACCATAAAAGTGATGTCTAGATGAGAAAATGGAGACCTGTACATATGCAGGCGGATGAAAAGTGGGCAGAAGTTCATTAAGTAGTATTGCCAGTAGGATATAAAAAGGTGTTGCGAGTTGCACATGAGGTACCAGTGGGAGGTCATTTGGGAATAAGGAAAACTCAAGCGAAAATCCAGAAACATTTTTATTGGCGTGGACTACATAAAGATGTAGTTAAATTTTGTCAATGATGTCACACATGTCAAGTGATAGGGAAACCTCAAGCAGTGATAAAACCAGCACCCTTAATGCCCATTCCAGCATTTGAGGAACCTTTTACAAGGGTCCTAATTGATTGCATAGGACCGCTTCCGAAAACGAAAAGTGGGAATCAATATCTTTTGACTATAATGGATGTGTCTACTAGGTTTCCAGAGGCCATTCCAGTACATAATATTACAGCTAAAAAGATTGTGGAGGAGTTACTCAAATTCTTTTCTAGACATGGACTTCCCACAGAAATACAATCGGATCAAGGATCAAATTTTACCTCGAGGTTATTCAAAGAAGTTATGGATATCTTAGGAATAAAACACTTTAAATCAACCGCGTACCATCCAGAATCGCGTGGAGCGTTAGAAAGGTGACATCAGACATTAAAGACCATGTTGAAGGCTTATTGTCAAGATTATCCAGAGGATTGGGATAAAGGAATTCCATTTGTACTGTTTGCAATTAGGGATGCACCTAATGAGTCAACCAAATTTAGTCCTTTTGAATTAATTTTTGGTCATGAAGAAGTGGACCACTTAAATTGATTAAGGAAAAATTGGTGGGTGAGTAATCAGAAATTACATTATGGATTACATGTCAAATTTTAGGGAATGATTAAATAGAGCAGGTGAATTGGCTAGACAACCTTTAAAAGTTGCACAAAATGTGATGAAACGGGTAGCGGACAAGAAATCCAAAGTTTGTAGTTTTGCCAGTGGAGATAAAGTTTTAGTGTTGTTACCAGTCGTAGGTGAGCCTTTAAAAGCTAGGTTTTGTGATTATCAGATTGAAAGGAAATTAAGTGAGGTGAATTATGTGGTAAAAACACCAGATAGAAGGAAGACTCGCCGAGTCTGTCATGTGAATATGCTTAAAAGGTACTTTGAAAGGGAAGGAGAGGAAAAGGAGGAGGTTTTAATGATTCTAAATCAAAGTGAAAAACCAAATCCAGATGACTGTGAATTTGACATCCCTCAAATTAAATTGGAATATGCGAATGTTCTTAAAAAATGGGATACCTTCCAGAGGATAAACAAACTGACCTGAAAGAGTTATTGATAGCACGTGGGCAAGTTTGTAGAGATAAATTGGTAAGTACTAAAATGGCTATACATGATGTAGATGTGGGAAATGCTGTTCCAATCAAACAACATCCATACAGACTTAACCCTTTAAAATTTGCACAGGTCAACAAAAGATTGAGAGTATGCTTAAAAATGGCATAATTGAAGTGGGTTGCAGCCAATGGAGCTCACCCATAGTGATGGTACCAAAACCAGATGGTACCCAACGGTTGTGTGTGAACTATAGAAAGGTTAATGCAGTTACAAGAACGGACTCTTATCCTATCCCACATTTGGAGGATTGCATTGAGAAAATGGGACAATCAGCATTTATTTCCAAACTGGATTTACTTAAAGATACCTTCATCCGAAAGGGTGAAGGAGATTTCAGCTTTTGTGACTCCAGATGGTATATACCAATTCAAAGTTATGCCATTTGGCATGGAAAATGCCCCAGCCACATTTCAACAGTTAACTAACAAAGTCGTTTCAGGATTACCCAATTGTGGGGTATACATCGATGATCTGGTCATTTTCAGCCCGACATGGACCAACAGTTTTTGAGGAGTTTCAATACCCTCAAGACGAAGGGAAATAATGTGATTTCTTGGCATGAGTGGATTTGATCAAACATTTGTGAAATGTTATGTAGCGTGGTTGCTCCACTGATGGACTTGCTGAAGAAACGTTGAAAATTTCAATGGACAGCAGATTTTCAACAGGCATTTGACTGCCTGAAAGCTGAGATAACCAATACTCCTGTGTTGGAGAATTACAAGGGACTCTGTGATCATATTGAACTAAAGTATCTGACTTTAAAGAGAAGTGCTGAGGCGTAGAGAAATGGACGGATCATGCAGAGACCTTCTTGTTCAAAGAGACTGTCAATCAAGAAGGATTTCAGTTGGAGGAAGAAAAACAGGAAAAAAAATGGACTATATTATTATACCTGCTTGCGTGTGTTTTTGAAACGAAAGTGTATATTTACTGTGTGCATTTATTAAAGGATAGTGAAAAGGTGAAAAATGAAACCATCTTGAAGTGAATGGTTTATTTTTTTTTCTTGGGGGGAGGTATCCTCTGAGAGTACCTTGAAGAAATGGGTGTTTATAAATGGGTGTGTGTATAAGTATCTGTAGTGAGAGTACCTTTAAGAAATGAGTGTTTACTACTGCAGTGATGTCAGAGAGTGGGTGATGCTGGGCTGTCTGTCAGCCTTTTACCTTCGTTTTAGGCTGTTTGCTGCAGGGTGTGTTTTAGTATTGTTTTCAGAGCTGGACAGCTGCAGTCACAGCCACAAGGTGCATGAATCTCTCTCTGTAATCTAAAGACTATAAATTGATCCTTGTGATTTAAAACTAATAACACTAGTGACTTTAACCTGATGTGCTTCTGGTAAAGAGTGTTTTAAGTCTAATGGATGTTAAAAGGAAAGCTTAAAGGATTACTTAGTGTTGTATTCTTTGGGGGTTGTATTTGAATTAATGGTTGCTAAGATGTTCACTGTATGTTTTAAAAAGGTTAACTTGAGTTCATAGAATAAACATTGTTTTGCTTTTAAAAAATACTTTTACATTTCTGCTGCACCACACCTGTAGAGTGGACCGTGAGCTCCTCATACCACAATCTATTAAAAGTTGTGGGTCAGGTGAACTCCTTGATACACTTTGGGAATCTCTAAACCCTAACCCATAACAGGCCCCATATCTAAGGAAGGATGTGCTGGCCTTGGAAAGGGTCCAGAGGAGGTTCACAAGAATGATCCCTGGAATGAAGAACTTGTCGTATGAGGAACGTTTGAGGACTCTGGGTCTGTACTCGTTGGAGTTTAGAAGGATGAGAGGGGATCTTATTGAAACATACAAGATACTGCAAGGCCTGGCTAGAGTTGACGTGGAGAGGATGTTTCCACTTGTAGGAAAAACTAGAACCAGAGGACAGCATCTCAGATTAAAGGGACAATCCTTTAAAACAGAGATGAGGAGGGTTTTCTTCAGCATGAGGGTGGTGAATCTGTGGAACTCTTTGCCGCAGAAGGCTGTGGAGGCCAATTCATTGAGTGTCTTCAAGACAGAGATAGATAGGTTCTAGATTAATAAGGGGATCAGGGGTTATGGGGAGAAGGCAGAAGAATGGGGATGAGAGAATATCAGCCATGATTGAATGGCGGAGCAGACTCGATGGGCCAAGTAGCCTAATTCTGCTCCTATGTTTGATGGTCCTATGGTCTTATGTTATGACATACTGGTGTAACGCCAGCCATGTGGAGTCATATGCTTGACTTTTGACAATATCAGATCTCTCTGGGTCGAGTCCTTTATCTGTTGTGCAGATGCAGATAATGTAACGTAAATTTAAGACGATTTCCTGAGGCACTGATGGGGATGCCATACTTTCTGGGAATGGAAGATTTGTGCCTTGGTCGGTGTTGGAAAGTGTATTTGTAAATAGCCAATGATAAAGCCCAATGCTGAATCATTGCAGAAGCGATTGGGCCGATTAATTTATCTTCCTTGAAAAGGCAAAGTAAAGGTGATGACTATGAAGTGCCTCCTATTGGCAAAATTTTCTGATACCAAAGATGACGTCCAGGCCCTCCTCAATTTGTGAATATCCCCTGTCTGCATCAGTCAGGGTCCTTGAAATAAAGACAAGGGGCTGGATTCTCCGCACCCCAACACCAAAATTGCTGCCGGTGCCAAGATTCCAGTTTCCCACACGGAATCGGGATCGCCGCCGGTTCCCCGATTCTGCAGGCCCCGAAAAGCGTTGTACTTGGAGAGTACGCCGCGCTGCATATCGCCTACCTGCAGCCATTGCTGGAGGCCTGCCTCACCATTCTCTGCCCCCAACCGGCAAATCCCGACAGCATGGATCTAACATGGTCCTGCCAGTCGGAAAACTAGCATGGCAGCTGCAAACTCAGTCCGCAGCAGCCCTGGTCTTGGGAGGGCCGGTCGGAGGGCTGGGGGGGGGGGGGGGGGCCTTTTACAGCACCGTGCTAATTTTGGGCGAGCGGTCCAGGTCGGGCGTGTGGCCGATCGGGGCAGTATTTGGAGGGTCCAGCTCCGCCGATCTGAGTCTGTCATGGAGCAGGGAATGACCGCTGGAGGCCGCCACCCTGCGCATGCGCGGCCTCCGACGCGGACGTGCGGGGGCCCGTACCTGCAGTAAAAGCTGCTAGATTTACGCCAGGTCCCTGCTAGCCCCCTGCAGGGCTAGCAATTAGTGGCCCTTTCACGCCAGTTTTTCTGGCATGAAAGGCCACAGTTTTTACGATGGCTTGGGGACATAGTCCCAATAACAGAGAATCCAGCCCAATGGGTCTTTCTGTCCCATCATTCCTTGTATGTGACAAAACAACACCAACTCCATATGGAGGCACATCACAAGTGAAGATTTTTATTATTATTATTATTTCCGATACCATTTCTGGTGTTTTTTAAACAGTGCATGCAGGGGTGCTAGCATTGTTTAGAAATTGTGAATGAACTGCCCATAGTAATTTACAATTCTGAGAAAAGAATTTAGCTCTGATGCATTCCTTAGGCTGGTGCTTGCTTAATAGGTCTTACTTTATCTCCTGTTGGATGTAAGCCTTGTGCATCCACTCTATAACCTAGATAAGCCACCTCATTCGCTTGAAAGGTGCACTTCTCTCTCTTCAACCACACTCCAGCTTTCTGGAATCTTTATAAAACTTCCTCTGGGTTGGATAGCTGCTCCTCTTCTGTCGCTCCCGTTATTAATACGTTGACAAAGTAAATGATTACTTTTGATAAATCTTGCAGCAGACTGTCCATAGTATATTAAAAAAATGGCACAAGCCGGTGAGACCCCAAATGATGAATGCGTATAATGCTATAGCCCCATGTGCGCCCTAATGGTAACAAATTCTCTGGAAGCATCATCCAGTTCAGATGCTGGTATGCATGACTCATGTCTAACTTGGTGTATGTTAGACCACAGCCAACTTCGCACACAGGCCCTCTATTGGGCAGCACGGTAACACAGTAGGTAGCAGTGTTGCTTCACAGCTGTGGGGCAGAATTCTCCGCAAGGCCCGACGCCGTCATGAAACCTGGAGAGGTTCACGACAGCGTCGGAAGCCTCTCCCGGCCCCCTATTCTCCCCTACCCGGGGGGATAGGCGGGCCGTAACGGGAAACTCGGCAGCCGGGCCATGTCCCTGGCTTCAAGGCCCGGCGCACTAAAAATGACACCGCGGCGGCGCCTAATGACGTCAGCCGTGCATGCGCGGGTTGGACAGCTCAAACCCGCGTATGCGCGGTTGCCGTCTTTCCCCTCAGCCGCCCCGCAAGACGTGGCGGCTTGATCTTACCGGGGCGGCGGAGGGGAAAGAGTGCGTCTCCTTGAGACGCCAGTCCGACGATAGGTGGGCACCGATTGCGGGCCTGTCCCCTCCCGAGCACGGTCGTGGTGCTCGATCCCCGATCCACCCCCCCCCAGGCCCCACACTTAACTGGCACGCCATGTTCACGACGGCAGCGACCAGGTGTGGTTGCCGCCGTCGGGAACGGCAGGCCGCTCGGCCCATCCGGGTCGGAGAATCACGGGCCGCCGTGAAAAACGGCAGCCCGCGTTTCTCCGAACGGCGTGTCGGAAATCCAGACACGCCATTTTGGGGGGGTGGGAGAATAGCGGGAGGTGCGGGAGCGGACCTCCCGCTATTCTCCCACCCATCGTGGTTGCGGAGAATCATGGCCCAGGGGTCCCAGGTTCAATTCCTGGCTTGGGTCACTGTTCGTGCGGAGTCTGCATGTTCTCCCCGTGGCTGCGTGGGTTTCCTCCAGGTGCTCTGATTTCCTCCCACAAGTCCGAAAGACGTGCTGTTAGGTAATTTGGACATTCTGAATTCTTCCTCTTTGTATCCGAGCAGGTGCCGGAATGTGACAACTGGGGGATTTTCACAGTAAATTCATTGCAGTGTTACTGTAAGCCTACTCGTGACAATAAAGATTATTATTATTATTTTGGAAAATGTTCAGCTGTCTCATTTCACTGCCTGGTCAACTTGCAGTCTCAGCAGATGCAAATGGTCTTGTCAGCTTTGACTACAGGTACAACAGGTGCTGCCTACTCTGTAAATTCTACAGGCTTGATGATGCCCAAATCCTCTAATTGCCTCAACTCAGTCTCCACTTTATCATGCAACAAATAACAATTGAGTAACATTTTATTTAGTGTCCAGTTTCTGGTCATTTCGGCTCCATCACGTGTGAAACTGGATGGAGTAAGCATGGTGCATGTTCCAGTCTGTCCAAACTTAAATAGCGATCAGGGTCAGATTCCAATAGACCTATCGCCTGAAACTTAGCAGGTGAACTATAGAACCGTCACTGTGCAGAAGGCAGCCATTCAGCCCATCATGTCTGTGCCAGCCAGAAAAGAGAAAGAAGAAACTAGCCATTCACTTAAATCCCATTTTCCAGCACCTGGTCTGTAGCCTTTCAAATTACAGCATTTTAGATACAGATCCAGGTATCTTTTAAATAGGCTGAGCGTTTCAGCCTCAACCACCAATTTAGACAGTGACATCCATCAACCTTTGGGTTGAAAGTTTTTCCTCATGTCCCCTCTAATCCTTCCACCAATCACTTTAAATCTGTGCTCCTTGGTAATCGACCCCTTAGCTAAGTATAACACATCTTTCTTGTCTACCCTTTCTTGTCTATCTAGGCCTCTCATAATTTTGTACACCTCAATTAGGTCACCCCCTCTGTTCTAAAGAAAACATTCCTCGCCTATCTAATCTCTCCTTGTAGCTGCAATTTTCAAGCCCTGGCAACATTCTTGTGAATCTCCTCTGCGTTCTATCCAGGGCATTGAAGTCCTTCCTGTAATGTGGTGACCAGGACTATACATAAAATTCCAGGTGCGCTTTGGACATCCAGCCCGAAGCCCCTTTCATTCTCTCCATGTCCACTCTATCCTGGCCACATAGTATCCTGTAAGTTTCAATAAGATACCCCCTCGTCCTTCTAAATTCCAACGAGGCCAGACCCAAAGTCCTCAACCGTTCCTCATATGACAAGCTCTACATTCCAGGGATCATTCTTGTGAACCTCCTCTGGATCCTTTTCCAAGGCCAGCACATCCTTCGTTAGATACGGGGTCCAAAACTGCTCACAATCCTCCAAATGGGGTCTGACCAGAGCCTTATACAGCCTCAGAAGTACATCCCTGCTCTTGTACTCGAGCCCTCTCGGCATGAATGCTAACATTGTATTTGCCTTCCTAACTGCCGACTGAACCTGCACGTTAACCTTAAGAGAATCATGAACAAGGACTCCTAAGTCCCTTTGTGCTTCTGATTTCCTAAGCATCTTCCCTTTTAGAAAATAGTCAATGCCTCCATTTCTCCTTCCAAAGTGCATAATCTCACACTTTTCCACATTGTATTCCATCTGCCACTTCTTTGCCCACACTCTCCTAGCCTGTCCAAGTCCTTCTGAAGCCCGCCTGCTTCCTCAATACTACCTGCCCCTCTACAGATCTTTGTATCATCTGCAAACTTAGCAACAGTGTATTCTAGCCTTTTTGTCATTCTATCCCTTTTGACATGAATGCTATCATTGCATTTGCCTTCTTAACCTGCACGTTAACCTTAAGAGAATCTTGAACAAGGACTCCCAAGCCCCTTTGTGCTTCTGATTTCCTAAGCAATTCCCCATTTAGGAAATAGTCTATGCCTAAATTCCTCCTTCCAAAGTGCATAACCTCACACTTTTCCACATTGTATTTCATTTGCCACTTCACTGCCACTCTCCTAGCTTGTCCAAATCCTTCTGCAGCCCCCTTCCTTCCTCAATTCTACCTGTCCCTCTACAGATATTTGTATCGTTTGCAAACTTAGCAACAGTGCCTTCAGTTTCTTCTTCCAGATCATTAATGTATATTGTGAAAAGTTGTGGTCCCAGTACCGACCCCTGAGGTATACCACTAGTCACCGGCTTCCATCCTGAAAAAGACCCCTTTATCCCCCTCTCTGCCTTCTGCCAGTCAGCCAATCCTCTATCCATGCCAGGATGCTACCCGTAACACTTTGGCTCTTAACTTATTTAACAGACTCCTATGCGGCATCTTGTCAAAGGCGTCTGAAAATCTAAATAAATCACGTCCACTGGTTCTCCTTTGTCTAACTTCTTTGTTACCTCCTCAAAGAACTCTAACAGATTTGTCAGACATGACCTCCCCTTGACGAAGCTGTGCTGACTCAGTCCTATTTATCATGCAGTTCCAAGTACTCTGCGATCTCATCTTTAATAATGGACTCTAAAATCTTACCAATGGCGAAAGTCAGGCGAACCGGCCTATAATTTCCCGTCTTCTGCCTCCTTCCCTTCTTAAACAGCGGTGTTACATTAGCCACTTTCCAGTCCTCTGGGGCCCTTCCTGCCTCCAGTGATTCCTGAAAGATCACCACCAATGCCTCCACAATCTCCTGAGCTATCGCTTTTAGAACCCTGGGGTGTAATCCATCCGGTCCAGGTGATTTATCCACCTTCAGACCTTTCAATCTCCCCAGAACCTTCTCCTTAGTAATGGTCACTGCACTCACCTCTGGCCTCTGGTTCTCCTGGAGCTCTGGCATCCCACTGGTGTCATCCACCATGAAGACTGAAGCAAAGTGACTGTTTAGTTCCTCTGCCATTTCTTTGTTTCCTATTATTACTTCTCCAGCCACATTTTCCAGTAATCCAATGTCTATTTTTGCCTCTCTCTTACCTTTTATATATTGAAAAAACTCTTCCTACCTTCCTTTATATTACTAGCTAGCTTGCACTCATACTTCATCTTCTCCCCACTTATTGCTTTTTTAGATGTCCTCTGCTCGCTTTTAAAGACTTGCCAATCCTCTGGCTTCCCACTAATCCTCGCCACTTTGTATGCATTTTCTTTAGCTTTTATGCTGTCCTTGACTTCCCTCATCAGCCATGGATGCCTTGTACTCCACTTCACATGTTTCCTCCTCCTTGGGAAGAATTTCTGTTGTGCCTCCCTAATAACCCCCAAAATCTCCTGCCGTTGCTGTTCCACTGTCTTACTTGCTAGGCTCATTTTTTAATCATCTCTGGTCAGCTCCTCCCTCATGTCTTTGTAGTTACCCTTATTTACTTGTAATACCATTACATCTGACTCCAGCTTCTCCCTCTCAAACTGCAGGGTAAATTCGATCATATTGTGGTCACTGCTCCCTAAGGGTTCCTTCACCTTAAGTTCCCTAATCATGTCTGCCTCATTACACATCACCAAATCCAGAATCGCCTGTTCCCTAGTAGGCTCTGTTACAAGCTGCTCCAAAAAAACATCTTAGACATTTCACAAATTCCTTGTCTTGGGATCCACTACCAACCTGATTTTCCTAATCCACCTGCATATTGAAGTCCCCCGTGATTATTGTTATTTTGCCTTTTTTACATGCCTTTTCTATCTCCTGATTTATTTTCTGCCCCACATCCTGGTTTCTGTTTGTCTTCTTTAATTGCCTTTCCTGCGCGGTTTTGTGATATGTAATTTATGAGTTGTGAAATATAAGGGGTGGGATTAACCGACCACCCGCCGGGTCGGAGAATCGCCGGGGGATGGTGAGAATCCCGCCCCCGCCGCCTGCCGAATTCTCCGGCGCTGCATATTTGCCAGGAGCGGGAATCGTGCATGCCGGTCGGCGGATGCTGGCTGCGGACCCACGGCGATTCTCCGGCCCGCGATGGGCCGAGTGGCCGCCCGTTTTTTTTTTTTTGCCAGTCCCACCGGCGTAAATTAGAGTAGGTCCTTTCCGTCGGGACCTGGCAGCGCGGGCGGCCTCCGAGGTTCTCAGGGCCCCGAGAGGTGCCCCCACGGTGGCCTGGTCCGCGATCGGGGCCCACTAATCCGTGGGCGGGCCTAAGCCATGGGGGCACTCTATTCCTCCGCATTGGCCGCTGTGGTCCTCTGCCATGGCCAGTGCGGAGACGAACCCTCCCACGCATGCGCCGGGATGACGCCAGCACACGCGCCGGTTGGCGTGGCGCCAAGACCCTTCCTCGCCGGCCGGCGGGGCGCAATCCACTCCAGGATGGGCCTAGACCCTGAAGTTGCGTACGATTCTTCACCTTTGGGGCGGCCCGATGCCGGAGTGGCTCGCGCCACTCCTCGGCACCGGGACCCCCCATCCCGCCGGTAGGGTAGAATCCCGCCCAAGTTGTGAAAACCCAATAAAAACTTTTTTTTTTTAATTAACTTTTAAAAATGGCAACAACTTGTCCATCAAGTTGCACCGTGTTGAGTCACCGGGTTTCAATGATGAGGTAGAGTGACGGTAGAGAAGGAAAGGAAAAGCAAATCCTGCACTCCAGATCCCACTGCCCGCCCCATGGGACATCCTTCCCCATCTGCCTTAAGATGTGTGGGTTGAGAATCGGCCTGTTCAGTCACATGAAAACCCATAGTAGAAACTCGCAAACACGAGGAGACATAATCCTCAAATCAAAAGGCAGCCATGCTCCGGCAACTACGCAAGTTTGGAAGACATGACACCCCGCACCAATACCATTACAATTTCAGGGCCAGAGAGGTTACGAGGCGGTGTTTATGACTTATCACAACATTAAAATTAATTTCATTTACATCTGAATGCATCAGACCTAATCTTTTCTATTTGTTAATGGATAAGGAGTACAGCAACGTCATGCCCTACATTGATTTTGATGGTGAATCTATCAGCAAGACATTGTTATCACTTAGCAGGTTAACTCAGACAGGAACTTCCAGATTTCTATGCTTAACTTTGTGTGTGCAGACTGTGGAAGTTGCTGTTCAATATACACTATAATAACAGGGAACACTGATAGGGTTAGTGACCCGATGTCATCACACCTGACTTTATGCATGCTTGGGAGGGCAGCGCACCCGATTTCTGAATGTAAAATTCCCCCTCGAAGTCTAAACCAGGAAATATAAAGCAGCAATTCTAAATTATGCACAGAAAACATTTTCTTCTAACTCTTGCATGGGATGCGAGCATATCACTTGCAAGGCCAGCATTTAGTTCCCATCCCCGGTTGCCCTAGAAGAGCTGGTGGTGAGGCACCTTCTTAAACCACTGCATTCTGTGTCTAACTACACCATAGGGCTGTTAGGGAGTTCTAGTTACTCTAAATGCTAATCCAAGACATTGAACATGAAGCCAGTCATACACAGTAATAGCAGGATGAAAGGTTATATAGAGTTGAATTTATGACATTTGGTTTGAGAGATAAGGAGGTATGAGGCCACAGAGAGATTTGAATCAAATGTTGATTGGACATTTGCTGACTTTGCACATTCCTTCATTTTTTTTACTGGTACATGAAAAGCGAACAGAACCCTAAGAATACAGGAGTTGTAAATATTGGAATATATTAGAAGAGAACATCAAAATTATTGATCTACTGCGGAGTAAAAAAATTAACAATCTGACAGCCTTCTGACTCTTTCTCTCTCCTTTCCTTTCTCTCTCGCTCTCTCCATCTGTCTCTCTCTTCTCCCCCCCCCCCCCCCCCTCCCCAAATATACACATGTTCAACTTTCTTTCTCACCTCAATCATTGAAGAAATCTCTCCTTTCTGTCGAATTTTCCTATCTATGGCCCAGGATTTTCCAGCTGCGCCTACCAGCACCATACCACCCAAACCCACTGGGGATGTTCCAGTCCCATCGAAAGTCAATGGACTGTTGGCTGATCCGCTGCATCCCCGTCGGTGGGCTAGAAAATCCCGGCCTATCTCTGACTTTCACATTGGCTCAGTGGTAGAGCTCTTTCTCTTGAAGGTTGTGAGTGGAAATCCCAGAGACTTAAGTACAGACAGCTAGCTGACACTCCAGTGCAGCACTGAGGGAATGCTTGACTGTCGGTTGTGTCGTCTTTTGGGTGAGATATGAATTAGAGGCTCCGTCTGCTCCCTCACATGGACATAAAAGATTCCCCACGGCACTATTTTAAGAGCACTGGAATTCTCCCTCGCCTCTTGGCCAATATTTCTTCCTCAACCAGCACCTAAAGAGAAGACCTGGTCACTTATTTAGTTGCTGTTTGTGGGAGCTTGCTGTGTCAAAATTGGCTGTCACGTTTCCTACATTACAACAGTGAGTACATTTTAAAAGGTACGTCATTGGCAGGGAAGCACTTTGGGATGCTCGGAGGCTGTGAACTGCGTTCTACAAATGCAAGTCTCGCTTTCTAGAGCTGAGATAGTACAATAGGTAGGTGAATCATTGCCTGAGATTGACTTACGATTGGCTGCAGTAAGTGAAACGGGTTCCTGCTCTATTTTCACAGTTACTTTTTCTGTCAACTCATCTGACACCGTGACAGACTTGGACCTGCTTCCGATCTTGTCGGATTCAATGCTTTGAGGTGACAGACTACCAATAGTCTTTGGCGATTTTAGCGAGGCTCTCCTGGTCTCACAGATGTATCGGCAGGCTGCAGTTGGCCATCTCTTCCTGCTATAGGCCACCTCCTTGACGAAATCACTCCAGCAGTAGTTCAAAATGTTCTCCAGACCCCGCGGAAATGGGATTCCTGCAATCTTACAGTGAAGAATCATCCCATTAATCTCGGTCAGCAGAGAAGAGGCAGAATTTTTCAGTTTCTCAAAATAATACATATGTTCGATTTCATCAGCATATGCAGAAATAAAGACGTTAAGCCCAACGACAGATGAACCATGTCGCTCGCCTAACTCAGTAGTAATGGTTTTCCTCTGTTTAGCAACGATGGACGAGGTTAGCCTTTTGCTCTTAGGTCGCCTGAAAATAATGGAAGAGACAAGCTGGAATAAATGAATGTCCCAGATTTAAAACAGTAGACAACACATTCCAAACCCACGACCACTACCATCTGGAAGAACAAGAGCATCAGATACCTGGGAACCCCACCAGCTGGAGGTTCCTCTCCAAGTCACTCACCACGCTGACTTGGAAATATATCACCGTTCCTTCACTGTCGCTGGGACAAAATCCTGGAACTCTCTCCCTAACAGCACAGTGGGTGTACCTACACCTCAAGGACAGCAGCGGTTCAAGAAGACACCTCGCTACCACCTTCTGAAGGAAACTAGGGATGGGCAATAAATGCTGGCCTAACCAGCGACTCTCACATCCCGTCAATTAATTTAAAACAGGGCCATTAGACAAAATTACATAATATTTACAGGACAAAGACGGGCAATTCTTTTTTTAGAAAACGTTTTTTTGAAGCATTTGTAATTTTCACAGTTTAACAAATTAACATTCTAAACACCAAGCAACCCGACATACGCAATAATATTACAATAACATAACCAACTACCACCCCTGCCCTAGCTCCTAACTACCCGTATATTAGATTCCCTGTCTCTTATTTTTCACTGCCATGTGCGGTAAACCACGTTATTGTATTATATTCACTGTGCTGTATTGTACATGTCTGGGCTTGTCCAGGCTGGCTCCGCCTGTGGCTCCTCCCCTCGGGGCTTCCGTATAAAGGTGGTAAGTCTCCGCCTCCGGCCCCAGTTCGGGTCCAGAGGCTGGAGGCTTGCTGTTTAGTGTATTAAAGCAGTGTTCTTCAAACTCGGGGATCACGCAAATCCCCGCGCAGCAGCCGGCTTTTAATAAGAGAAAATGGTGGGCCGCTCAGGTCGGCCGGCGTGGGTCGTGAAGGTCGGCCGGGTTGGGTCCCGAAGATCGGCCGGTTTGGGTCCCGAAGGTTGGCCAGTTGGTAAAAATGGGTCCCCGGAAAAAAAGTTTGAAGAACACTGTATTAAAGCCTCAGTTAACTTTATCAACTCGTCGTGTATTATTGATGGTGCATCAATTTAATACACTAAACTTCTTAGATGGACGCTTCACTCAAGGTGAACTCCTCACTCAAGCCCGATCGCCTGTAACTGGACCCACAAGCAGCTGACGCTACAGAGATTTTTGAACACTAGCTAAGCTGCTTCGAGGCCTATCTCGCGTCCTTCAACAAGGACTTCACAGACCTCCAGAAGAAGCAGGTCCTCCATGCACGGGTGAGCACAAGAGTCTTTAACCTCATCAGGGACGCCCCATCGTACGCGGAGGCAATAACGCTGCTTAAAGGACACTATGTGAAATCCGTCAACCAGGTATATGCTCGGCACCTCCTCACCACGAGACGGCAACGCCCTGGGGAATCACTCGCGGAATTCCCACGCACCTTGCGCATCCTCTGTTGAAACCGTGACTGCCGGCGATATCGGCTACCCAGCACACGGAGCTGCTGATCAGGGATGCCTATGTCGCGGGTATACACTCGAACTATATCCACCAACATATATTAGAAGGGGGGGACACTCGGCCTCCCAGAGACAGTCCAGCTCTCCAACTCACTGGAGGTGGCCTCCCAGAACCTGGGGGCCTACACCTCTGACCGCGCGGCACCCTCGTGGGCCTCGTGGGCGCGGCTATCAGCCTATTCGGGCGCGACGCAAGCCCTAGGTGCTACTTCTGCGGCCAGAATAATCACCCCCAACAACGCTGCCCACCATGGAACGCCACTTGTAATGGCTGAGGGAAGAAGGGCCACTTCGCAAAAGCCTGCCAGGCCCTACCCCCTCCCGTTAAATCTGCCTGCTGCCTGTCGGTGCCACCCCCAGCTGCCGTGCCACCCACCATGTGCGACCCGTGAGCACCGCCAGCTTTAATCTCAGCCGACACGTGCGACCCACGGGGGCTGCCATCTTGGACGCTATCTTGCACCTCACCCGCCATGTGCGACCCACGGGGACCGCCATCTTGGATGCCATCTTGGGACCCCTCTGCTGCCTCCCGGGAACCCAGCTCGCCCGACCGTACGCTGGCCACTGCTACTGCCGATCGGCCCACCAACCATCTTCTGACACTTGCCTCCGTCATACTGGACCAGTCCCGGCCGCACCACCTCGCGATGTCCACGATGACCGTCAGGATCAACGGGCACAAGACGGCCTGCCTTTTCGACTCCGGGAGCATAGACAGCTTCATACACCCGGATACGGTAAGCCGCTGCTTCCTCCCCATCCTACCTGCGACCCAGAAAATCTCCCTGACTTCCGGATCCCACACTGTGGAAATCCGGGGGTACAGCGTCGCAACCCTCACCGTGCAAGGCGTAGAGTACACCAACTTTAGGCTCTAAGTCCTCCCCCACCTCTGTGCTGCCTTATTAGTGGGGCTCGACTTCCAATGCCACCTTCAGAGTCTTACCTTGAAGTTCAATGGACCCCTGCCCCCTCCCCCCCCTCACCATCTGTAGCCTCGCGACCCTTAAGGTCGCCCCACCCTCCCTTTTCGCAAACCTCACCTCGGACTGTAGGCTCGTCGCTACCAGAAGCAGACGCTACAGTGCCCAGGACAGGACCTTCATCCGGTCGGAAGTCCAGCAACTCCTGCGAGAGGGGATTATTGAGGCTAGTAACAGCCCTGGAGAGCCCAAGTGGTGGTCGTCAAGACTGGGGAGAAGCACCAGATGGTCATCGATTATAGCCAGACCATCAACCGGCACACACAGCTCGATGTGTACCCCTCCCCCGCATATCTGACATGGTCAATCAGATTGCGCAGTATTGAGTCTTCTCTACAGTCGACTTGAAGTCTGCGTACCACCAGCTCTCCATCCGCTCGAAGGACCACCGATACACTGCCTTCGAGGCAGATGGCCGCCTCTATCACTTCCTCAGGGTTCCCTTCGGCATCATTAGCTGGGGGAAGGGCAATTATGATGCCATTGGACATGACTTAGGATGTGTAGGTTGGAGAAGTAGGCTGAAAGGGTTGGGCACACTGGATATGTGGAGCTTGTTCAAGGAACAGCTATTGCATGTTCTTGATAAGTACGTACCAGTCAGGTAGGGAGGAAGGGGTCGAGCGAGGGAACCGTGGTTTACCAAAGAAGTGGAATCTCTTGTTAAGAGGAAGAAGGAGGCCTATGTGAAGATGAGGCGTGAAGTTTCAGTTGGGGCGCTTGATAGTTACAAGGAAGCGAGGAAGGATCTAAAGAGAGAGCTAAGACGAACAAGGAGGGGACATGAGAAGTCTTTGGCAGGTAGGATCAAGGAAAACCCAAAAGCTTTCTATAGGTATGTCAGGAATAAAAGAATGACTAGGGTAAGAGTAGGGCCAGTCAAGGACAGTGGTGGGAAGTTGTGTGTGGAGGCTGAGGAGATAAGCGAGATACTAAATGAATACTTTTCGTCAGTATTCACTCAGGAAAAAGATAATGTTGTGGAGGAGAATGCTGAGACCCAGGCTATTAGAATAGATGGCATTGAGGTGCGTAGGGAAGAAATGTTGGCAATTCTGGACAAGGTGAAAATAGATAAGTCCCCGGGGCCTGATGGGATTTATCCTAGGATTCTCTGGGAAGCCAGGGAAGAGATTGCTGAGCCTTTGGCTTTGATTTTTATGTCATCATTGGCTACAGGAATAGTACCAGAGGACTGGAGGATAGCAAATGTGGTCCCTTTGTTTAAGAAGGGGAGTAGAGATAACCCCGGTAACTATAGGCCGGTGAGCCTCACGTCTGTTGTGGATAAAGTCTTGGAGAGGATTATAAGAGATACAATTTATAATCATCTAGATAGGAATAATATGATTAGGGATAGTCAGCATGGTTTTGTGAAGGGTAGGTCATGCCTCACAAACCTTATCGAGTTCTTTGAGAAGGTGACTGAACAGGTAGACGAGGGTAGAGCAGTTGATGTGGTGTATATGGATTTCAGTAAAGCGTTTGATAAGGTTCCCCACGGTCGGCTATTGCAGAAAATACGGAGGCTGGGGATTGAGGGTGATTTAGAGATGTGGATCAGAAATTGGCTAGTTGAAAGAAGACAGAGGGTGGTGGTTGATGGCAACTGTTCAGAATGGAGTTCAGTTACGAGTGGCGTACCACAAGGATCTGTTCTGGGGCCGTTGCTGTTTGTCATTTTTATAAATGACCTAGAGGAGGGCACAGAAGGTTGGGTGAGTAAATTTGCAGACGACACTAAAGTCGGTGGAGTTGTAGACAGTGTGGAAGGATGTTGCAGGTTACAGAGGGACATAGATAAGCTGCAGAGCTGGGCTGAGAGGTGGCAAATGGAGTTTAATGTAGAGAAGTGTGAGGTGATTCACTTTGGAAAGAATAACAGAAATGCGGGATATTTGGCTAATGGTAAAATTCTTAGCAGTGTGGATGAGCAGAGGGATCTCGGTGTCTATGTACATAGATCCCTGAAAGTTGCCACCCAGGTTGATAGGGTTGTGAAGAAGGCCTATGGTGTGTTGGCCTTTATTGGTAGAGGGATTGAGTTCCGGAGCCATGAGGTCATGTTGCAGCTGTACAAAACTCTGGTACGGCCGCATTTGGAGTATTGCGTACAGTTCTGGTCGCCTCATTATAGGAAGGACGTGGAAGCTTTGGAACGGGTGCAGAGGAGATTTACCAGGATGTTGCCTGGTATGGAGGGAAAATCTTATGAGGAAAGGCTGATGGACTTGAGGTTTTTTTCGTTAGAGAGAAGAAGGTTAAGAGGTGACTTAATAGAGGCATACAAAATGATCAGAGGGTTAGATAGGGTGGACAGTGAGAGCCTTCTCCCACGGATGGAGGTGGCTAGCACGAGGGAACATAGCCTTAAATTGAGGGGTAATAGATATAGGACAGACGTTAGAGGTAGGTTTTTTACGCAAAGAGTGGTGAGGCCGTGGAATGCCCTACCTGCAACAGTAGTGAACTCGCCAATATTGAGGGCATTTAAAAGTTTATTGGATAAGCATATGGATGATAATGGCATAGTGTAGGTTAGATGGCCTTTAGTTTTTGACTTCCCATGTCGGTGCAACATCGTGGGCCGAAGGGCCTGTACTGCGCTGTATCGTTCTATGTTCTATGTTCTATTAATGGGGTCTCGGCCTTCCGAAGGGAAATGGACCGAATGGTTGACCAGTACGGGCTGCGGGCCCCGTTCCTGTACCTGGACAACATCACCATCTGCGGCCATGGCCAGCAGGACCGTGACGAGAACCTCCGGAGCTTCCTCCACACCGCGAAACTCCTGAACCTAACTTATAATAGAGAGAAATGCGTCTTTCACACGACACGTCTGGCCATCCTTGGTTACGTCGTGGAACACGGACTCCTAAGGCCCGACCCCGACCGCATGCGCCCTGAAGAGATGCCTGGGGTTCTTCTCCTACTATGCCCAGTGGGTCCCCAACTATACGGACAAGGCCCGCCCACTGATCAAATCTACTACTTTTCCCCTGACGGCCGAGGCCCAACTGGCCTTCCACCGCATTAAAGCAGACATTGCCAAAGCCGTGATGCACGATGTGGATGAGTCCATCCCATTTCAAGTGGAAAGCGATGCATCGGACTTTGCTCTGGTCGCCACACTCAACCAGGCGGGCAGACCTGTGGCTTTCTTCTCCTGTACTCTCCATGCCTCCGATATTCGACACTCCTCTGTGAAAAAGGAGGCCCAGGCCATCGTTGAAGCTGTGAGACACTGGAGGCATTACCTGGCTGGCAGGCGATTCACTCTCCTCACTGACCAACGGTCGTTTGCCTTCATGTTCAATAACGCACAGCGGGGCAAGATTAAGAACGACAAGATTCTGAGGTGGAGGATCGAGCTCTCCACCTACAATTATGATATCTTGTATCGTCCTGGGAAGCTCAATGAGTCCCCAGATGCCCTATCCCGCGGTACATGTGCCGCCGCACAAGTAGACCGACTCCTGGCCTTCCACAACGACCTCTGTCACCCGGGGGTTACCTGCTTTTTCCATTTCATCAAGGCTCACAACCTCCCTTACTGCATCAAGGAGGTCAGGTCCGTAACCAGGGACTGCCAGGTGTGCACGGAGTGCAAACCGCACTTCTATCGGCCATACAGAGCACACCTGGTAAAGGCCTCCCGCCCCTTTGAGCACCTCAGCATGGACTTCAACCCTCCACTGATCGTAACGTGTACTTCCTCAACATCGTTGATGAGTACTTCAGATACCCCTTCGCCATACCCTGCTCTGACATGACCTCTGCCACCGTCATCGAGGCACTGCACAGCCTTTTCACCCTGTTGGGGTTCCCCGCCTATATCCACAGCGATCGGGGTTCCTCCTTTATGAGCGATGAGTTGCGTCAGTTCTGGCTCAGCAAAGGCATCGCCTCCAGCAGGACGACCAGCTACAACCCCCGGGGAAACGGACAGGTGGAGAGGGAGAGCGCGATGGTCTGGAAGGCCGTCCTTCTGGCCCGACGGTGAAATAATCTCCCAGCCTCCTGCTGGCAGGAGGTCCTCCCCGATGCGCTCCACTCCATCCGGTCGCTCCTATGTACAGCTACTAAAGTGACCCCTCATGAACGCTTGTTTTCCTTCCCCAGGAAGTCCACCTCCGGGGTCTCGCTCCCGTCCTAGCTGACAGTCCCCGGGCCCGTCCTTCTATGGCAGCATGCGAGGAGCATGCTCTCCATGCTCCATGCAAACCCCCAATACGCCTACGTGGCACACCAGGACGGGCAGCAGGACACAGTCTCCCTTCGGGATTTGGCTCCTGCAGGCTCCCCGGAAACCATCACCACCACCCTCCACTCCACACGTCTTTCCCCCCCCCCCCCCCCCCCCCACCCCCCCCTCCTTCTGCTGACGTTCAGTTTTCCTGAGGACAGGCAATTCACTCTAACTCGTCCACACGGTGTATATAATCCACAATGCCTCCTTCCACCTTACTTCATCAAACCACATCAATTTGGCTTTCTACTCTTTTCTCCATCATGTCCTTATGCAGTTTCCCCTTAAATGCGTCTGTTCAGGGGTTGGGTTTGGGGAATACATAGAAACATAGAAAATCGGAGCAGGAGTAGGCCATTCGGCCCTTTGAACCCCCTCCGCCATTCATTATGATCATGGCTGATTATGCAAAGTAACCTGTTCCCACTTTCCCTGCATATCCTTTGACCCCTTTAGTCCCAAGAGCTATATCTAACTCCTTCTTGAAAACATACAGGGCGAGATGAAACGGAAAAGTTTCTAAGTGTCATTTGTGGCGGATTTTGCTGGGAGTTTCCCTCCGGCTCTGCCAGCAAGTTCCCCACCGCTATATAACGACACTTAGGGCGCGATTTAACAGAAAATCTTCAAAGTATGGTAGCGAGCGAGTACTGCCACGAGCTTCCCAACCGTCGACCCGGAGGGATCATCAAATGTTAATTGGTCACTTAACGAGGCCCCACGGGCTTCACACCGCAAATGACTGTCCCACAGGCTGATTCGCTGGGACCGTGCTCACTGCCCCTCTGCTAACGAAGGGGAGCAGCACTTAAACCGTTACCGCAGAAGTAATCCTGCAGCATGCAGCCATGCCACCAAGGAGACCGGCTCCAAGATTCAGGGATAGAATTCATTGGATTTACAGTGCAGCATGAGGCCATTCAGCCCATCGGGTCGGCACCAGCCTTTGGACCAGCCACCCTATCCCCGTAACCCAGTAAACCTACCAACCTTTTTGGACACTAAGTGTAATTTAGTGCGGCTAATCCACCTAACCTGCACATCTTTGGACTGTGGGAGGAAACCGGGGCACCCGGAAGAAACCCACGCAGACACGGGGAGAAAGTGCAGACTTCGCACAGACAGTGGCCCAAGCTGGGAATCAAACCCGTGACCCTGGCGCTGTGAAGCAACTGTGCTAGCCACTGTGTTATTGTGACACCCATACCGACCTGGCACGCCTGCTGAACAGTGGAGTCGCAACAGTGTACCTGTTACCCCAAGGGGCTTGGCAGGTCAGCCACAGGACAGCCACTACCACCTGGGAGGAAGTGGCAGCAGCCGTCAGCACGGGGAGCGTGACCTGGAGGATCGTCACACAGTGCTACAAAAGACAAATGACCCCCACCAGGCCGCACGGGTAAGTTGGCATCGGCCCCTGGCACTGGTCCTGACTGCCATCCCCGCTCTCCCCCCACCTAACGACAACCATGCACCTAACACCGCCCCCATCCAACACCATGCCACGTTCCACCCAACCCATGCCCAGCAATGGTGCTCACCTCATGGGCCTCATTATATCGGGTCTTGCCAGCAATCACCGGCCTCCATACTGGCATCATTAGCCAGGTCCTACGCGGGTATCCCTGAACCCCCAAGAGCCACCCTGGGGTGTCTCTTGATGCCGGGGATCTCCGAGTGTACCAGGATGTAGCTGTCATGCACACTCCTTGGGAAGCATGCACACACGCACATGATCTTCATGTGGTGGTCACACGCAAGTTGGACGTTCAGGGAGTGGAACCCCTTCCTGTTGAAGTAGGGCGTTCCCTGATGCCCCGGTGCATGCAAGGTGACATTTGTGCCATCTATTACACCCTGGACCTGGGGCATCCCAGCGATGGCAGAGAATCCTGCTGCCCAGGCATCCTTTTGGGCTTGGTGCAGGTCAAAGTTTATATAGTTTGCTGTCTAGGCAAACAGGGCATCTGTGGTTCACGGATGCCCTTGTGGGTTGTTGGTTGGGAGATGCCACAGAAATCCTCGCTTGAGCCCTGGAATGATCCTGAGGCATAAAGGTTCAAAGCTGCGTTGACATTGACGACCACTGGGAGCGGGTATCCTCGTCCATGTGATGCCAAGTCCTCAAGGACATGGCACAGGTGCCACAGCATCCCCTTGTTGAGGCAGAGCCTCCTGCGGCACACACTGTCCGTCATCTATTTGAACATCCAGTGACACCTTGTGCCGTCATTGGCCTCCCCCTCTGGGTCCCTTCCTGGCCTGGTGGGCAGCCGGGTCCCCAGGTGTGAGGCAGGGCCCTGCACATGGGCTGCCACCTCGAGCCTCTGCCGATGCTGCTGCCACTGCCGCTGCCTTCTCCGGTGTCGGGCTGCCTGGACTGCAAGTAGCACTTTGAGACAAGCTTTCGCGGGATCCAAGATGTCATCCATCCCATGTAATATTTATAAGGAATTGACAAGGGTGAGGGACAGTCAATCAGCGATGGTTTACAGCCCGGTACCCAGCACACCATGCATAGGCACCCTTGCCACAGTGGGAGCCCCTGGGCACTAGAGCGTGCACCCCAGACACCCCCTGGTAACGTTACCTGACGTGGGCACCGTTACCTCCCTGGTGCACATACCCACCCTCTGGTTGTGGGGATATCCCCAGTGTTGGGGCCCAGCTCCTTGTGGACGTGGCACCACATGGAGGAAGATATCCGCTCCCAGTGGTCATCAAAGTCACCACAACACTGAACCCTTATGCCTCAGGATCATTCCAGGGCTCAAGCGAGGATTTGTGTGGCATCCCCCAACCAACAGCCCATAAGTGCATCTGTAAAGCCACGGGTGCCGTGTTTGCACCCCAGACACCCCATGGTAACGTTGCGCTCAAGCAAAAGCGCGATGAGGCCGTTAGATCGTGCCATTAGTCCCTTTTTTGGGCCCTGTCAAGTTTCTTACAGGTTTAGCCCACATGTTGAATGATTTTCATCGCGGGGAGCTGAACTCAGCGATGGGGGAACAGGGTTAGATGCCAGGAGGCCTGTAGATCCTGTGTGAGTCGGCCTTCGTCGGTTTAACGCCTCCTTAAGCAAGTGGGGCTTGGTCCTGCCCATTGTGGGTTGGATTCTGGTCGTGCCGCCTTGCAGAGCTTGGGTGAAACCCGCGAGGCATAGTGGCTGCCAGGAAGCCTGTGGAAGGCTTCACCCAGCATCTACCGGCCACGTCACCCTCCCGTCTGGGCGCGATGTTGCTAGTAGATTGCGCCCACAATGTTTTGGCCTCAACTGCTTTCTGTGGTAGCAAATTCCACAGGCTCGCCACTCTCTGGGCGAAGAATTTTCTCCTCATTTCTGTCCTAAATCATCTACCCTCTATCTTTGGACTGTGACCCCTGGTTCTGGACTCCCGCATCTTCGGAAACTTCCTTCCTGCTAGTCCTGTTAGAATTTTATAGGTTTTTAAGAGATCCTTCTTCATTCCTCAAAATTCCACCAAAAATAATCCTAATTGACTCAATCTCTCCTCACATGTCAGTCCGACATCCCAACAATCCATCTAGTCAACCTTGCTGCACTCCCTCTATAGCAAGAACATGTTTCCTAAGGTAAGGAGACCAAAACTGCACACAATATTCCAAGTGTGATCTTACCCTGTATAACTGTAACAAGACATCCCTGCTCCTGTATTTGAATCCTCTCGCAATGAAAGCCAACATACTATTTGCCTTCTTTCCCGCCCGCTGGACCGTCATGCTTAATGGTGGTGCAGTGGCAATGCTGCTAGACTGCTAATCCAGAGGCCCAGGCTAGCTTGTTTGGCTCAGTGAGCTAGACAGCTGGTTTGTAATGCAGAACAAGACCAGCAGCGCGGGTTCCATTCCCGTACCAGCCTCCCCGAACAGGCGCCGGAATGTGGCAACTCGGGGTTTTCACAGTAACTTCATATTGTGACAATAAAAGATTATTATTATTAATACTCAGGACAACTGGTGGAATTTAAATTCAATTAATAAAATCTGGAATTAAAGGTTAATCTCAGCAATGGTGACCATGAAACGATCATCGATTGTTGTAAAAACCCATCTGGTTCACTGATGTCCTTTATGGATGACAATCTGCTGTGCTTACCTGGTCTGGCCTACATGTCACTCCAGACCCACAGCAATGTGGTTGACTCTTAACTGCTCCTCTGAAATGGTAACTCAGTTCAAGGACAATTTAGGATGAGTAATAAATGCTGGCTTGCCAGCAACATACATAACCCATGAAAAAAATAAAGAAAAATCCTCAGTGTGCTAAATATTACACTGACGAGGGCAATACGGCAGCATGGTAGCATTGTGGATAGCACAATCGCTTCACAGCTCCAGGGTCCCAGGTTCGATTCCGGCTTGGGTCACTGTCTGTGCGGAGTCTGCACATCCTCCCCGTGTGTGCGTGGGTTTCCTCCGGGTACTCCGGTTTCCTCCCACAGTCCAAAGATGTGCAGGTTAGGTGGATTGGCCATGCTAAGTTGCCCTTAGTGTCCAAAATTGCCCTTAGTGTTGGGTGGGGTTACTGGGTTATAGGGATAGGGTGGAGGTGTTGACCTTGGGTGGGATGCTCTTTCCAAGAGCCGGTGCAGACTCGATGGGCCGAATGGCCTCCTTCTGCACTGTAAATTCTATGCAAATACGGTGGTGCAGTGGTTAGCACTGCTGCCTCACGGCGCCGAGGTCCCAGGTTCGATCCCGGCTCTGGGTCACTGTCCGTGTGGAGTTTGCACATTCCCCCCCGTGTTTGTGTGGGTTTCACTCCCACAACCCAAAGATGTGCAGGGTAGGTGGATTGGCCACGCTAAATTGCCCCTTAATTGGAAAAAATGAATTGGGTACTCTAAAATTATTTTTCAAAAATATTACACTGACAACCAATTTAAGATGGTCAGTCAGGATTGCAGTGTGGCACAGTTACGTGTACTGGAAACTGCATATATTGAGACACAGAGCCATGTTCTTTCCAGACAGAAAAGACACATACACAGATTACGCCTGTTTCAGCTGAATAAAATAGGTGATAACCATTCACTAGGTTTTTTCCTCAGGGCAATGCCTTAACCAATCAGAATTAAGCTGCCAGGTTTACATTTTCAAACAATGCTTCGCAGTTAACTGTCAGTCATCAACAACTGGTGCACTCGCCATGGCAATGCCTCTACCATAAGACTATAAGAAACAGAAACAGGAGTCGGCCATTTAGCCCCTCAGCCTGTTCCACTATTCATTAGGATCATGGCTGATCAGACATTCCTCAGGTCCACTTTCCTGCCCTTTCCCTGTAACCCTTGATCTCCTCACTGATCAAGAATTTATCTATCTCAGCCTTATCTCAGACTCTGCCCTTACAGCTCTCTGTGGCAAGGAGTTCCAAAGACTCACAATCCTCTGAGAATAAATTCCTCCTCATCTCGTCTTAAATTGGCACCTCTTTATGCTTCTTTATGAGACTATGCCTTCTGGTCCTAGACTCTCCCATGAGGTGAAACATCCTCTCAGCATTTACCCTGTCAAGCCCCTGAAGAAACCTGTATGATTTCATGGGATTACTTCTCATTCTTCTAAATTCCAATGAGTAAAGAGTCCCAACCTGTTTAACCTTTGCTCAGAAGACAACCCTCCATACTGGGGATCATCCTCATGAACCATCTCTGAATCACCTCCTTTTGTGTTGCAGCCTTCTGCAGTTTTTCTCCATTTAAACAATACTCTGTACTTTGGTCTCGCTTCCAAAATTAACAACTTCACATTTTCCCACATTAGACATAATTTGCCAACTTTTTGCTCGCTTACCTGTTGATGGGAAATGCTCTGACTGGTGTCCAGTTACTAGTGGTGTGCCACAAGGATCTGTTTTGGGGCCGTTGCTGTTTGTCATTTTTATAAATGACCTGGAGGAGGGCGTAGAAGGATGGGTGAGTAAATTTGCAGGTGACACTAAAGTCGGTGGAGTTGTGGACAGTGCAGAAGGATGTTACAGTTACAGAGGGACATAGATAAGCTGCAGAGCTGGGCTGACAGGTGGCAAATGGAGTTTAATGCAGAAAAGTGTGAGGTGATTCATTTTGGAAGGAATAACGGGAAGGCAGAGTACTGGGCTAATGGTAAGATTCTTGGTAGTGTGGACGAGCAGAGAGATCTCGGTGTCCATGTTCATAGATCCCTGAAAGTTGCCACCCAGGTTGAGAGGGTTGTTAAGAAGGCGTACGGTACACATCTGAAAGTGTCTGACCAGACCAGGCTAAGGAAGGGCTGGATTAGCCAGGTCTTCCACTCAGACTTGGACTCGAAGTCCAGGGAGGTGGCAATCATGATCAACAAGCGGGTGCAATTTGAGGCGGAGGGCATAGCCGCAGACAGGGGGGGCAGATACCTGATGGTACGGGGCAGACTGGAGGGGAGAGGAGTGGTGCTGGTGAATATATATGCCCCGAACTGGAATGACGTGGACTTCATTAAAAGAGTGCTGGGGAAGATCCTGGACCTGGACTCTCGCAGGCTAATAATGGGGGGGGGACTTTAACATGGTCCTTGACCCGGCTTTGGATCGGTCGTGTCCCAGAACGGGTAGACTCCCAGCAATGGCAAGGGAGCTGAAAGGGTTTATGGAGCAAATGGGGGCAGTGGACCCCTGGAGAGCTAGACAGCCGACAGGAAGGGGCTACTCGTTTTACTCGCACGTCCATAAAGTATATTCTAGGATAGATTTCTTCGTACTAAGCAGGGATTGTATAGGGGAGGTAAAGAACACGGAATATTCGGCAATTACTATCTCAGACCATGCCCCGCTCTGGCATGATCGACCGACCTGCAGATCGGGTGGGCGAGCTACCAACGCCCGCAATGGAGGCTAGACGTGGGACTGCTGTCGGAGGAGGGGATCTGTGAGAGGCTTCGGAGGTGTATGCAAAATTACTTGCAGGTGAATGACACGGGGGAGGTCTCAGCGGCGACCGTGTGGGAGGCGCTAAAGGCAGTAGTGCAGGGGGGGAGCTGATTTCAATTGGGGCCCACAGAGCCAAGGCAGACAGGGCAGAGATGGATAGATTGGTCAGCGAAATGGGTCGGATAGATGAAGAGCACGCGGAGTCCCCGGGGGAGGTTTTACTCAGGGAGAGGCAGAGACTACAGGCGGAACTGGGGGCACTATCCACGAGTAGGGCCGTGGAACAGCTTAGGAAGGCAAGGGGAGTGGTGTACGAGCATGGGGAAAAGGCTAGCAGACTGTTAGCGCAGCAACTCAGGAGGAGGGAGGCAGCCAGGGAAATAGGTAGAGTGATGGATGGGGAGGGGCGCAAAGTGGAGGACCCGGCAGGATTGAATAAGGTATTCCGGGACTTCTATCACAAGCTGTATACTTCGGAGTCGCCGGAAGAACCGGAGGAGATGAAAAGGTTTCTGGACGGGTTAACATTCCCAACAGTAGGTGGGAGGCGAGTGGATGAGCTGGGGGCCCCGATTAGAGTGGAGGAGGTATTGGGGGGCCTAAAGGCCATGCAGTCGGGGAAAGCCCCGGGGCATGATGGATACCCAGTAGAGTTCTATAGGAAGTTTTCTGAGCTGGTGGGCCCGGTCTTGGCGAGGGTTTTCAATGAGGCAAGGGACAGAGGGACCCTGCCGCCGACAATGTCGCAAGCCACTATATCACTGATATTGAAGCGGGGTAAAGACCCGGAGGCGTGCGGGTCCTACAGGCCAATCTCCCTGATTAATGTTGACGTCAAGCTCCTGGCAAAGGTACTGGCAGTTAGAATGGAGGACTGCGTACCGGAGGTGATTGGGGAGGACCAAACTGAGTTCGTGAAAGGTAGGCAGCTGGCGGCCAACCTGAGAAGATTACTTCATGTGATAATGATGCCCCCGGCGGGCAGAGAAGTGAAGGTAGTGGTGGCGATGGACGCCGAGAAGGCCTTTGACCGGGTGGAGTGGGACTATCTATGGGAGGTGCTCGGACGGTTTGGGTGCGGGGAGGGACTGGTGGATTGGATCAAATTATTATATCAGGCCCCGAGGGCCAGCGTCAGGACTAACAGAGAAGTGTCGGAGTACTTTAGGCTGTACCGAGGGACCAGACAGGGCTGCCCGCTCTCCCCGCTGCTGTTTGCGCTGGCCATAGAGCCGCTGGCGATTGCGCTGAGAGCCGCAGAGGGATGGAAGGGGATGGTGAGGGGCGGGGTAGAACATAGGGTCTCTCTTTACGCAGACGACCTGCTCCTGTACGTGTCGGACCCAGTAGGCGGGATGGGAAGTATACTGGGAATGTTGAGGAAGTTCGGCCAGTTTTCAGGATACAAATTAAATACGGCCAAGAGTGAAATGTTTGTGGTACAGGCAAGGGGCCAGGAGAACAGATTGAGAGGGCTACCGTTTAGGCTGGTTGAGGAAAATTTCCGGTATTTGGGAATCCAGGTGGCACGAGACTGGGGCAGGCTGCACAAGTTAAATTTGGCCAGGGTGGTGGAGCAAATGAAGGGAGAGTTTTGGAGATGGGATGCACTCCCGCTATCGCTGGCAGGGAGGGTGCAGACTGTAAAGATGATGTGGTGAACGTGATTCACACCGGATTGTAATCTATACATACATGTCTGTATTGTAAGTGCAGTTACACTACCTGTCCTCCAGGGGGAGTAGCTCTGGGAATGCTCGAGTTCCCTTGGCTCTGCCCAGGACTCCTCCCCCGCAAGCTGCTGTATAAATGTCACTGCCACATGGTCAGCCGGCCAGTTCACTGTAAGTTCAATGGCTAACCGGCTGCGTCTGTTGTGAGTATATTAAAACCGCTATTCTAATCCTACAAGCACGTGTCCGTAGAATTGTTGGTTCCAACAATTTAATATACTCAGGAAACAGTCGAACGCCTAGAACTCGACCCACAGGATGCAGAGGCTAAGGAAATTTTTTCCCACTGGCTGAGATGTTTTAAAGCCTACCTGGCAGAAGCCAGCACCGCCGGAACAACGGAGGAACAAAAACTCAGCCTACTGCACGCGAGGGTAAGCCACAGAATCTCCACACAGCTAAATCCGGCCGATTCTTACACCGCAGCGCTGGCGATATTGGACAAAATGTACGTTAGACCCATTAACGAGGTTTATGCACGCCACGTGTTTACGACCCGCCGTCAGCGGCCTACAGAAACGCTAACCGGGTTTGTAAGGGAATTGAACAATCTGTCCAATGACTGTAATTATCAAGCCGTTACCGCGGCTGAACATAGGGAGCTTGCTGTGCGGGACGTTTTCGTGGCGGGCCTTAGATCTAACTATGTGCGCCAAAGGCTGCTAGAAAAGGGGACCCAGGACTTAGACACTACTGTGGAGGCTGCTACCACTATGGAAGTTTCCTTCCGCAGCCTCACCTCGTTTCCCGCGGATCCCGCGACCTCATCGTGGACCCCCGACCAACAGTCCCCCCAAGCCTGTGCCGCACGGCCCCCCCAGCTACTGCGCTGCCAAAGCCAGTTACTCTGCTGCCCCAGCCAGTTACTCTGCTGCTCCAGCCAGCTACTCAGCTGCTCCAGCCAGTTACTCTGCTGCCCCAGCCAGCTACTCGGCTGCTTCAGCCTGCCATTTCTGTGGCCAAAGCCAGCACCCACGGCAGCACTGTCCGGCCCGTAACGCGACCTGCAGCAGCTGTGGGCGAAAAGGACATTATGCCAGAGTGTGTCTGGCGAAGAAAGCCCCAGCCTCTAACCCTCCCACGGCTCAAAGCACTTGTTCCGCCCCAGCCTCTAACCCTCCCACGGCTCAAAGCACTCGTTCCCTGAATTCACAGGCCTGCAGGCCCCGAAATGCTGCAGCCTGTATGCCGACTCCGCCCCCACCCAACATGTGCGACTCATGGGGGCGGCCATCTTGGCAATCCTCCTCCATGCGGCCGGCCATGTGCGACTCATGGGGGCGGCCATCTTGGGATCCATCCCCTTCAAACTCTGAAACTCACCTCGACGACTACGAACTCAGAGGGCAGTCATCACGGGGCCACTCCAGCACAGCTGATCGAGCCGCCGACTACCCGCAACTCAGCTCAGTCACCCTGGATCAATCCTGCCCCAAGCACCTACGAAGTTCGATGGCGGAGGTCCAGATCAACGGGTACAGCACGCCATGCCTCTTTGATTCCGGGAGCACCAAGAGCTTATACATCCAGAGCTGGTAAGACGCTGTTCGCTTTCTATTTTTCCGGTGAGCCAAACTATCGCCCTCGCTTCGGGCTCCCACTCAGTCCAAATCCAAGGACGCACCGTTGCTACGCTCACAATTCGAGGCGCTAGTTATTCTAAATTTAAACTTTATGTCCTGCCCGACCTCTGCGCGCCACTCTTATTAGGCCTGGATTTCCAGTGCAACCTCAAGAGCCTCACCCTCAGCTTCGGCGGGCCCCTGCCCCCACTCACTATCTGCAGCCTAACCACATTGCGCATCTCCCCCCCTCCGCTCTTCGCCAATCTCACTTCAGATTGCAAGCCAGTAGCTACTCGCAGCAGGCGATACAGCCTACAGAATAGGGTCTTTATCCGATCGGAGGTCCGACGGCTGCTCAGTGAGGAGATCATAGAGGCCAGTAATAGTCCCTGGAGAGCTCAGGTGGAGGTCGTCAAGACCGGGGAAAAATTTTGCATGGTCGTCGACTATAGCCAGACCATAAATCGCTTTACGCTCCTAGTCGCGTATCCCCTCCCCAAAATTGCAGACATGGTTAATCAGATCGCCCAATATCGGCTATTTTCCACGGTGGATCTGAAGTCTGCACACCACCAGCTCCCAATCCGCCCGGAGGACCGCCACTACACGGCATTCGAGGCCGCCTCTTCCATTTCCTCCGGGTCCCTTTCGGCGTCACTAACGGGGTTTCGGCGTTCCAACGAGCAATAGAACATAGAACAAAGAACACTACAGCGCAGTACGGGCCCTTCGGCCCTCGATGTTGCGCCGACCTGTGAAACCATCTGAAGCCTATCTGACCTACACTATTCCATTTTCATCCATATGTCTATCCAGTGACCACTTAAATGCCCTTAAAGTTGGCGAGTCTACTACTATTGCAGGCAGGGCGTTCCACACCCCTACTACTCTCTGAGTAAAGAAACTGCCTCTGACATCTGTCCTATATCTATCACCCCTCAATTTAAAGCTATGTCCCCTCGTGTTGGTCATCACCATCCGAGGAAAAAGACTCTCACTGTCCACCCTATCTAACCCTCTGACTATTTTATATGTCTCTATTAAGTCACCTCTCAGCCTTCTCCTCTCTAACGAAAACAATCTCAATTCCCTGAGCCTTTCCTCGTAAGACCTTCCCTCCATACCAGGCAACATCCTAGTAAATCTCCTCTGAACCCTTTCCAAAGCTTCCACATCCTTCCTATAATGTGGTGACCAGAACTGCACACAATACTCCAGGTGTGGCCGCACCAGAGTTATGTACAGCTGCAGCATGACCTTGTGGTTCCGAAACTCAATCCCCCTGCTTATAAAGGCTAGCACACCATATGCCTTCTTAACAGCCCTATTAACCTGGGTGGCAACTTTCAGGGATTTATGTACCTGGATGCCGAGATCTCTCTGTTCATCTACACTACCAAGAATCTTGCCATTAGCCCAGTACTCTGCATTCCTGTTACTCCTTCCAAAGTGAACCACCTCACACTTTTCCGCATTAAACTCCATCTGCCACCTCTCAGCCCAGCTCTGCAGCTTATCTATGTCCCTCTGTATCCTATAACATCCTTCAGCACTATCCACAACTCCACCAACCTTCGTGTCATCTGCAAATTTACTAACCCATCCTTCTACACCCTCTTCCAGGTCATTTATAAAAATGACAAACAGCAGTGGCCCCAAAACAGATCCTTGTGGTACACCACTAGTAATTGAACTCCAGGATGAACATTTGCCATCAACCACCACCCTCTGTCTTCTTTCAGCTAGCCAATTACTGATCCAAACCGCTAAATCACCTTCAATTCCATACTTCCTTATTTTCTGCAATAGCCTACCGTGGGGAACCTCATCAAACGCCTTACTGAAATCCATATACACCACATCAACAGCTTTACCCTGATCCACCTGTTTGGTCACCTTCTCAAAAAACTCAATAAGGTTTGTGAGACATGACCTACCCTTCACAAAACCGTGTTGAGTATCGCTAATCAACTTGTTCTTTTCAAGATGATTATAAACCCTATCTCTTATAACCTTTTCCAACATTTTACCCACAACCGAAGTAAGGCTCACAGGTCTATAATTACCAGGGTTGTCTCTACTCCCCTTCTTGAACAAGGGGATAACATTTGCTATCCTTCAGTCCTCCGGCACTATTCCTGTCGACAAAGACGAATGGTAGACCAGTACGGGCTGCGGGCCACGTTTCCGTATCTGGACAATGTTACCATCTGCGGCTATGACCAGCAGGACCACGACGCCAACCTCCACCGTTTTCTCCAAACGGCACAGAAATTAAATCTCACTTATAACAAGGAGAAATGCGTTTTCCGCACAAACAGACTGGCCATCCTCGGCCACGTCGTGGAGAACGGAGTCCTGGGCCCAGACCCGGACCGCATGCGCCTTAGAGCTCCCCCTCCCTCATTGCCCCAAGGCCCTCAAACGGTGCTTGGGGTTCTTCTCATACTACGCCCAGTGGGTCCCTCAATATGCGGACAAAGCCCGCCCACTCTTTAAGGCCACACGATTTCCCCTGTCAGCTGAGGCGCGCCAAGCCTTCAGCTGCATCAAGGAGGACATCGCCAAAGCAGCCATGCGGGCGGTGGATGAATCCACTCCCTTTCAGGTTGAGAGCGACGCCTCAGAGGTAGCTCTAGCAGCCACTTTAAATCAGGCAGGGAGGCCCGATGCATTTTTCTCCCGTACCCTATCCGCTTCAGAACTCCGACACTCCTCAGTCGAGAAGGAAGCACAAGCCATCGTGGAGGCTGTTCGTCACTGGAGGCACTACCTCGCAGGTAGGAGGTTCACCCTCATCACCGACCAACGATCGGTTGCCTTTATGTTTGACAACTCGCAAAGGGGCAAAATAAAAAATGATAAAATCCTCCGGTGGAGGATCGAACTCTCCACCTATAGTTACGATATTAAATATCGACCGGAGAAGCTCAACGTGCCCTCGGATGCCCTATCCCGCGGGACATGCGCCAGCGTGCAGATCAGCCATCTGAAAGCCATCCACGTGGACCTCTGCCATCCAGGGGTCACCCGGCTCGCCCACTACATCAGAGCCCGAAACCTGCCTTTCACCAACGAGGAGGTAAAAGCGGTCACCAGGGACTGCCCGATCTGTGCAGAGTGCAAACCGCACTTCTATAGACCAGACAGGGCCCACCTGGTCAAGGCTTCTAGGCCCTTTGAACGCCTTGCGATCGATTTCAAAGGGCCACTCCCCTCCACTAACAAAAACATTTATTTCCTCAACATCATCGACGAGTTCTCCCGATTCCCTTTTGCCATTCCATGCCCTGATATGACCTCCCACACAGTCATTAGGGCCCTGCATAGTGTCTTCACCCTGTTCGGTTTCCCCAGCTACGTACACAGCGACCGGGGTTCGTCCTTTATGAGCGACGAGCTGCGTCAGTACCTGCTCGACAAGGGCATCGCCTCGAGCAGGGCTACCAGTTACAACCCCAAGGGGAACGAGCAGGTGGAGAGGGAGAACGCGACGGTCTGGAAGACTGTCCTGCTGACCCTCCGGTCTAGAAAACTCCAAGGGGGCGATTCTCTGTACTCACGACGGTGCGGAGAATAGCGGGGGTCGTAAATTTTTACGGCCACGCTGGTCTGACGCCCTCCCTCTATTCTCCCTCCCCCCCACGCCCGCCTCCCAACACGAATCGCTGCCCGCCGTTTGTTTACGGCGAGCAGCGATTCTCAGCTGGCCGATGGGCCGAAGTCCAAGCACTTTACGACCGTTTTTAGGAACGTCAAACACACCTGGTCTGACCGTTCGTAAAAACGGGCGTAAAGTTGTGATCTTGGGAACCATGGCACCGATTGGCACGGCAGTACCACGGCTGTATCCATTCGCGGGGCGGCTGAGGGGCATCCCGGCCCGCGCATGCGCGGGTTTCGCGCAAATGCGCAATGACGTCATCCGCGCATGCTCGGGTTGGAGTCTTCCAATCCGCGCATGCGCGGGTGACGTCATGTGAAGCGTCAGCCGTCGCAAACTCTGGCAAGCGGGCTTAACGAAATTCGTTAAGCCCGCGATGCCGGAGTTCATGGCCGCGCGATGCTAGCCCCGACCGGGGACCAGAATCGGTTCCCGGTCGGAGGGGCGGAGGCTGGCGTCAAACCCGCCTGTTTTTGACGCCAGCCTCACGATTTCTCCAGGTTTCGGAGAATCATGCCCATAGTCTCCCAATGGCAAGAAGTCCTCCCAGACGCGCTCCACGCAATCAGATCCCTCCTCTGTACAGCTACAAATCAAACCCCTCGCGAGCGACTCTTCATTTTTTCTAGGGGCACTACCACGGGAGTCTCACTTCCGGCGTGGCTGAGGACACCAGGCCCGGTCCTCCTGAGGAAGCTCGTCAGGGGGCACAAAACTGACCCCTTTGTTGAAAAGATGCACCTCCTCCATTCCAACCGCCAGTACGCATTCGTGGAGTTCCCGGACGGTCGCCAGGACACAGTATCCCTTCGGGACCTGGCACCCGCTGGATCCAGCCCCCCCCCCTACCCCTGCTGAGGAACCCCTTACCCCGTTCCCTATGCTGCCGCCCCCTCACGCCCCCGATTCCGCAAGCTCACCCCACCGGTTCCACGAGCCAGAACCAGCCTGCCCCCAGCGCCCCCAATCTCCGGTCGAGCCAGAGGTGTATAAAGTTTGGATGGGACCCACCCCGGGGTCTGCCATCGTACCCCAGCTCTGAACACCCACCCAGCCACCGCAAGAGGCTGCAACCCCGGTGCTCCGCAGAGCGAAAAGAACAATTCATCCACCAGACAGACTAAATCTGTGAGCCACCACCCCTGCTGAACTCGATTTTTTTTGCAGGGGGTGAATGTGGTGAACGTGATTCACACCGGATTGTAATCTATACATACATGTCTGTATTGTAAGTGCAGTTACACTACCTGTCCTCCAGGGGGAGTAGCTCTGGGAATGCTCGAGTTCTATGGGGGCTTATCCCTTGGCTCTGCCCAGGACTCCTCCCCCACAAGCTGCTGTATAAATGTCACTGCCACATGGTCAGCAGGCCAGTTCACTGTAAGTTCAATGGCTAACCGGCTGCGTCTGTTGTGAGTATATTAAAACCGCTATTCTAATCCTACAAGCACGTGTCCGTAGAATTGTTGGTTCCAACAGATGACAATCCTCCCTAGATTTCTGTTTGTTTTTCAGTGCCTCCCAATCTTTGTCCCACCGTCCTTCTTCAAAAGAGTTAACAGGATGATCATGAGCTTTGTCTGGGCGGGAAAATCCCCGCGGGTGAAGAAGGCGATGCTGGAGAGGAATCGCAGCGAGAGAGGGCTGGCTTTGCCGAGTCTGATTAATTATTACTGGGCGGCCAACATCGCTATGATAAGGAAGTGGATGGTGGGTACGGGGTCTATCTGGGGGCAGGTGGAGGCGGCTTCGTGCAGGGGCTCCAGCTTGGCAGCCCTGGTCACGGCTCCTCTACCGCTGCCGCCGGCCAAGTACTCCACCAGCCCAGTAGTGGTGGCGACCCTGCGGATATGGGGCCAGTGGAGGAGGCATGTAGGGGAGATGGGGGTGTCGGTTTGGGCGCCAATCTGCGACAGCCATCGGTTTGCCCCCGGGAGTATGGATGGGGGTTTCGAGTATGGCGGCGGGCAGGGGTGGGAAGGGTGGGCGATATGTTCCTGGAAGGGAGCTTTGCGAGTTTGAGGAGCTTAGAGGAGAAATTTGGGCTGGTAAGGGGAAATGGATGGAGAGGGCGTCCTGTGGGGATACAAGCCTGGGGGCCCTGGTAACGGCGCCATGGCCGCTCCCTCCTACGAGGTATACCACGAGTCCGGTGGTGGTGGCTACCCTCAAGATTTGGGGGCAGTGGAGGCGGCATAGGGGAGAAGTGGGGGGCTCGATGGAGGCTCCGTCAAGGTCATAGGTTCGTCCCGGGGAACATTGATGGGGGATTTCAGGGTTGGCACAGAGCGGCCATCAGACAGCTGAGGGACCTGTTTATTGATGGGAGGTTTGCGAGCCTGGGGGAGTTGGAGGAGAAATTTGGGCTCCCCCCCGGGAAACATGTTAAGGTATCTGCAGGTGAAGGCATTTGCTAGACGGCAGGTGGAGGGATTCCCTTCGCTTCCCGCGAGGGGGGTGAGTGACAGGGTGCTTTCGGGGGTCTGGGTCGGAGAGGGGAAGATATCTGATATCTACAAGGTTATGCAGGAGGTGGAGGAGGCGTCAGTAGAGGAGCTGAAAGCTAAGTGGGAGGGGGAACTGGGGGAACAGATCGAAGACGGGACATGGGCTGATGCCCTGGAGAGGGTTAATTCTTCCTCCTCGTGTGCGCGGCTTAGCCTCATCCAATTCAAGGTGCTGCACCGGGCCCACATGACTGGGACGAGGATGAGTAGGTTCTTTGGGGGTGAAGACAGGTGTGTCAGGTGCTCGGGGAGTCCAGCGAACCATGCCCTGGGCATGTTCTGGGCATGCCCGGCACTGGAGGAGTTCTGGAAAGGGGTGGCGAGGACGGTGTCGAGGGTGGTGGGATCCAGGGTCAAGCCAGGATGGGGACTCGCGATTTTTGGGGTTGGGGTGGAGGCGAAAGAGGCTGGTGTGCTGGCCTTTGCGTCCCTAGTAGCCCGGCGAAGGATCTTGCTACAATGGAAGGATGCGAGGCCCCCAAGCGTGGAGACCTGGATCAATGACATGGCGGGTTTCATTAAGCTAGAGAAGGTCAAATTCGCCCTGAGAGGATCGGTACAAGGGTTCTTTAGGCGGTGGCAACCTTTCCTCGACTTTCTGGCTCAACGATAGGGTACTGGGACAGTAGCAGCAGCAACCCAGTGGGGGAAGGGGGAGGGAAAAGGGCCCGGGGGGGGGAGGGGGGGAGGGGAGGGGGGGGGGGGGGGGGGGGACGATGACTATGTTTGTTTATTTAATTTCAATTTATTTTTAAGTTCTCTTGTTGTTAATTGGGGTTGGGGGGGTGGTGGAGATGTGATACATGCGTTGATACGGTCTGGGGGGGTGTTACAGTTGTTATGGGTTATTTTGTTGCATTTCATTGTTTGTCGTTATATTTTATATTTTCTGTAAAAAATTCCAATAAAAATTATTTTATTTTTTTTAAATGCACTGACCACACATGACGGTGTGGTTCTAAAAGAGACCCTTTATGTGGTTCCTGAACAGGACAGGAATCAGCTTATTTGTTTGTTCCATGATAGTCATGGACATCAGGGAATTGACCCCACTACAGCCCACCTCAGACAGCTCTGTTGGTGGCCACATTTAAAGGAAGACGTCACTCACTATATAGAAAATTGCCTTATCTGTGCCCAAAACAATCCGGACAGATATGCCAAGAAAGTTCAGCTTAGCCACACCCGCCCCGTTAATGGCCCCTGGACTAACCTCCAGATTGATTTTATAGGACCATTGCCCCCTTGCAAGAATGGTTACAAATATGTGTTAGTAGTCATAGACACATTTATGAAATGGGTAGAGGCATTCCCATCTAGGACTAATACAGCAAAGACCACGGCTAAGATTTTAACCCACCACATCTTTACGAGATGGGGACTCCCCCGCAGCATTGAATCCAACCAAGGTTCCCATTTTACTGGACGTGTCATGAAGAACGTCCTCACGATATTTGGCATCACACAAAAATTCCACATAGCATACCACCCCCAGTCAAGTGGTATCGTGGAAATAATGAACCGCACCCTAAAACCAACCCTCAGGAAAATGGTCCAACAAAACAGCACCACTTGGGATTCAGTCCTCCTTTTGCGTTAATGTTTTTGCGTAATACTGTTTCGACTTCCACAGGTTTCACCCCACACACTCTCATGACCGGATGCCCCATGAAAGGCACTGAATTTTTATTCGGACTTGACTTGACCAGCCCTGAAGTGACAGCCCTCACCCACAAAAGCGCAGTTAAACAGTTAGTTGAGAATGTAAAAATGGCTCAGCTAGTAGCTGCAGTGAAATCAGGCACACGAAAGAAACAGAGCAAGGCCTGTTTCGATAAGACAGTGCATGCGACTGAGTTTGAGGTAGGACAGCAGGTCATCCTATCTATTTACAACCCCAGCACATTTCTGTCGCCAAAGTATTCAGGTCCGTATTCAATTGCAGACAAAGTAAGCCCCTCGGTTTATAAAATAAAGTACCCCAACGGGAAGACTGTGTGGTTTCATATAAACCAGCTCAAGGCATATGGCTCGCAGTCTAACCACGCACACCACGTCATGCTTGACGCAGGACACCACGCCTCGCCCACAGCAAACGTATCCATAGCCTCCCCCACCACGACTGACCCATCCACGGACTCAACCTCGACTCCGCCCCCTAACTCCAGGCTCCGCCTCGGAACGCCCACTAGCAGCAGCAGCAGAGACAGCGACTGTGACTCGGACGATAGCCACAGCACGCCACCCAACTACCCTCATGCAACAGGCCCCACACCCGACGATTCTGAACACGATTCGACTGATCCCTTCCTGATCACATTCCTTAACAACCCTCACCAAAGACCACCGCCCTACGATGACGACCCCGACTTCGTTCCCACTGAATTAGACACGACCGTTTGGCACCGTGACAATTCGTACAGGCTCGTCCGGAACGACGAGATGGACCCAAAGTCACACCATGCAGCCTTAGCAACCCTCATTCATACCAGAGTATGGCATCCGGGAGAAGAGGATGACATTGAGTCTGACTTCCAACACGAGAACCCCTTTGCGACTCTGTTCGCAACTGATAACTGAGGTGTCCAGATGATGTTTTAAAAGGAACTGCTTAAGAGAGAAACGGTGTCCTTTCTGATGGAACCTGCACGATTCACGTTGCATGTTTGTTTGTTTGTGTTTGTATGTGTTCTTTGCTCCAGTTAAACCAGCTCGGCGTCCACACGCCCCATTTGCCCGCCGATACCTTTGAGAACTTGCCGGCATGCTTATCAGCCGAAACCGCTGAGAACTTGCCCGACCCCTGTTCGTAATTGCTCTTCTGATTTGAGGATACCCTTATCAGCAGACACCCCTGAGAGCTTGCCAGAACCCTGTTCATAACTGCTCTTCTAGTTTGAAGGTAGAACCTTTTTAGCAACCCCCCACGATGACTACATTCTTGCCCATTCTTGTCGGTCACCCAGGCAGTGGATAAACGGCAGTGGTACCCGCCCTGTCTGAGGACCCCCCCTCTGGTCAGCCAAGCTCGGGTAGAGCACAGCCCGCCCTACCCGGCGATTCCACCCAAATCTTACCCGTCGTGGCCCATACGCACCTCATTTTGGCTCTTTTGGTTCGAAAAGTTTTGTTATATTTTAGGGTGACCCTTCGGTTGCCACCCCTCCTGCTATTTACATCCACGAACATTTGGATGGTAAAACGCACAGCCTGCGAGACGGCTCGCAATGGTTCAGTATTTTTGAGTATGTCTGGTCCTGAAATTCGTTTTTTGAAAAAAAAATGAGGGAGTCACAGATTGGTGACCAACTGTAAAGGGAAATTGGCACTAAAGGACAGACATACTAACGCACGAGATATTAAACAAGATGGTAACAGAAACTATGCTTGATCCCACAGATTTCCAGAAGCTCCAGGAAGAGAGAAGAGAAGAAAAAGAAGTGAAGAGAAGAAAGAAGACAACAATGAAAATATCACATGTGTTTTTTGTCATGATAATTATAGTTTATACACGGTTGCGCGCGAACGCGAACCCCCTCGCCCCAACCCCCCCCCCCCGGCCGTTAATGATTCACTTCCCCATAGCACCCAGAGCCCAGTGACAACCAACAACGCACCCTCATGGTGTGATAAGTTCATAACGTGGTACTCTTTTTCTTACATAATCAAATCCCTTCTAGCATTGGCGATACTCTGCAGCATCGTGCAGACTATCCGCATGAAGAAATGGCGAAGGAGAGCCTACCGCTCTCGCACCCCGGTTTACAGGATGAGATTCCCTATTTTTGGTTTTCACCAGGCCCCCGAACCCCTGGAGATGTAATAAAGAACTTTCATTCGTTTGAGTTTTTTTTGTCAATAAAGAAATGTGTTCCGTTTGCGACTGTAAGATTGTATTGCTCTGTGCTTGACTGCCAAGCCAGAGAACATTGTGAATGCTGCTATTATTTGTGTATTGTTAGGAAGCTAGTATGTTCGGATGTTTAAGTGAGTGTAGTTTATGGAGGATAGTTAGAGGTACCGTTTTTCTTGTTTTGTAATGCATGTTATGACATAGCGCCACTTAGGATTGTCAGTTAAAATTTTCTTGCATAGTTATGGTCGGTGTAGAGGCCATGGAGGAGTGCTCACTGGGGTCAGGGAAGGAAGACGACATAGTTGTGTGATCCATCACGCTTCGCGTTAGGGATCACAAGGAGGGAGTGTAGCCACCTGGGTTGGCCACTTCCCGACTTAAAATGGAGATTCGCTGAGAACACAGGGAAAAATGGACAGTCTCAGGAAAACAAGCAGTTTGCAGAGTTTTCCTGTGTATTCGATTTGCAGAAGGCAGACAGCACTGAAACCGGCAGTAATCTACATATTAATGAGCGATTCCCAGGCACAATAGAAACAGTTAGAGATGACCGAGGTAAAACCAGACTCCTCGGCGCCAGCAGGAGTCCAAAACAAAAGAAGCCAACAAACACTTAAGGACCGCCCAGCGATCAGGGAACAGCCCCAGTATTGGGGAAATCAAATCCATTGATTGGGAACATGATCCAATCAATTGGAGCCAGGTACGGGGTCTGCCCAAAAGGGCGCAAAGCCCCTGGGGACTATAAAGTAGAGTCCCCAAGTTCAACTCGTCCTTCTTGGCAGGGTCTCCCAGCAGCTCGAAACAACCCTTGACAGAGACCTGCCTAGCAGCTGCACCAACAAGTAAGTGTCCAGTCAACGCACGCTACGAGATAGGCGCTCCTCACCCTTAGTCCATACCAGCTGGAAGCCTGCAGTCTCAGGATCGAACGAGAGGCCATTGTTCCCTGACCCAGTGGGTTCCTTTTCCAAAGCTAAGTATTGGCCTTTAGTGGTAGAAATGGTCTAGTTCTGTAGTATTTATGCATGAGTAGCGATTGACTGTGTATATCATAAATGTGTTTTGATTTGCACCTTACTAACTGGAGTATTGAGTTATTGATCAGCACTTGAACTTGAACCTCGTGGTGGTATCGTAAAGATACCTGGCAACTCTAGAGCAAGGTGATAAAACAGAGCCAATTGAGTGTAAAGCACACTCACCAAAACGAGCAACAACTCTGGTTCAGACTTCCTCGAAAAACTGATGAATTAGTCACGATTTTCCTTTCATGAAGCCAGGCTTACTCTGCTTGGTTAGATTATGATTTTCCAAATGTGATTTTCCAAATTTCCTTAATAATCGATTCGAACATTTTTGCAACCATAGATGTTAGGATAATCAGAGTCTACCTGTCAACTAATCAGCGCTCTGTTCTCACAGAGATTGTTGTTTCCCCTGACATTGATATTCTTGTGATTGTCCTGATGAGTGCAAGACCTAAAGCTTCAACAAAATGTATTTTCTCAGCAACTCTCAAGTTCTACCAAACAAGTAAAGAAAAAAATAATCATCTTCACCTCACAGGTTCCGCATTCTAAACAATCTCAGACTAAATACATTTCCCACAAATTGTTTATTGGTGATTCTCCATATTTATGGTTTTGGACTCTGGCAATCCTCACTCAACAATTGCCTGCTACAAATGAATAAAAACAAATCTGGTAGGAGTAAAAGTTCCCTATAATTTCCCTTCATTATGGATGGGCAGCTTGCCCAGACCCTTTAAGATTGCTGCTTGCGTGTACCTGTATGCATCTTAAAGGGAACATCCGTTGTTTGTGGCCTGTCTGCCCCGTGTGTGTTACGTTCCAGTTGACTCAGATTGGTACAACTGTGGCTTTATTACAGTCAGATGCGTGGCCTCCTACTGCAGCTGGCGAAATGGCAGATCAGAGGAGGACATGCTTATTTATATGACTCCTTGTGGGCGGAGCTAGCCGGCAGGGGCTACCGGCGAACCTGTAGAGCAGGTCCTACCTTACATCCCCTAATACAGGTGCACACAGTGGTTCACCACAGAGGGGACATTTGTCAGGGTGATCTACACTCAAAGGGCGGAATCTTCCAGCCCCTCTTGCCAGCAGGATCTTCTACTCCCGCCGATGTGGACGGAGATTTTAAATGGCAAGCCGGCCCCTTCACAGGACGGACTTGGAAAATTCCGGCCAAAGTCATTGCATCTCTATCCGCTGACATGTGCAATGTCAGACGTTCACGGTTCAGATAAGGCAGATCTAAACAAGTTTGGATCCTTAATGCTGCACTGCTTTTCTGTGCGCTGAAACTGGATGTATTGAATGAATGCATTGACCAGTGATCACTGGTTATCTTACCTAGGAGCTGGTTTAACCACTTGTGGACCCTTGCCTGGAGAAGTCAGTTGAGAACTTGTGCTTTCTGGTACCTGCTTCCGTGGTTTTTTAAAGTTTCTAAAACTTGCCTGTGGAGACAGAATTGAATTGAATTCTTACTATCGATTCTATTGATTGTTTAATTGAACATAAAGAAGCTGCCATTTCCTTACCTGATCAAAAAAATACAAATCGTCCGCAATCAGAGACATTGTTTAAGATTGCCTGAATGCACTGCAGTCACCTGTTCAGACAAAGACACATGTCAAAACCAGTCACTTCATATTTTATTATGCTCATAAAAACCCTATTTAAGTTTTCTTGATACACGAGACAAGAAAGACCTTTAATTGCAGAGTTTCTATTCCCACTGTGGGATCTTGCTTTGGCAGGAGTGTGAATCGGAATGTCGATTGGCAGGAAACTCACCTTTCACTCATCAAAATCAAAAGCCAAAAACTGAGGACTTGTTACAAATTGGCTGACTGATACTTGGCCTATGTGCCCCTCTCCATCCAATTATCACACTCTCCTCTTTCTGCTGCCAAATACACAACTCCCCCCGCCCCCCCTAACCAGCACTAGCCTCTGCACCAACTTGAATACCATGGATCCCGTCCTTTCCACTCACTAATAATCCTTTTCTACCCCAAGGAAACTCTGTGTAGGCAGGTTCAGAAAAAATGCAATTACACTTAACATGCTCCTGTGACGGATTTACACCTGTCGCCTGGGCTCTGCTGCTAGCCTTGGCGTCTCTTGTATGGGTTTGTGGCTTTGAGAGTACACCTTTGATTCAGTGGCAGCTCTCTCTGTTCTGTATTGCCAGTCATTTTGCAGTTTAAAAGTCCTACTCTTCAGACCTAGACATGTAGGTCTGCTTTTTCTCAGGTGGGGGGGCTGCTTCATCTACTAAAGTGGTTGAGGCTTGAAAGCGGGATTCCCACTGCCCAGTGAGAGGAAGTACTGCCCTCAAGACCTGCCAACCAATCTGATTGAGCAGCAGCTCCAGTAGTCCCAGAGTTCAGTTGTGGGTTCTGCCAGGACTGCAGAAAGGACAATGAAGATGAGTGGCTCTCCCAGAAAGGTAAGTCATGGGGTTATAGGGCAGGTAAAGATCCTGGAGACCAGAGAAGCATGGTGGCGGTTCGTGTGGGGTGGGGGTGGGGGAGGGCAGACTTTGGAGGACAGGCAACACAAAAGGGGAATTGACATTTAGGGGCAAGGGCTGTTCATTCTAATAGTAGTACATGGTGGAGGGACAATTCAGGAGCTTCTCTTTACCTTCAGCAAGTTTATTTTTTGCACAGCTCAGTAGCATGACAACTTCCTAATGCTTCTCTACACCCAACTGTTGCAGCTGTCTCTATTTATAATCATATTTTTAACCTGCTGGAGAGGATAAAAATTCTGACCACAGAGAAAGGGTATTCTGGAATTGCGAGGGAACCGTCAGCAGCAATAAGGGTGTATGAGAAATTCTCGGACATGATGGGATTACAGTTCAAAATTGAAAAATATCATAGACTCTGAGTCACTCTTCTGAATCTGCAAGGGGTTGCAAAGACGTCTCCAAGATTTCAACAGTTCAGATGAAGATTAATGAGATATGAATCCATAACAGAGTACATTCAAGGATAGTACCAGATGATAGCAGAATCATGAATCCTTATTGAAGAAAACAATCTGGAGGATTGCCATTTCATTGAGAAGGTGGAAGCATATATTTCTCTCATTACTCAACACCTAGCTCCTGTAAAGAAGTTGCAGGAGCTATAATAAGCACAGCAGCAAGATGACAAATGTGTCCAGATAAAGGAATACTGTCTGGAAGGATGGTCACGCTAAACTTCAAACACTCCGGTACAAGAACAGCATTTCAAATAGAGAAAGCATCTCACAGTCATTGATGATCTCCTAGTGTTTAATGACAGAATCGTCATTCCAAGAACACTTTGGCTCAATATTCTTCAAATACTTCACCAAAGTCACTCAAGCATAGCAAAATCTTGAGTGAATGCCCAGAAAACAGTCTGCTGGCCAGACGTCACTCATTCTACAGAAGAACTTATTTCTAGTTTTCTTACATGTACAGTAAACAACTAAGAGTAATTAGAAACTTCTACTTTTCCATCAAAGCTGTGGTAGTGCCTGGAAATGTATTGATTTTATTTTTAAAACACGATATTCCTTGTTGTCATTTGTTACTACTGAAGGTAGATTGAAGTGAAAAGAATGCACGGCACCACAGCAGAAGCAGTTGTTGAATGACTGTAGAGAACTCGTGCAGCGTTCCAAACATTGTTGTGTCAGACAATGGTCCGCAATCTACTAACAAATTAGTCCAAAATGTTCCTATGCAATATGGATTTACTGACATAACCAGCTCACCTTATTATCCTCAAGGAAATGGAAAAGCTGAGAGAAGTGTGCGAATCATCAAAGACTTGATGAAGAATAAATATCTTAATTTAGCCCTTCTGAGTTATCGCACCTCATTGCTGCAGAATGGTTTCTCACCATTAGGGTTGTTAATGAGAAGATGATTGAGCACACAACTGCCAGCTCTGCAACAGAAACTAAAAGCTAATATTACCCTGAATGAGTGGGTAAAAAAAGTACTGGGAAGAACAGAGACACAAACAGGACTAATTGCATTAACTTCAGGCTTAGAGCACGAGATGTATCCGTGCTGAAGCTTGGGAAGAGGGAATGGGTACAAAACCTACAGAAACAATGTATTGTTATTATTAGTAATCCAAAAAGCTCAACAACCAAGATTGTACAGGATTGAGAAAGGCCAGGACTAAAAGGAGAAACTGCAGAGCCTTAATGGCCTTAGAAAGAGGTCAATTGAAACTTGGACTTGCAATTCAAATCCTGATTGAAATAAGGAACAAGAAATAAGACAAAGCTCGACGGTAACTGGGGGAAGTAAGACATCACATTTTTAATCAAAATATATAAGCTATACATGGTTAATTTCATTTTTTTTTGAGAAACAGTCAAATATTCTTTTGAAAATGGCTGAAGCTATGTCTGTTTGTGTCCCTTGAACAACACTAGCTAATATTGTTATCTCTGAAGAAGCTCTTAAGAGCTCCCTGAGGGATGAAGAGACCTAATTCCAAGTGAACTATACAAAGACACATCCTTTGTCAAAGCCAAAGTGGAGAGATGGGAGTCATGTGGCATGACCTCTTCCAGCTGGAACCAGTAATATTGCATTGTGGTTCTAAGAAAGTGCAGTCTGCCATTTTTTCCAATTACCCAGCATAGCACAGAAAGTGGGCTCTGTCATGCTGAAGACCTATGAGAACTTTTGTATCATGGTCTACAAGGCAGATTCAAATCTATGTGCCTATGTCATCATGAAAGTAATTTCTTCTGGAAAAGTGAATTAACCAGCATCAGTTTTCAACCTGCTGACCATTGTGAAGAAATACTTCATTGGACATTGGGCCCATGTGAATCAACAATTATTTTCTCTCTGTCTTTTCCCTGTATATCTTCTCTCTCTATCCCTCTTTTACTGTATGAGTGCACAAGGTGCCACATAGTAACCCCCCCCCCCCCCCTCCCCCCACGTATTTTGAGTGTGTGCACGAATAAACTAACCCTCTGAGTTAACCCTACCTGGAGTTGGAGTTTGCTATAGGGTTATTAATAGAAAATTGGAAACGCCAAAACTGGGGGGGGGGGGGGGGGGGGGGGGGGGGGGATTGGGAGGCTTATAAAGGGGGTAGCACCTTTCTGTTTATGAATGGGTAGTGAGAGGAGAAATCAGAGCTGTATATATTAACTCCCCTCCTGTCTGTAGCAGCCACTCAGGAGAAGAATGCTCATACCGACAAAAGGGAGAGTGCAGAATGTCCTCAACCTCAGAAAGAGAACAGAACAAGATGAAGGAGATTGATCAAGACACCCTGTGAAGACTGAGACTTTGGGGAGAGATTTAGCAGAATGTAAATATGATTGTGATAAAGACATGGGGGGGGGGATGTAAATAGTTATCATTAGAAGCACATGATGCTGGTGTAATGATGAAATAACATTACATGATTGAGAAACAGATGCCATGTGAGAGTACCTTTAAGAAATAGATGTTTAAGCAATGTACCTTTAAGAAATGGAGCAGCTCATATTACTGAAGTGATGTCAGAGGGTGGGGGTAGCTGAGTTGAGCTCACTTCTGCTCTTAGTTTCAGTTTTGAGAGAGCAGCTGAAAAGTGCCTGGCTGGTTTGAAAGGAAAAAACAGTTTTGAGGTCAAGAGCTTGGGTGTGTCTCTGTTTGCAGTAAGCTGGATCTGCTGTGATCTCTGCCAGGAAAGAATATCTCTGAATCATCTGGGTGATTTAAACTCATAATAGTAATGTATTTAACCTGATGTGTTTCTGTTTAAAGGTGTTAAGTCTTTTGGAGGTTTGAAGGAACATTTTGAGGGATTATTTAGTGTTGTATTATTTTTGGGGTTATCTTTGAAGTAAGGGTGTTAAGGGATCCAATGTTTATTTAAAAAGGTTAAATTGAATTCATGGAATAAACATTGTTTTGTGTTTAAAAACCCACGTGTCCATAATTGTAATACCACACCTGGAGACCAAGCCGTGTGCTTCAAAAACAATAATACATTAAAGGGAAAGGTTGGTTGAACTCCATGATACATTTTGGGGTTCTGAAAATGCCGCTCCCATAACACAGAGCTCTGGAAGGTGGAGAAGTTCAAAACTTGTGCAGGAGTCCCAATGTGTACATAGTAGTTGTAAATAAAGAGTAATGGTTTTAATAAACTACAGTCTCAGGGGGAGGTGGAGGGAGAGTGGTATTGCCATTGATCTAGTAATCCAAAAACGATGGGCTGGATTCTCCGCTCCGCTGCGCCACATTTCTGCCCTGACCCGCTGCTGGGATTCTCCGTTACGCCGGTTGGTCAATGGGGTTTCCCATTGTGGGGCATGCGCAGTGGCCTCCTTCAATGCACCGACCCCAACACAACATGGCGCAGGACTACAGGGGCGTAGGAAAGGAGACCCCCGCAACAGAGGCCGGCCTGCCAATCGGTGCCCCCCCCCCCCCCCCCCCCGGGGTCGGATCCCCCCTCCCCCAGGCCGCCACCCCACCACCTTTTGAGGGCAATTAGGGGTGGGCAATAAATGCTGGTTTTATCAGCGATGCCTCAAGAAGGAATAAATAGAAACACACACTGACTCAATGGACCAACGCACACAAGCACACACACACACATAGGTACCTAAAAGCAAACAATGAATAATAACCAACTAACACAGTTGGTGGCAAACACAAACACACACTCAAGTACAGACTTGTACAATCACACATGAACACACAACACAATCACATTTATATAACCCCCTCCCTCCCCATAAACACACACACACAAGCAATTCTGTAAATTATGGGAATCTGAAATAAACACAGAAAATGCTGGCAGCAACACTCAGCTCCAGACAGAGAGACAGTGAGTTAACCTCTCGGGTCTGCTGAGCGTTCCCACCAGAAATGAAGGGGCTGTACCAGGAGGTACTGTAAAGAAGTAAAGTTTGCCAGGTTTGAGACACCCCCCTCGCCCCCCCTCCCCTCCCCCCTTTCCCTCCGCCCCGTTTCAAACCTCAAAGGACTAAAGGCCGGAGCTGGATGCTGGGCTTTCCCGCCTCTGGGATGTGTGCTGCCGGCCAGGGGATGGTCTCAGTAAGGGCTGGGCTGGGGATTGTCGCAGCAGCTCCGGCTCATGTTGATGTTGCTGGGAGTCGGCTCTGAGGCGGACTCTCCCGCGGTGTCGCGGCGTCTCTCTGTTGCCCGGGTGACAGTGTGTTTTAGTTCCAGTTCCAAGGCTGACCCGGCTGGACTGGGCTGGGTTAACAGGTGTTGTGCTGCTGATGATGATGAAGCACGCTCTGTCCCACTGAGGGAAGGCTGCTCTGCCGCCAGGCTGACCCATGTTGACCTCTGGGTGCTGGCTGCGAGCAGCTGGCAATGGTCAAAGTTCACAAAGAGTGAACTAAAGACAGCAAATGGTCACCACCCCTGGACCGACCACCACTTCCCCTTAGTCAGGCAGGAGGGTGGCGAAAGGGTATCAATTCAGTCCATGGTGGGAAGGCTCATGGATGACCTACCATAAACCTGAGGGTGGATAGCAGCATGTCCCTCACAGCACTGGGTTGTGAAGGGTGAGGTCTTGCATCCACAATTCAAGGAGCTGGACAGCAGATTAAAAAGCAGGACCTCAAAGGTTGTAATCTCTACATCAGAGTTTCCCAACCAGTGAACGGTGTGTGCTGTGAAGAACCCCCAAGTTTGCTGAGGAAAAAAAAGAATTAAAAAAGGAGCAATTGTGGATAGCACAATTGCTTCACAGCTCCAGGGTCCCAGGTTCGATTCCGGCTTGGGTCACTGTCTGTGCGGAGTCTGCACATCCTCCCCGTGTGTGCATGGGGTTGTTCCGGTTTCCTCCCACAGTCCAAAGATGTGCAGGTTAGGTGGCTTGGCCATGATAAATTGCCCTTAGTGTCGAAAGTTGGCCTCAGTGTTGGGTGGGGTTATGGGGATAGGGTGGAGGCGTTGACCTTGGGTGGGGTGCTCTTTCCAAGAGCCGGTGCAGACTCGAGGGGCCGAATGGCCTCCTTCTGCACTGTAAATTCTATGATAAAATTCATGTAATTAAACCAAAATTAACCATCCTCTTCAGCTCTGTGGTTGGCATCTCCAAGACCCGATAAATCTTGAGCCTCCCGCACCTGCTCCGGCTGGGAGAGAGCTGCACATGTGCGGTTTCGCTCTTATTAGTTGGTCAGGCCCATGCGCATGGCCAACAGGACTTGGAGCTGAAGAAAAAGGGCCCATGCGGCTCCACAAAAAGTAAAAGTTCAAAAAGGGCACAAGAAACAACAGGAGAGAGGACAGGGAGAAGTGAAAAATGAAGTTCCCAGTAAGGGTAGAAGGCAGATAAAATTGGAGATCTGCCTCAACATTTTTTTTATTGTATAGAGGTGTGCAATGACATGTAAAAGGTTGTGAACCTCTGCTCTAGATTACTCACGGTGCCACGTACTAGCGAGAACCGAATAGGGCTGCTGAATGCATGGCTCAAGAGCCGGTGCAGGAGAAAGGGTTTTAGATTACTGGATCACTGGGGCCATTTCTGGGCAAGGTGGGACATGTACAAGTGGGGGACGGTCTGCACCTGAACCAGAATGGGACCGACATCCTTGCGGGTGGGTTTGCTAGTGCTGTTGGGAGGAGTTTAAGCTAGTTTGGTAGATGGAGGGGACATGGAATGTTTGTACAATAGGAGGAAACAAGGTGGAGGGGGTTCAGCCCTGTTGAGTTCCAATGGAGTAAGGTAAGGTTGCATGGCCTCTACTTTAATGCAAGGAACATTACAGGCAAGACTGATGAGTTCAGGGCACGGATTGGCACGTGGAATTATGCTATTGTTGCCATCACAGTGATTTGGGTGAGGGAGAGGCAGGACTGGCCAACTCAAATTTCTGGGGTGTAGGATCTTCAGGTGAGAGAGGGTAGGTTGTAAAAGAAGAGGTGGTGTCACATTATGAATTAAGGAGTCAATTACTGCAGTAATGAGGGACGATATCTTGGAAGCATCTCCAAATGAGGCTTTGTGGGTGGAACATAGGAATAACATGGGGGCAGTCACATTGCTGGGAGTGCATTACAGGTCCCCAAACAGTCAGTGGGCAATAGAGGAGCAGATATGTGGACAATTCACTGAGGTGTGCAAGAATAATAATAATAGTGCAATTATATTAGGGGACTTCAACCTCCCCAACATTAATTGGGATAGTAATTGTGTAAAATGTTTAGAGAACATAGGGGGCAGATTTCTTGAAAAGTATTCGGGAGAGCTTTTTATGACAATATGTAGAAGGTCAAACGAGGGATGATGCTAATGTGTTGGATCTAATTCTGGGGAACAAAGCTGGACAGATGTTCGAGGTGGCAGTGGGGGAGCATTTTAGTAATAGCGACCACAACACAGTACAATTTAAGTTTGTTATGGAAAAGGAAACAGACAGTCTGCAATAAAGCAGTTTTTGATTGGGGGAAGCAAATTTTATTAAAATAAGGCAGAATTTGGTCAAAGTAGACTAGGAGCAGCTTCTTGTGGGAAAATCTACAGCAGAGCAGTGGGGGGGGGGGGGGGTTCATAAAGGAAATGGGGAGAGTATAGGCCCAACATGTTCCTTTTGGGGTGAAATGTAGGAGCATTTGTGAGGGGCAGGAAGTTTAGAGAGGATTTGAGGAGACATTTTCTCACCCAGAGGGTGGAATGCACTGCCTGGGAGGGTAGTAGAGATGGGAAAACTCACAACCTTTAAAAAGTACGTGAATGTCAAAACATTTAAGGCGATGGGCCAAGTATTGTAAAGTGGGATTAGTGTTGATTCAGTGTAGTTTTTTTGGTGCAGGCTCGATGGGCCGAAGGGCCTCTTCTTTCCTGTATGGCCCTCTGACTGGGCCTGTCTCTGCAGTGGGTGATGCTACGTCAGTTGGGTATACAGGCCAGGGTTAGAAATATACAGGGGTAGTGAGTGAATTCATCTACGAAAACCCCAAGAAACGCACAAACAAATCAATCTTGGGGAATCCAATGAGAGAAAAGTCACCTCATGCTCACTGCTCTGGCTTTTCCCATCACAGGCTCTCTTTCGATCACACTTGTTCTCCTCCAGATACAGAAGTTGGGATTCTCCATAGCCCGATGCTGAAATCGGGAACGGCGATTGGGCGGAGAATGGCTTCTGCACCAGAATCAGGGCAGGTGCCGGTTTGACGCTGGTTCGCGATGCTCTGCCCCCTCCAAATCGGCATCATCGGGACGCGCGCTGCTCGCAGCCGCAACGCCATTGGCACGTAATCAGCTGGCACACCCGTGATGCTCCGCTTCTGGTGGACCTTGTTCCCGACAGCACTAGAGCCTGGCATGCTGGCTGCGGACAGTGCCCAGTGCTGCCACACTCAGCCAACATCCGATTCTCTGTTGGCGCCGGCACTTATCCTCAGAAACAGAGAATCCAACCCAGATTCTATGATTGCAGGAGCAGCAAGAGCTAGACAGGGGGATCTTGTGATTCGAGTAACTGGAGCGGTGATTCTAGCTAGTTTTAGTGCCACCATTGAGAGGAGGTCATTTTGATGTGGAATATTTGAAGTCTCCAGTTAGTACGTGAGTGAAAAGCCCTCTTAACATCACTGGAGTTCGCAAACAAGAAACTCCAGTGATCACAAGAATGAGAACAGCAACACCGATGGTACCTCCTCTGACTCAGGAAGTGAGAAATGGTTTCTTCTGTTAATATACCCATATGGATTAATGGTCCTGTCAGGCAGGGCATTTCGTTGTGGAAATTATAATAAAGAAAAATTCTTTGAGGTTAAGGAAATTTATTTGACACAAACATTTGCGGAGATGGAAGGGGTCTGGCTGCATAGCCATTCTACAGCACTCTGTTGTGCGTTGAAAACCATTATATTTATAATGTGAAATAAACAACTTTGAAGAGATAAACCTTGGGAACATACGCAAGAGGAAATATGAATGTTTTGCCCTTGGTTTAAAAAAAATTTGAGTATGCATTTTGTTGTCCTTCAGAAGAACAACTTATTATCGGTATTTCCTTTAACAGAATATTTACCACTGCTCTAGTATCAACTCTTTTGGTTGGAAAAGCCTCTACCCACCGTGAAAACATGTCCACTATCACCAGCATGTATTTGAATCCTTTAGCCATAGGCATGTGTGCAAAATCTATCTGCAAATTTTCCAAAGGCATTTCGGGTTGTGGTAAATGATCAAAGACAGCAGGTGTTTTTAGCCCGATTATTCCTCTGACAAATCATACATGTGCGGGCTACTTTTTCAATTGTTACCGTAATACCTGGAGCATACCATTGTTGACATATGGCATGTGTCATCCATCCTTTGCCCACATGAGCCTGCCCATGGGCAAGGCGACATAGTGGCAAGAACAGACTTCTGGGGCATACTGCTCGGGTATCTGGGTGAATCCAGATTTGATGATTGTCTTAATAGCAACCCACTTTTAGCCAAGAACGATGCTCCTGTAGGGAGGCGTGCTCCTGTGCATGTTTTAACTTTGGTTCTGTTATGGTGGACGGAAGTTCAACTGCAGCAGCTTGTGGTTGTGGCTGCTGTTTGAGAGCCACTTCCTTCGCTATTTTATCAGCAATTCTACTGCCACATGAGACTTCATCGTTTGCAGTAGTAGGCACTTCACACTTTAAAACGGCTATCTTACTGGGCAGCTGAATGACATCGAGTAAATTTAAAACCAATTTAGCATGTTTAATAGGTTAGACAGAGAAAGTTATGTTTTCCATAATTTTCCATAATTGGACAAAATCATGTACTACCCCAAAAGCATATCATCAGTATAAATATTGACTGTTTTACTTTTAGCTAGAATACATGCTATAGTAAGGGCAAACTATTTGAGCGCTTGAGCTGACTTTCCCGAAGGCAGAGAAAAACTTCCACTATCTCGAATGGAGTTACTATTGCGTAGCTGGTCAGAAGGGTCATATAATTTGGGCGGTTTGCTGACCCATCGGTGAAAAAGATAATGTCTGGATTTTCTAGTGGATGACTCAGTAAATCGGGTCGAGGGTTTGTGGTGGCATCAACCAATTATAAATAGTCATGATCATACGGATGCTCTGCTTCCGAGAGTGCGAGCATGAGTGTTGCAGGGCTGACAGCTGGTGCTTGCTTGTAGGTAAAGTTGGTTTTAGTTTGTCCATTGAGACTCTATGTCCTCTATGCCAGATGTGATAATAACAAAAGGGTATTCTGCTGACAAACTAGCCCTCCCTCTGAGGTTATCAATGAGTCGTCAGCATATTGAGGGAACGTTGAGCCTGCAGACAACTGGCACTCGTCCAAGTATAGAAGACAAAATGACATTTGTGTCCGGCACAAATGGAGCAATAGGGATAACTATTTTATTGATGGCTCTGAGATCTTGCCCAAACCGCTACTCGTTGGGTCTTCCTACTTTTGAATGAGGAGTAGAGGTGTTAAGAACATAAGAACATAAGAACTAGGAGCAGGAGTAGGCCATCTGGCCCCTCGAGCCTGCTCCGCCATTCAATTAGATCATGGCTGATCTTTTGTGGACTCAGCTCCACTTTCCGGCCCGAACACCATAACCCTTAATCCCTTTATTCTTCAAAAAACTATCTATCTTTACCTTAAAAACATGTAATGAAGGAGCCTCAACTGCTTCACTGGGCAAGGAATTCCATAGATTCACAACCCTTTGGGTGAAGAAGTTCCTCCTAAACTCAGTCCTAAATCTACTTCCCCTTATTTTGAGGCTATGTCCCCTAGTTCTGCTGTCACCCGCCAGTGGAAACAACCTGCCCGCATCTATCCTATCTATTCCCTTCATAATTTTAAATGTTTCTATAAGATCCCCCCTCATCCTTCTATATTCCAACGAGTACAGTCCCAGTCTACTCAACCTCTCCTCATAATCCAACCCCTTCAGCTCTGGGATTAACCTAGTGAATCTCCTCTGCACACCCTCCAGCGCCAGTACGTCCTTTCTCAAGTAAGGAGACCAAAACTGAACACAATACTCCAGGTGTGGCCGCACCAACACCTTATACAAATGCAACATAACCTCCCTAGTCTTAAACTCCATCCCTCTAGCAATGAAGGCCAAAATTCCATTTGCCTTCTTAATCACCTGTTGCACTTGTAAACCAACCTTCTGTGACTCATGCACTAGCCCACCCAAGTCTCTCTGAACAGCGGCATGCTTTAATATTTTATCGTTTAAATAATAATCCCGTTTGCTGTTATTCCTACCAAAATGGATAACCTCACATTTGTCAACATTGTATTCCATCTGCCAGACCCGAGCCCATTCACTTAACCTATCCAAATCCCTCTGCAGACTTCCAGTATCCTCTGCACTTTTCGCTTTACCACTCATCTTAGTGTCATCTGCAAACTTGGACACATTGCCCTTGGTCCCCAACTCCAAATCATCAATGTAAATTGTGAACAATTGTGGGCCCAACACGGATCCCTGAGGGACACCACTAGCTACTGATTGCCAACCAGAGAAACACCCATTTATCCCAACTCTTTGTTTTCTATTACAGGGGCTTTGTGTTCTCTTCAGCACCCCTTGCTGTAATAGTGCATTGATCACTCCCTCTATCCCTTTTTCTGCTTCCGGTGCCAACCTGGATAGTTTTTAAGTTGGGCAGGACAACGTTCTTTTTTTTAAAAAAAATAATTTTAATTCAAGTTTTCACAAATTATGAACAATAAAAAATAATACAAAGAAATAAGAACAACAAAGAAATACACAAACAATAAATTAACAAAGCTAAACGGTGTGAAAGCAAATATACACACCCAATCAAGATACACAAACAAACCCTCATGACCCCCCCCACCCACCCCGAACTCTCTCCCCCGGGGTTGCTGACCATCGCCTACCGTTCCGCCAGAAAGTCTAGGAACAGTTGCCACCGCCTGAAGAATCCTTGTACCGATCCCCTTAAGGCAAACTTGACCCTCTCCAATTTAATAAATCCTGCCATGTCGTTAATCCAGGACTCCACGCTTGGGGGTCTCGCATCCTTCCACTGAAGAAGAATCCTTCGCCGGGCTACCAGGGACGCAAAGGCCAGCATACCGGCCTCTTTCGCCTCCTGCACTCCCTACTCCTCTGCCATCCCAAATATTGCGAGCCCCCAGCTCGGCTCAATCCTGTATCCAACCATCCTTGACATTGAGTCTGCTACGCCCCTTCAAAAGTCCTCCAGCGCTGGGCACGCCCAGAACATGTGGGTGTGGTTTGCTGGGCTCCCTGAGCATCTAGCACATCTGTCCTCTCTCTCAAAGAACCGGCTCACCCTTGCCCCGGTCATGTGCGCCCTATGCAGCACCTTAAATTGTATTAAGCTGAGCCTCGCGCAAGAGGAGGAGGAATTCACCCTCCCCAGGGCATCCGCCCACGTCCCTTCGTCGATCTCCTCACCCAACTCCTCCTCACACTTACCCTTCAGCTCCTCCACCGAGGCCTCCTCCTCCTCCTGCATCACCTGATACATTGCCGAGATCCTCCCCTCTCCAACCCATACCCCCGAAAGCACCCGGTCCTGGACCCCTTGTGGCGGCAGCAGTGGGAACTCAACCACCTGCCGCCTAGCAAACGCCCTTATCTGCATATATCTGAAAGTGTTCCCCGGGGGGAGGCCGAACCTCCCATCCAGCTCACCCTGACTCGCGAAGTTCCCGTCCACAAACAGGTCCCCCATCCTTTTAATGCCTGTCCTGTGCCAACTCAGGAACCCTCCATCCATTCTCCCCGGGATTAAACCGGTGGTTCCCCCGTATCGGGGACCATACCGAGGCCCCCACCTCCCCCCTGTGCCGTCTCCATTGCCTCCAAATTTTGAGGGTAGCCGCCACCACCGGACTTGTGGTATACCTCTTTGGAGGAAGTGGCAGCGGCGCCATCACCAGCGCCTCCAGGCTCGTGCAGGACGCCATCTCCAACCTCTTCCATGCCGCCCCCGCCCCCTCCATTATCCACTTGCGAATCATCGCCACATTGGCGGCCCAATAATACCCATACGCTCTCCCTGCTCTGCTCCAGGAACACCCTTCTCACCCTCGGGGTCCTCTGCACCCACACGAACCCCATAACACTCCTGTTAACCAGCCTGAAAAAGGCCTTGGGGATCAGGATAGGGCCACTCAAAGTTGCTTGACATATACAAGATGGCCTCAATGATGTCCTGGGCCACTGTAGAAAAGGCCAGGTGCCCATTCAACACCTATAGGATCCCTGTGGCCCTGGTGACGGACAATGGGATGCTCCTCACAAGTGAGGAGTTCACCACGTTTACAAAACGGAACAGCATACTGCACATAGATTCAAGATAAGTGGCAGAAGGTGTGGAAGGGACATGAGGAACAACATTTTTACACAAAGGTAATGGGAGTCTGGAATTTGCTGCCCGTGTTGGTGGTGGAGGCAGATACCTTAAATTCTTTTAAAAAGTGTCTGGATCTGCACCTTAAGTGCTGTAAGCGACAGAGCTATGGACCGGGTGCAGGAAGGACCAAGAATAGAAAGAGCATCGGGGTGTCCTTGGGCTGGCATGGGCGGCACGGTAGCACAGTGGTCAGCACTGTTGCTTCACAGCTAGATTCCCGGATTCGATTCCCGGCTTGTGTCACTGTCTGTGGAGTCTGCACGTTCTCCCTGTGTCTGCGTGGGTTTCCTCCGGGTGCTCCGGTTTCCTTCCACGAGTCCTGAAAAACGTGCTGTTAGGTGAATTGGACATTCTGAATTCTCCCTCTGTGTACCCGAACAGGCGCGACTAAGGGATTTTCACAGTAACTTCATGGCAGTGTTAATTTAAGCCTACTTGTGACAATAGAGATTATATTATAAATGTACATGCTGGGCTGAATGGCTTCCTTCTGTGCTTTAATTTTTCTATAATACTATATTAGAAACCCCCCCCCCCGTACCATCCCTCATCTAACGACTTGGCGGAAAGGGTGGTCCAGTCTTTTTGAAAAAACTTTTATTCTCCTTTTTCACATTTTCATCCAAATTTACACCCACGAACAATCAACGGTAACAAATACAATGTCAATCCCCAGGTCAACAATTCCTCTCTCCCACCAATCCTCAATATTTTAAATACTAACATCAAAGAAAAGGATTCAGGAATCCACCATCCATCCATACATAGTCACCAACAACATACATAGTCCAACCACCCCCCCCCCCCCCCCCCCCCCCCCCCCCCCCCCACTTCCCCACTAATGTTCAATGTCATCCAAATTCTTGAAAGTGCATAATAAACAAAGCCCATGAATTGCAGAACCCTTCCATCCTTCCCCTCAACTTAAACTTCACCTCCTCGAATGTTAAAAACTCCAACAGATCCCCCGCTATGCCAGGGCATAGGTGGAGAAACTGATCTCCACCCCAACAGGATCCGCCTTCAAGCAATCAGCGAGGCGAAGGCTAAAACATCCGCCTCTGCACCCGCTTCCAACCCCAGCCGATCTAATACCCCGAATATGGCCTCCAGAGAACCCGGCTCAAGCCTCACATGTACCATCTTCGAAATTACCCTGAACACCTCCCTCCAATACGCCCTCCCCCCAGCTTAAAAAAAAATTAGGGCGCGATTCTCTCAATTTGACACCCTTCACCTCCCATCTCCAAAAAGTCCCATCCCACTTCCCTGGCACAAATCTGTGATTCCCCGAATCAGCATTTCCCTTGACTCCACCCCCAGCCTGGAGTGCTGCCTCCAGATTTTCAATGTCCCTACCGGACTCCCTGAGTATTTCTTCGGGGCCACCGGGAGTGCTGCTGCTGCCAATGCCCTCAGCCCTGACCCCCTACACAGACTCTCCTCCATTCTAACCCACTGGGTTCTCCGCGTTTGCAGCACAGTAATAATACAGTAAATTTGGAAGACCCAACTGCCGTCCTCTCTGCAACAGCAACCTCCTAATCCTAGCCAGCTTCCACCCCCCATATAAACGAGGTAATCATCTTTTCAACCTCTTTGAAAAATGCCTTTGACAGGAAGATTGGTGAAAAATAAGCAAGAATCGCGGCAACACGCTCATTTTAATTGCCTGTCCCCGACCTGCCAGCGACAGAGGGAGACCGTCTCACCTTGCCAAATCCGCTTTCAACTTTCCCACCAGACTAGTAATGTTATACCTACGGAGCCCGCCCCAATCCCGTGCCATCTGCACCCCCAGATATCTCAAGTGACTCCCCGCCCTCGGAATGGTAGCCCCCCCCCCCCTCACTAAACCCCTGATCCCCACCCATGGCCAAGACACTACACAATGTTCCTTTTGTCCAAATTTAGTTTATATCTCGAAAAAGATCCAAATACACGAAGTAGCTCCAATATGCCTCCCATTGACACACTCGGTTCCGATACATACAACAGCAAGTCTTCCGCACACAAAGATACCCTATGCTCTACCCCCACCCCCCACACTATCCCCTTCCACACCTCCGAACTCCTCAACGCGATGGCCAATGGCTCAATCGCAAGCACGAACAACAGGGGGGGACATAGGACATCCCTGTCTCATCCCACGGTGCAAAACAAAATAACTAAAATTCATGTTATTCGTGTGGATATCCGCTCTCGACGGGTAGCCTTCTTACCCAATCTACAAATCGTGGGCCAATCCCAAACCACTCCAGAACTGCCATCAAATACCCCCACTCTACTTGGTCAAATGCCTTCTCGGCGTCCAATGCCACAACCACCTCTGTCCCCACCCCTCAACTGGCGCCATAACCACGTTCAATACCCTCTGAAAAGAGCTGCCTCCCCTTCACAAACCCCGTCTGATCTTCACCTATCACCTTCGGGCGGGCACTCCACCAACCTACCCGTCCATACCTTCGCCAACCCTTTGCGTCCACATTCAAAAGTGATATAGGCCTATACGACCCAGATTCTGTTAGATCTTTATCCTTCTGGGCGGCACGGTAGCACAGTTGCTTCACACTGTTGCTTCACAGCTCCAGGGTCCCAGGTTCCATTCTCGGCTTGGGTCACTGTCTGTGTGTAGTCTGCACGTTCTCCCCGTTTCTGCGGGGGTTTCCTCCGGGTGCTCCGGTTTCCTCCCACAAGTCTCGAAATACTTGCTGTTCGGTGAATTGGACATTCTGAATTCTCCCTCTGTGTATCTGAACAGGTGCCAGAATGTGGTGACTAGGTGCTTTTCACAGTAACTTCATTGCGGTGTTCAGCCTACTTGTGACAATAAAGATTATTATTATTCTTGAGCAACAGGGAGATTGATGCCTGCCCCAAGGTCTGTGGCAACACCCCCTTCCCTATTGCCTCCTCAAACATCCCCACCATCAGCGGCACCAACTTATCTTTATATTTCTTGTAGTACTCCTCCGGAAACCCACCTGGCCCTGCTTCCTTTCCCAACTGCATCCTCCCAATCACATCTTTTATCTCCTGCTCCGCTATCATCCCTCCAAAATGGCCCTGTCCCCCTCTCCCAACCTCGGCTATTCTAAACCATCCAGGAATTCCTGCATCTCCTGATCCTCCCCACGGCAGCACGGTAGTGTCGTGTTAGGTACACTGGTATAACACTGGCTGAAACTGGATGCAGCTTAGATCAAAAAGATACTCCAGACCTTGAAGTTAATTCAATCAGGTTTATTGAACTCATAGCACAGTTAGCACAGTTCTCTGTGAGTTCGACTCTCTGCTAACTTAAGTGTGGTTACTCTGTCTGACTGAACCAGACTAGCTCTTAGCCACGTGGTGGAGGTGTGAGACTGTAACAACACCCTTGACTGACTCTTTAGATGTTCATCAGTGGAAAGAGGTGGAGTGTGAGTGCCTTGTGTCTTTTATAGTCAGATCCCACCCCTGAGTGTCCTGCCTGCTTATTGGTCATGTCCTGTTCTCTGTGTCCATTAGCTGCTTGTCTGTGCTTGCCAGTACATCATTATGTATGTGTCTGGAAACCATGACAGGTAACACAGTGGTTAGCACAGTTGCTTAACAGCTTTGATTCCTGGTTTGTGTCATTGTCTGTGCGGAGTCTGCACGTTCTCTAAGTGTTTGCGTGGGTTTCCTCCGGGTGCTCCGGTTTCCTCCCACAGTCCAAAGGCGTGCAGGTTAGGTGGATTGGCCATGCTAAATTGCCCTTAGTGTCCAAAAAAGGTTAGGAGGAGTTATTGGGTTATGGGGATAGGGTGGAAGTGAGGGCTTAAGTGGGTCGGTGCAGACTCGATGGGCCGAATGGCCTCCTTCTGCACTGTATGTTCTATATGTATCTATGACTGTGTGGGAGTGGCACGATAGCACAGTGGTTAGCACTACTGCCTCACGGCGCTGAGGACCCGGGTTCGAGGTGTGGAGTTTGCACATTCTCCCCATGTCTGCGTGGGTTTCCTCCGGGTGCTCCGGTTTCCTCCCACAGTCCAAAGATGTGCAGGTTAGGTGGATTGGGCATGATAAATTACCCTTCGTGTTCAAAAAAAGGTTAGGGGGTGGAGGCATGGGCTTAAATGGAGTGCTCTTTCCAAGGCGATGCAGACCTGGTGGGCCAAATGGCCTCCTTCTGCACTATAAATTCTATGATTTTATGATAGGTGGCTCCGACCTATCCAATCTCTTGTAAAACCCCTCAAACACCCTATTAGTCTGATCTGGAGCCACCACCAACTTGGTCCAGACTTTTAAAGTGGGCATAAAAAAGCAAACCACAGGCTCCATGGACATGTGATTGGCGCGGTCCCTTTTTTAACGACAACCCCTGCCTTCCCCATGTTACCCCCCAGTATGTTCCAACACCTTCTCTCACCCTATGTCCCCCTTGCCCTATTCCCTCTCACATTCCTTCACTTATTCCTCTCCCTGCGTTTTCCCTGCCTGCCACCCCCATGTTACCCCCACCTCCCCTGTCGTGTCTTTAACGTAACTGGGATGCTTCTGTGCTAAGAGCTCTGAGTCAATGTCTCATTCAATCATGAATAATCATGTGAGGAGGTACATTAGCTTGGGGAAAACACTAAATTGTGAAGTATATGTGAATTAAACCACTTGTTATATAATGGTTAGCTTGGTGCTAAATAATTAATTTGTGTGTATTCTCCTTCTCGTGCAGTTAGACCACCTTTGGAGGTCAGTGACCTGATGTGTTTGTCAGCAGTCACTTTAAACATGAGCATGGAGAGAAAGAAATATAAATTCAGCAGAACAAAATCAAAGAAAGCTGGACAGTGCTAACTGCTGGCAATCACATTTTAAAAAGGACTGCAGATGTGAGATTCATTCCCAATAAGTTACCTTGTGTCAGGGAGTTAGAACGTTCATTTGGAAATAGATTGTGGGTGATTAATTTTTAATAATTTATTTATAATTAATAATAATATGAAATACATCCTATTTATACATTCTAAGTTCAATTAATTTAATTAATATTACTATGTGACTGATAAAGGAGCTTGTGGGAATGAAAAAGTAGCCCCTGAAAATTAAACAATAGCCCTCGGGAAAATCTCAAGAACAGCCCTAAAAAAATGTATTTGACCCCTGATACAGAGCATGAGTTGCAGGAGGGTACAACCCATGTGCAAGCACAGTGAGATGGCACAGACACTGCTCAATCTCAATACCGGGCGGCACAGCTCCAGGGTCCCAGGTTCGATTCCTGGCTTGGGTCACTGTCTGTGTGGAGCCTGCATGTTCTCCCTGTGTCTGCGTGGGTTTCCTCCGGGTGCTCCGATTTCCCCCCACAAGTCCCGAAAAACGTGCTGTTAGGTGAATTGGACATCCTGAATTCTCCCTCTGTTTACCCGAACAGGCGCGGAATATGACTAAGGGATTTTCACAGTAACTTAATTGCAGTGTTAATGTAATCCTACTTGTGACATTAAAGATTATTACTATCACAAGACCATAAGACAGAAGAGCAGAATTAGGCCACTCGGCCTATCGAGTCTGCTCCGCTATTCAATCATGGCTGACGTGTTTCTCATCCCCATTCACCTGCCTTCTCCCCATAACCTCTGATCCCCTTATTAATCAAGAACCTATCTATCTCTGAATAAAAAGACACTCAGTGACTTGGCCTCCACAGCCTTCTGCGGCAAAGAGTTCCACAGATTCCCCTGGGTGAAGAAATTCCTCCTCATCTCTGTTTTAAAGGATCGTCCCTTTAGTCTGAGATGGTGTCCTCTGGTTCTAGTTTTTCCGACAAGTGGAAACATCCTCTCCACGTCCACTCTATCCAGGTCTCACAGTATCCTGTAAGTTTCAATAAGATCCCCCCCTCATCCTTCTAAACTCCAAAGAGTACAGACCCAGAGTCCTCAGCCGTTCCTCATACGCCAAGTTCTTCATTCCAGGAATCATTCTTGTGAACCTCCTCTGGACTCTTTCCAAGACCAGCACTTTCCAAGATCCTTCCTTAGATACAGGGCCCAAAACTGCTCACAATACTCCAATTGGGTTCTGACCAGAGCCTTACACAGCCTCAGAAGTACATCCCTGGTCTTGTATTCTAGCCCTTTTGACATTCTAGCCCTTTTGACATGAATGCTACCATTGCATTTGCCTTCTTAACCTGCACGTTAACCTTAAGAGAATCGTGAACAAGGACTCCCAAGTCCCTTTGTGCTTCTGATTTCCTAAGCATTTCCCCATTTAGGAAATAGTCTATGCCTAAATTCCTCCTTCCAAAGTGCATAACCTCACACTTTTGCACATTGTATTTAATTTGCCACTTCACTGCCACTCTCCTAGCTTGTCCAAATACTTCTGCAGTCCCCTTCCTTCCTCAATACTACCTGCCCCTCTACAGATCTTTGTATCATCTGCAAACTTAGCAACAGTGCCTTCAGTTTCTTCTTCTAGATCATTACTATATATTGTAAAAGGTTGTGGTCCCAGCACAGACTCCTGAGGCACACCACTAGTCACCGGCTGCCATCCTGAAAAAAAAACCTTTATCCCCACCCTCTGCCTTCTGCCAGTCAGCCAATCCTCTAATCCATGCCAGGATCTTACCCTTACCACCATGGGCTCTTAATTTATTTAACAGTCTCCTATGCGGCATCTTGTCAAAGGCCTTCTGGAAATCGAAATAAATCATGTCCACTGGTTCTCCTTTGTCTAACTTCCTTGTTACCTCCTCAAAGAACTGTAACAGATTTGTCAGACCTGGCCTCCCTTTAACAAAGCCGTGCTGACTCAGTCCTATTTTATCATGCACTTTTAAGTATTTTGCGATCTCATCTTTAATAAGATTCTAAAATCTTGTCAATGACCAAAGTCAGACTAATCGGCCTATAATTTCCCGTCTTCTGCCTCCCTCTCTTCTTAAACAGTGGTGTTACATTATCCACTTTCCAGTCCCCTGGGACCCTTCCTGCCTCCAGTGATTCCTGAAAGATCAAAACGAATGCCTCCACAATCTCCTCAGCTATCTCTTTTTTATAAAATAATTTTTATTGAAAAATTTTGAATTTATACAACAACGAACCATAATAAAATACCAAAAATAACAATAATATTAGCAATCATAAACATTCGCCCCACCTCCATGAACAACACAGCATTTTAACAACAACGCAAATTAACACAATATTAAGTTACATAATAGAAACTACAATAAGGAACACCCCCCCTTCCCCCCCTCCCCGGGTTGCTGCTGCTATTGACCAAGATACCTATCTTTGAGCCAGGAAGTCCAGAAAAGGCTGCCATCATTTATAGAACCCTTGTATTGACCCTCTCAGGGCAAATTTGACCCTTTCCAATTTTATATATCACGCCATGTCACTGATCCAGGTCTCCACACTTGGGTGCCTCGCATCCTTCCACTGTAGCAAGATCCTTCGTCGGGCTACTAGGGACGCAAAGGCCAGGACACCGGCCTCTTTCGGCTCCTGCACTCCCGGCTGTACCGCAACTCCATAAATCGCGAGTCCCCACCCTGGTTTGACCCTGGAACCAACCACCCTCGACACCGTCCCCGCCACCCCCTTCCAGAATTCTTCCAGTGCTGGGCATGCCCAGAACACATGGGCGTGGTTCGCTGGACTCCCCGAACATCTGGTGCACCTGTCCTCACCCCCAAAGAACCTACTCATCCTAGTCCCGGACATGTGGGCCCGGTGCAGCACCTTAAATTTGATGAGACTAAGCCTCGCACATGAGGAGGAAGAGTTGACTCTCTCCAAGGCATCCGCCCAAGTTCCGTCCTCTATCTGCTCCCCGAGTTCCTCCTCCCATTTAGCCTTCAGCTCCTCCACTGACGACTCCTCCACCACCTGCATTACCTTATATATGTCAGACACCTTCCCCTCTCCGACCCACACCCCCAAAAGCACTCTGTCCATCGTCCCCCGCGAGGGCAGCAAAGGGAATCCCTCTACCTGTCGCCTAGCAAACGCCTTTACCTGCAAGTATCTGAACATGTTCCCTTGGGGAAGCCCAAATTTATCTTCCAGTTCCCCCAGGCCCGCAAACCTCTCGCCAATAAACAGGTCCCTCAATTTACTGATGCCCACCCTTTGCCACCCCCTAAATCCCCCATCCCTGTTCCCTGGGATGAACCGATGATTGCCACCCAATGGAGCCTCCATCGAGCCCCCTGTTTCCTCCCTATGCCGTCTCCACTGTCCCCAGATTCTTAGGGTTGCCGCCACCACCGGGCTCGTGGTAAACCTCTTAGGGGAGAGCGGCAACGGCGCCATTACCATGGCACCCAGGCTCGTACCTCTACATGACGCCATCTCCATTCTTTTCCACGCCGCCCCTCCCCCCTCCATCACCCATTTACGCACCATTGACACATTGGCCCCCCAATAGTACCCCAAAAGATTGGGCAGCGCCAGCCCGCCTCTATCCCTCCTTCTCTCCAGGAACACCCTCTTCACTCTCCGAGTCCCATGTGCCCACACAAAGCTCAAAATACTGCTAGTCACTCTCCTAAAGAAGGCCCTGGGATAAAGATGGGCAGGCACTGAAAGAGGAAGCACCGTCATTTTGACGGACTGCACCCTCCCTGCCAACGACAATGGCAGCATGTCCCACCTCTTGAACTCCTCCTCCATCTGATCTACAAGTCTGGTGAAATTATGTTTGTGAAGAGTCCCCCAGTCCCTGGCCACCTGCACCCCCAGGTACCTAAAGCTCTCCCCTGCCCGCCTAAGCGGGAGCCTACCAATTCCTTCCTCCTGTTCTCCAGGGTGCACCACAAACACCTCACTCTTGCCTAAATTTAGTTTATAACCTGAAAAGGTCCCAAACTCAGCTAGCAGTTCCATCACCCCCGGCATCCCTCCCACCGGGTCTGCCACATACAGTAACAGGTCATCGGCATACGACACCCTATGTTCCTCCCCACCCCGCACCAAACCTCTCCACCTCCCTGAATCCCTCAACGCCATCGCCAGCGGCTCGATTGCTAGTGCAAACAACAAGGGGGACAGGGGGCAACCCTGCCTGGTCCCTCAGTAAAGCCGGAAGTACTCCGACCTCCTCCCATTCGTGGCCACGCACGCCATCGGGGCCTCATATAGCAGCCTTACCCATCTAATGAACCCTTCACCAAATCCAAACCTCCCCAACACCTCCCATAAGTACCCCCACTCCACTCTATCGAAGGTTTTCTCCGCATCCAGCGCCACCACTATCTCTGCCTCCCCCTCAATCGCCGGCATCATGATGACATTCAACAATCTCCCCACATTCGTGTTCAGCTGCCTTCCCTTCACAAAACCTGTCTGGTCCTCGTGCACAACCCCTGGCACACAGTCCACTATCCTGGTGGCCAGGATTTTTGCCAGTACCTTGGCATCTACGTTGAGGAGAGATATGGGCCTGTATGAACCACACTGCTGGAGGTCCTTGTCCCTCTTTAAAATTAACGAGATCAGCGCTCGCGACATCGTCGGGGGCAAAGTCCCCCCTTCCCATTCTTCATTAAGTGTCCGCACCAGCAAGGGGCCCACTAGGTCCACAAACGTTTTATAAAATTCCACCGGGATTCTCAGCTATCTCTTTGACGACACTGGGGTGTAGTCCATCCGGTGCAGGTGACTTATCCACCTTCAGATCTTTCATTTTCCCCAGAACCTTCTCCTTAGGGATGGCCACTGCACTCACCTCTGCCCCCTGATTCTCCTGGAGCTCTGGCATCCCACTGGTGTCTTCCACCGTGAAGACTGATGCAAAGTAACTATTCAGTTCATCTGACATTTATTTATTTCCTATTATTACTTCTCCAGCCATGTTTTCCAGCGGTCCAATGTCTATTTTTGCCTCTCACTTACCTTTTATATATTGAAAGAAACTCTTCCTATCTTCTTTTATATTACTAGCTAATTTATACTCATATTTCAACTTCGCTCCCCTTATTGCTTTTTTAGTTGTCCTCTGCTCGCTTTTAAATGATTCCCAATCCTCTGGCTTCCCACTAATCCTTGCCACTCTGTATGCTTTTTCTTTTGCTTTTAAGCCGTCCTTGACTTCCCTCGTCAACCATGGATGCCTTCTCCTGCCCTTAACATGTTTCCTCCTTCTCGGGATGAATTTCTGCTGTACCTCCCGAATAACCCCCCAAAACTCCTGCCATTACTGTTTCACTGTCTTCCTTGCTAGGATCCTTTTCCAATTAACTCTGGCCATATGGAAATGTCATTTGAAGGCCAATGAACCTAGAATGCTGTAGAAACATGACAGCACTCCTCCCTCAATCAACCTCCTTCCCATTCCTGCACTCCGATTTCTCCTCCCACTTGTTCTGACACCAGACCCGCGATATCTGCCCACATTTACCGGGATGCATCTCCCCTATCAGAGCCATGTGGGGGTGTGGGAGGGGGTTGGGGGGGTTTGGTGAGGTGGTGTCAGGAGTTGCAGAAGGGTCACAGTAAAGTTATTCTGTACTGAGACCAAGGCAGATATCTGCCAAGATGCAACTGGCCCTGCTAATACCGAGTAGTTCATGCACTGTTCCAGGAAATACACTTAAAAGATATCTCTGTGCAATAGATGCTGATGACACCTTGAACTTCCTGAACCCTTTTCCAGAAAGTAATGACACTGAGCATTCTCTCCTCTGCATTCCCCAGCTTTGGCAGGCTAGCTGACACTTCTGACATATATGTTGGCTGACTACAATTTGATATGCTCCCAAATTGATCGTTCATGTTATTCATCACTACTTCTCTGTTTGGAAACTTGAGTAGATACTGATAGATCACAGCTGCATGGATTTGTGAGGCTGTCACTGTTAGTAACAACACACCCCACCACCACTGCACCCAGCCCCCATCAGCATGTGGACTGCTCAATCACCCAGTCTAGGGTATTCTAACCCTCAGGATGGCCAGGAGACGACTGGAATTGCTCTCAAACTCCCGGCGACTATTGAAATCAGTCCAGGAGTATTGAATTGGAAAATCAGATTAATTGATTAGCTTCCGGCACCCCAGATTTAATTTAACTGAATGGCAGTACTTCCTGCACAGGTGCAGCCGGCATGGTGACATAAGTCGCGCCATTCTCCGGCCTCGCTGTGCTTTTGCTCGAGCGAAATGAGGGGAGGAGGGAGAATAACAGGAGAGGCCGAAAATGTGAATGGCGCAGGTGCCGAACAGTTTGCGATGCAACTAACCCGCTCCCGTAGGCAAAATTGGGATCTCACGTAGCGTGGCGAGAAACCAATTGTCACCTCTTAAGCCCTATTTCTGTACAATTAACGAGAGCCACCCCATATCCAACAGCCTCCCGTGATTCACTGACCTCCCCAGCAAGTGGTCATGCTGGCGCCAATTAGCAATCCTTTTTAAAAATGTGAACCTGGCACCCTTGACTGGGGTGAGGGGTGAGGCATCCTCTGCAGGGGTGGACTGCCATGGGAGGGCAGGGGGAGGCGCTGGGGGGGAGGGCAACCGCACACAGCACCACCATGCCAATCCCTGAAATGTGCATACTCGCTCCGGGGGCAACCCTTGTCCCTGCCCGTCTGCCCCACCGACCAACCAGAACACCCCACTGACTGCCAAGGCCTCTGGCCGTGTGGCTGAAGGCTATTGCTAATAGGGAATTGGCAATCGAGGTTAAGTGAGCACTTCACACAACCCAAGTGGATTCATATGGGTGGGCAGACCATGTAGCATGTGGGAATCATTACCTAGCATCCCAATTAGACCGCAATGCCTGGACACTGCCTGAACACTGCAGGAGGCAACACAACACACGCAGAAGCCAACATCCAAACACCTCGGACATGGGCCCCGGGGAGGGGTCCAGCAGCCGGTCTAGGTGACATTATGAGCGCGTGTCTGGAGAACAGGGTCTGGGGTCCGTTGAGGGGGGTCCGCTCTGGCCGGGAGTGCGTGGGCAGTGCGTTCCGGGCGTGGGGGAGGGGGGATCAATGGGGGAATGGAGGGTCCCTGGGTGGGAGCCACCGCTGTTTGTCAGTGAACATCCTCACCCAATTCCTTACCGATATTGAACGCTACGAATGGTATTTAGGTGCCCTAGTCGTGCTGCTGGTAGCACGGGCGGCCAAGTGTTGGAGACGGCGGCAGCAGCAGAGTCTGCAGAGGCCCACGGCGGTAGCCCATGTGCTGGGCCCGGCTCCACACCCTGAGGACCCTGCTGCCATCAGGCCAGGGTGAGACCCAGAGGGGGAGGCCCGCAACGGCCGTCGCTGGTCATTTGAGCAGATGACGAACAGCGCGTGCTACAAGAGGCCCAGCCTCAACAAGAAGACAGTACGGCACCTGTGCCATGTCCTCGCTGACTTGGCACCTCATGGAGGAGGAGGAGGACACCCGCTCCTGCTGGCCATCAAGGTTATTGCAGGTTTGAACTTTCATGCCTCAGAATCATTCCAGGGCTCGAGCTGGGACATGTGTGGCATCTCACAGGCCACAGCCCACAGGTGCATCCGACAGGTCATGGATGCCCTGTTTCACTGGGTGGAAAAATACATCAACTTTGATGTGGACCAAGCCCAGCAAAATGCCCGATCAGCAGGATTCTCCGCAATTGCCAGGATGCCCCAGGTCCAGGGGCTGATAGACTGCACGCATGTAACCTTGCGCTCACCAGGCCATCTGGGAGTGCCCTGTGTTAACAGGAAGAGGTTCCACTCCCTCATGTGTGACCATCACATGGAGATCACGCACATGCGTGCACGCTTCCCAGGGAATGTCCACGACAGCTACATCCTGGGGCAGTTGGTCTTCCCCGGCCTCTTCGAGGGCCATCCCAGGATGGGCGGTGTGCTCTTGGGGAATAAGAGGTACCCGCTGAGGACCTGACTAATGACAGCAGTACGGAGCTGTCATTGAGCGGTGCATCGGTATGCTCCGGTGTGTCCTGCAGTAAACCGCCCGGAGGGTCGCCCGCTTTGTGGTGCTCTGCAGTGACCTCCACAAACTGGCACAGCAGCGAGGCGACATGTTGGAGGTTGGGGATGAGGAACATGTGTCCATCAATGAGGATGATGAAGTGGCACCAGATCAGCAGGGGCTGGGGGACGATCCCAGGGACGAACCGGAGGCTGCAGAACAGGCGGCAAAGATCCGGCAAGCCTGGAGGACCAGGAAGGCCCACATACTTGCCCGCTTCACATAGCATGTGGCCTGGTCTGTCATCGATACCTTACCCACTCCCACACTCCCACGGTCTGTGTTACATCACTGCAGGATGCCGGTACTATGTCAGCACCGTCAGCAAGTCACTGTTGAAGGCAGGGGGGTGCTGATAACCTGCAGAGGTTATCTCCATCTATGCCCTAGTATGACCCTGCCTCTCTGCTGAGTGCTCGCTCACACCCATCACCTGAACGCAGTGTGCCAGGGGAGGAGGGGTGGGGGGTTTCTGCAGGTCGGCTCGCGTTGCGGAAGAAAGCGACAGAGGTATCATACAGGTTGTGCTCAAGGGTATTTAATGTGTCACAGGTGTCCAACAATTCCCCACTCTCCCCACCACCCCCTGAACACACTTCAGAAACACTCTCCCTGTGCCCTTTACACTGTTACTACCCCAGTATGTATTAGAAGAATGGACATCCCAATTATCGCTGTTCTGCAGTTTTGCACCTTTGGTAAATTCCCTATAAATCTGTTCCTCATTATACAGTCATAGAGTATTACAGCACAGAAAGAGGCCCTTCGGTCAATTGAGTCTGTTCTGGCCAGCAAGCGCCTATCTATTCTAATCCCATTTTCCAGCACTTGGTCTGTAGCCTTGTATGCAATGGCGTTTCAAGTGCTCATCTAAGCACTTGTTAAATATTGTGAGGGTTCCTGCCTCTACCACTCTTTAAGGCAAAGGTTTTCCTCAAATACCCTCTAAGTCTCTGCCCCTTACTATAAATCTATGCCACCTGGTTATCAATCCTCAACTAATAGCTTCTTCCTATGTACCGTATCCTTCATAATTTTGTACACCTCAATCAAGTCCCCCCTCAGCCTTCTCTGTCTAAGGAGAACAATCCCAGCCCATCCAGTGTCTCTTGATAGCTCAAATGCTCCAGCCTAGGCAACATCCTGCTGAATCACCTCTGCACTTATTCGAGTGCAATCACTTCCTTCCCATAGTGTGGTGACCAGAACTGCACACAGTGACCTATAAATACACCCAGCAGTGTAATGGCACCTCTGTTCTTTCTTAGCTCTAACAAAATGCATTCAAGCCTTGAGGACATCCTCTCCCTCAACAGTTCAATCAATCACCCTCTTTGTTCCTTCCCTACTGATCTCAAACAACTTGTATCCAGTAACACTTAGAGACCATCCTGTTGTTTTCTGAGCCAGGTCTCCATTTCTGTCATGGGGTTATATTCCCAAGTGGTTGTTTTGCACCTGCAGCTCACTAATCTTATTTACCATGCTTCATGCATTTGCGAACATGCACTGTAAACCAAATTTTGGATTAAAAAAAATATAGGGCGGGATTCTCCGTTGCCCCACGCCGAGATTGGTAACGGCGATCGGGCGGAACAGGTGGAGAATAGCTCCTGCCGCCGAAATCGCAGCAGGCGCCGGTTTGACACTGGGTCGTGATGCTCCGTCCCCTCAAAATCGGCGCCATGACGCCGCACGCAGTTGCAACACTGTTCACATCTAATTAATGGCTCACCCACGGTGCTCTACCTTCGATGGGCTGAGTTCCCAGAGCGCAGTCCACGTGTGGTCTCAACAGTCGTGAACCTGGCGTGGTGGCTGCGGGGAGAGAGGGCGTATGGACAGGGTCCAGCACCGCCATATTTTGTTGACAGTCATGCGCTGGCGGAGAACTTCTGCCAGGGCTGGAGGGAGCAGCGGGGGATGGCCAGGAGGTGGGCTGATGGAGACACAATCCAGCACAACCAGCGCCATCATTTCGGGCGCGACCGGTGCGAGTGTGGGGGGTGGTATAAGTATACGCGTGGCTGCAACTTGTCAGCTCTTCGCGTGTCCATCACGGAGCCGGCGATTCCCCCACTGTTTTTCGCATGTTCTGCGTGTGATCCATGGAGTGCGGGTGCTAGCCCCTCAACGGTAGCAGAATTGGCGCGGGTGTGGTGCCGTTTCTTCCATCATGGAACTCCACCGATCCTCCGTTGGCGTCAGTACTTAGCCGCAGGAACGGAGAATCCAGCCCATATTCTTTCATGGGATGTGGGCGTTAGGCTGGCCCAGCTTGTGTTGCCCATTCTTAATTGACCCTGAATTGGGTGGTGTTCTAGGCCATTTCAGAGGAGCAGTTAAAAGTCAACCATATTGGTTTAGCATACTGGGCTAAATCGCTGGCTTTTAAAGCAGACCAAGCAGGCCAGCAACACGGTTCAATTCCCGTACCAGCCTCCCCGAACAGGCGCCGGAATGTGGCAACTACTGGCTTTTCACAGTAACTTCATTTGAAGCCTACTCGTAATAAGCGATTTTCATTTCATTTTTCATTTTCATATTGCTGTGGGTCTGGAGTCACCTGCATATCAGACTAGGTAAGAATGGCTCTGAAGAAGAGTCTCGAAACATTAACTCTGTTTCTCTTGGACTTCCGGTGGCGGCTAAGAAGGAGTAAGTCGCACATTTGGTGACTCCCGCTCGGGTCGGACTTTTGGACCATTTCCCCCATTTTTTACCGGACTTGATTTGGAAAATCGGTGATAGAGGCAATTGTGAACTGAATTCCCACATCAGTGCATGGAGAGGCGGACTAGAAGTTCTCTCAAAGGCAGAAACAGACGGGCTTGGGTTGAAGCTGCAGTGAGAGAAAGCATGGCGGGTGACCGGAGTCCTGGCTTGTCGACCCAGCGGTCAACGGAGCAGCTGATGCAAGTTATCCAGGAGGGCTTCGCCAAGCAGAAGCAGGACTGCTTGGATCCGATTAAAGAGTCAATTGCGCGGCTGGAGCTAAGATTGGACGCCCAAGATCGGGCGATCCAGAAAGTAGAGAAAGTTGACCAGGAGGAACATCAAGCTGCAGTGGATTTGGAGGTGGGGATGCTGAGAGACCAGCAGAAAAGGCTCCTGAAGAAGGTGGAGGACCTAGAGAATAGGTCCCGCTGGCAGAACTTGAGAATCGTTGGGCTCCCGGAGGGGTCCAAAGGAGCGGACGCTGAGGCATACATCGCAGATATGTTTGAGAAGCTGCTGGGGGATGGGGCAATCTCCCGACCCTTGGAGGTGGACAGGGCTCACAGAGCGCTTGCGAGGAAGCCGCGAATGGGAGACCCCCCCGAAGGCAATGGTGGTGAGATTCCACAGGTATTTGGATAAGGAGTGTATTTTACAGTGGGCCAAGCAGACACAGAGCTGTAAATGGGAGAACAGTATCCTGCGGATCTATCAGGACCTGAGTGCGGAGGTGACCAGGAGAAGAGCGGGGTTCAACCACATCGCCCCTTTTTGAGAAAAAGGTGAAGTTCAGACTGCTGTATCCGACCCGTCTCTGGGTCACGTACGAGGAGCAACACTTTTATTTCGAGTCGCCTGAGGAAGTGCTGGACTTCGCAAAAATGAAAGGGCTGGTGGCAGACTGAGATCTTTGAACTTTGCTGCAACGTTCATGCTTAAAAAAGTTTCTCGTTTTTCATTCTGTGGATGTTATTTGTAATGCCTTCTGGATTGATTTGGGGCCAGTTGCAGAGCTGATTGAGTTAAAGTTTGCATTTGAACTGTTGTGGGGTGGAGGTTTGTTTATTAGATGCTGGATCTTTTACTTGATCTTTTCTTTGTTTGGTGTTTTTGTTTGTCGGGCAATTGTGCTGGGATTGTCTTTCATTTGAATATGTTTTTTTAACCGGGGGCGAGGGGTAACAATAGGTGGGAGAATGTCTGGAGCCAGGGGCGGGGCCACAAAGCTAGCTGGGCGGGCTAGCTCACAGAAGCGCAGTGGGGATGAGCAAAAGTTAGGCTTATCGAAGGGATCGATTTACTTTGTGCTGTTACTGTGGGGGGGGGGGGGGGGGGGGGGTGAAATGTTCTGCTGACGAGGGCAAGAGAGGAGGTCGGGGCAAAGGCTGCCTGAGAACGGGCCGGCGGAGGCTGGCCCAAGAGAGGGGATGGCTGATCGGCGAAAGGGGGGGGGGGGGCGATGAGCCCCACAACTAGGCTGATCACCTGGAATGTACGAGGGCTAAATGGGCCGGTCAAAAGGGCACGCGTGTTTGTGCATTTGAGGGGACTGAAGGTGGATGTGGTAATGCAACAGGAGACGCCCGAGTAGCTGACCAGATTAGATTAAGGAAGGGATGGGTTGGACAGGTTTTTCACTCGGGACTGGACTGGAAGACTAAAGGGGTCGCGATCCTGATCAACAAGCGGGTGGTGTTTGAGGCGGGAAAAATAGTTTTGGATGTGGTAGGCTGGTACATTATGGTCAGTGGGAAATTGGAGGGGGTGTAGGTGGTACTAGTAAATGTATATGCATCAAATTAGGACGATGTGGAGTTTATAAAGAGGATGCTGGGGAAGATACCGGACCTGGACTCGCACAGGTTGGTCATGGGAGGGGACTTCAATACAGTTATGGACCCTGGTTTAGACCGGTCAAGCTCAAAAACGGGCAGGGTGCCAGCAATGGCAAAGGAACTAAAAGGGTTCTTGGAGCAGATGGGGGCGGGGGGGTGGAGATTTAGGCAGCCGAGAGTGAAGGAGTTCTCCTTCTACTCTCACGTGCATAGTGTACTCCTGGATTGATATTTCATTTTGGGCAGGGCTCTACTGACGGGGGTGGTGGACACAGGGTACTCGGTGATCACAATCTCAGACCATGCCCCGCACTGGGACGACCTACAGGTTAGTAAAGACAGTAACCAGCACCCGCACTGGAGGTTAGACGTGGGTCTTTTAGCTGACTAAGAGGTGTGCGGGCGGCTGAGGAAATGTATTCAGAACTACCTGGAAGTCAACAACACGGGGGAAGTTTCAGCAGCGGTGGTCTGGGAGTCATTGAAGGCGGTGGTAGAGGGGAGCTGATCTCGATTGGGGCCCACGGGGAGTAGGCAGACAGAGCAGAGATGGACCGACTGGTTAAGGAGACGCTACAGGTCGATAGGAGATATGCGGAGACCCCAGAGGCAGGGCTTTTAAGGGAACGGCGGAGGCTACAGGCGGAGTTTGGCTTGTTAACCGCATGGAGGGCGGTAGAGCAGCTGAGAAAGGCGAGGGGGCAATTTATGAGCATGGAGAGAAGGCCAGCAGAATGCTTGCACAGCATCTTAGAAAGAGGAAGGCATCCAGGGAGATAGGGAAACTAAATGACGGAGTAGGGAACCTGGTTGGAGATTCAGCAGGGGTGAATAAGGCGTTCAAGGAGTTTTATAGTAGGCTGTACCGGAGGGGGTGAGGCACTTCCTCGGGGGGGGGGGGGGCTGAATTTCCCGAAGGTGGAAGGGAGCTGGTAGAAGGGCTGGGGGCCCCGATCGGGATGGAAGAAATAGCGGAGGGTCTGAAGGCCATGCAGCCAGGTAAAGCCCCAGGGCCGGACAGGTACCCAGTGGAGTTTTATAAAAAGTTCTCTGAGAT